>NC_084488.1:113858851-114176042 GCF_030035675.1 Rhineura floridana
CAACATGAGGAAAGAAGTTACTACAGCCTACGATCATGAAATGAGAATTTGTCACACCATAAAAACTGTTACTATAGTATACAAACATGAAGTTTGGTGCTTAATGGACAATTCACCACTCTTACTTTCTCAGCTTTCAATTTATTTATTTTTAAACGAAGTTTCACACACAACACTAACCCATGGTTTGTTTAAGCCATGGCTTGTTCAGCAAACCATGACTCATCTCACAGACAAGGAAAAAAGGTGTGGTTTTTTTCACCAAAGCTTGGTTTGCTTTCCAGCTGCTCTTGCCTTGTGCCCTTCTAGCTGGGAGGCCAAACAAACAATAGTTAAGCAATGTTGCTGGGTTTGGACATAACACCAAACCATAGTTAAAATGAGTCTTGGTTCATAAGCCAACAACACACCATGGCTTCACATTGTGGTTTGTTGCCAAAAAACAAACTATGGCTAGTTGCTGTTGCATGCTCCAACAAACTATACTTGGTCTAAGCGGATCACAGCTTAGCATTATGTTAGAACCAGCCCACTGTAGCCTATCTACCATGTTCCCTGAATAAACTGAAATGCACCAAAAATGGCCTTCCTGTGACAACTAACCCCGCATCGATTGGGACCATACACTTTCACAACTCCTCATTCCCACAGCTCCTTACTTCTGGTGGCTTGGAGGGAGACATCCCTAAAGTGATGGCTCTGGTCCACATAGCAGGTGCTTCCAAAACATTACAGCAGTTGTCACAGGAAGTCCTGCTGTTTTCAAAGTTGTCCTCAAGGAGAATCTTGCTGAATCAGACCAAAAGCCTATGTAGTTCAGCACTAGTTTTCCACAGTGGCCATTGCAATGCCTATGGGAAGTCCGCAAGCAGGACATAAGAACAATAGCCTTCCCCCATTTGTGCTGCTCAGCAACTGGTATTCCTGCCTCTCATCCAGAGGCAGTATGCTGCCACCGTGGCTATAGCCACCAACAGCCTTATCCTTCATTAATTTGTCTAAACCCATTTTAAAGCCATGATGGCCATCGCACATCTTGGGGTAGCAAACTCCATGGTTCCACTATGTGTGTCAGGTCCAGGATGAGACTGAGGAACCAGACCAGTGGGTGAAAGCAATTCAGTTTTTATTAGAGTGACATCCACACAAACGCTGCGCCTTCTCATAAAGCGCCACTGACTTACAGATCCTGCGACATGGAAAGATAGTTGACAGAGCGAAGTGCACTTTCCCGCCCAACTCTTAAGTAGGACCCAAACGGGCGCGAAGCCTTTCACTCCGCCTCAATCCACCCTCAGGGGCCACCTGTCTCCCCCTCCCCCTTTCTTGTCTCTTCACTCGTCGTCGAGTACGCGGTGAGGGGGGAAGCGCCGGCCCCTCCCCTTCTGAAGATTCCGACTCCGGTATGGGCGTAAGGGGAGGTCCGGGCAGAGGGGGAGGCGTGTGAACTTTCAAGGTTGGCTCCGAGACTCTGGCGCTCCCAGGATCTCCGTTGCTGGGCAACCCTATCTCTGGACATTCCTCTCCTTCTCCTTCGCTCAAGTCTGACAGGGGGCTCCCCTCCCCCTCGTCTTCTGACTCTAAATCCCCGGGACCCCAATTCCACGTCCTGACAATGTGCTGTGAACATCCATATCCCAGGGTGCTCCTGCCAAAGCCCAGGGAAGTAGAATGAGAACTCTGTGATATCCCCACATGATTTAACTCTACATCAGCCTTTCCCAACCGGTGTGCCTCCAGATGTTGTTGGACCACAACTCCCATCAGCCTCAGCCAGCATTGCCAATGGTCAGGAAGAGTAGGTAACGGTGCTGCACCCTCCTCTTTAAACCCTGCAGGAGTATCTAATATTATGTGTCTACGTTCACATTAAGACTGTTGGGGAGAACTGAGGGTGGCCCTCCAAGAAGGGGCCGTGTAAAAGTCCAGCCACCTCCTATTCCAAAACAGCCACTCTAACCTCTCGGCCAGGGCTGTGGAGTCAGTACGCCAAACCTTCGACTCCGACTCCTCTATTTTTCTACTGTCCGACTCCGACTCCACCCAAAATTGCTTCCAACTCCACAGCCCTGGAAAGGGCTGTAAATTTATTTATTTATTTGTTAAACTTGTATACCGCCCCATAGCCAAAGCTCTCTGGGCGGTTTACAATAACTAAAAACAAATACAATTTAAAATACATCTTTTAAAAAACAATTTAAAACACAATTAAAATGTCTTTTTAAATTGGAAGCTCTCATAGGAGCATTTTTATCGCTGCCTGAATATGCGCTGATCTTGGCATCACAGCATTTGTCTTCATCTGGGTCCTGTGTCATACACTGACACACAAAATGTTTTCCATCTTGAGTTATGGTGAAATGCTCAACTACAGCTGACTTCATGGGAAGCTTATTTGACATTTTGAATTTATATTTTAAAAAATCTGTCAATCAAAATTTATTTTGAAGCCTGAGTCGGTACATTTCTACCGACACTGACTCCACCCAAAATTGCTTCCGACTCCGACTCCACGACTCTGACTCCACAGCCCTGCTCTCAGCACTAAAAACTAAGAACTTCTTCACAAATTGTAAGCACCATGGCTTACAGAATCCTCGGGCCCAGATAAAGAAGTATTAACATCAGACTCACCATCCGAAGATCTGCATCCAAGACTGTGTGATTGTAGGAGAGCAATTCCTTCAGCTGCTGTGGAAAGTCTGCAAGATGCTTAGGGTAGCAGTGGCCAACCTGTTTTTTTTAAAAAAGTTTAACAGAAAGTGTCTCCATAATTGGATTCATCAGGCATGGAGAACCTGTGACCCTGCAAATGTAGCTGAACTCCAATTACCATCAGCTCCAGCCAACATGGCCAGTGGTCAGGGATGATGTGAGCTGGAGTCCAACAATATCTAGAGGACCAAAGGTTTCCCATCCCCAAGACAGATGTAATTTGAAGGAAGCAACACTTAAAAAGCCATACCTGATGACAGAATAAGTATCAGACAAGGCATGGGGAACCTGTCACCTTCCAGTTGCTGGACTACAGCTTGCATCATCCATGACCACTGATCAGGATAGCTGGGACTGATGGGGATTCCACAACATCTGGAATGGCCACAGGTTTCTCATCCTTGCCTTAGATTCATTACATTTGCATCCTCTCTTCCTCCAAAGAATTTATGACAATCCACTTTTCATTTATGTTCATGATAACCTTCTCTGAAAATTAGGTCAATCATCACATCCCGGTGTGATGTCAAGCAATAAGCTTCGTAGCTGAGGGAGTATTGGAACCCAAAACTTCTCTCCCCATTCCACATACAACGCTCAACCTGCTGCACCACACACACAGCCCATTCCCTTTATTTCAGATATTTGCCGCCCTGGGCCCCTGCTGGAAGGACGGGATATCAATCAATCAATCAATCAATCAATCAATCAAGGAAGGAAGGAAGGAAGGAAGGAAGGAAGGAAGGAAGGAAGGAAGGAAGGAAGGAAGGAAGGAAGGAAGGAAGGGAGATTACCTATCAAAGGATTTTTAAAAAAAGTTTTACTGTATTCTGGAGTCTGTCATGAGTTAAAGGGCAGAACAGGAAACCATGGCTTTCATTACAAGACAATTAGTTTGTGGTAATCTTACAATTTAGATTTCCCTCTTGTGGAATTAAACATTTGTAGGCCTCAAACTTTGGTTCAGACTGTGCAAATGCAAAAGGGGTGATAGGAAGGGTAAAAGTACTGGAAGGATATGGCACAAAACATCCCGAGAAAGTGTTGATGCTTAACAAGTAGACAAAGATGCTTGCATAGTGCTGATGCTGATGTTTGTGTACTGATAAGGACGTTCTGCTTCTTAACAGGCTAGAAGCAGCTGTCTTTGTGCTCTTGAAAGTCACTATAAGTATGTGCTGAAAACTGCTTGGGACAGAAAACTTTAGGACTTACATGGTGTTTCCATGCCTGTCTGAATTTCTCTCCAAGCAGCTACATCTTTTGTTTTAATAAAGTGCCTCTGGCACATCTGATTCAAACAGAACATGAAGCTCTGTTTCTTCCACACTGCTGGAACACCTGCACAATGCCCTGTAACCCACCTTTTCCATGAAGCCCTTGGCACAGCCCCCTGGCTTCACATGCTCTACTCAGACTCAGCCTAAGCATGTGTAACTACTTAAGACTCGCATACTGCTTCTCCATTTAGCCTTGCCTCTACTTCCCTCACCTTCCACTGTTTCTTCTGTGATTAATTTTAGTTTGCAAGCTCCTTGGGGCAGCAACCTGCCCTCTTGTCCTCTGTAATACTCCATGCACACTGATGGTGCTATAAAAACAACAACAGGCATGGAGAGGGAGAAAATATCATTACTCTGAAGTTAGAATAGATTAAATCAGCCATGTTATTTAATGAAATTCCCTGTACACATCAGGTTTTTTTTATTACTGTCATATATAAATACTACAAACTACGTAAATTTTATAGCAGATCAACAGTTGCGACTTCTCCAAATAATCTTGGGAATTAAAGTTTTGTGAAAGGGCTGACACTTATGAGAAAAACCTAACCCCAGACATATAACTACAGTTCCAAGAGGAGAGACTGTTTAAAAAATCAGCTTTAGCTTTTCACACCAACATCAGAACTGATGTTTCTTTTCTGTATTGTATTTTAGAGCTTACACATCATCTGTGAATAAAAGAAAGAGTTCTAGGAATTTGCAGTTCCATTTTCCTCTTTCTATAACAATGGTTAAGTCAGCAAGAAAACTGATGGCGACCTAATCTAATCCAAGAAGAATTCTCCACACTGCACAAGTGCACGCACAGATTATGTCAGTTTACCTGCGCCAAGAACATCACCAGTTCAGCCAGTTCTTTATTTGGCTTTGCTGGCTGCAGTTTGAATATTGCCACATTGGACTGGTAATGGCGATATTGTTGAAGAAACTAAAAAGAAACACAAAACAAAAAGGTATTGCTTCCATTACAGTTTATTTCACATAAATGTTTTAAACATCCATATTTGACCTCTTCTAGGGCAGGGGAAACTACTTGTAAGGAAAGATGAGGACACTCCTTTTATTAGAAAAGGATAATGAAGCTATAGTACAAGGGTGGCCAACATGGTCCCCTCCAGATGTTGTTGGGGTCCAACTCCCATCAGCCCCAGCCAGCATGGTCAATGGTCAGAGATGATGGGAACTGTAGTCCAACATTTGGAGAACATCACCCCTGGTATAACACGTAACAGGAACACGAAGTTATACAGTTCCTCAACTACATTATTATATATAAAAACATCCTGGACTAAATTATCAGACAACAATTTAAAGCATATCAAGGGGCATGTGTTTCCTTGTGAGATGTACAAGAGTCACTGCAATAAGGGGCTCCTGGTTCTCCTAAGGACCCCATCCTTGCTATTCATACTGTCCCTTAGATCTTTACATAGTTCTTTTATTGCGAGTGGAAAACTTGCAGCCCTTCCAAAGTTACTAGACTACAAATCCCATCATTACTGGCCATGCTGATTGGGTCTACTTTTATGTATTTATGTTGGGATCTAACAACACCAGGGTGGGTGGGAACAAGTTCCCCTCTCGATAGAAATATAAAAAGCTGCCTTATGCTGAGTCGGACCATTGGTGCATGTAGCTCAGTACTGTTTACACTGACTGGCAGCTGCTCTCCAAGGTTTCCCAGGCCCTACCAAAAGACAGGAAGGCCTGAATTTGGGGAACTTCTGCATGCAAGACAAATGCTTTACCACTTAACTATTATGATCCTTTTCTCTCTCTCTTCTCGCCCCCGCCCCCGCAATGAAGCTTCAAGACTCAAGGCGGCCTGGCAGCCACTACTCATGACCCCGGAAGCTCTGTCTCCCAATGCTCCAATCCCAGGTGAAGATACTAGCCGTGATAACTCTGTACATGCCCAGATACACTCTCTTAGTTGCTATTTTACAAGTGCCAGAGTTGACCACTAACATCCAGTGTAGGCTCCGATACAGATTCCCGAAAGTCAGTGGTTTAATTAAGCAGCGGCGATTCCTTCTCCCCCTTATCCAGTCCTACACTTTTGTCGGCGGCGACAGTAATTTAGTGCTTCCTCCACGCTCTCACCTCCTCGGTGTATGAAGGCGGGTCCCGCTTGATCAAGTTTTGCAGCTGCGGCAGATTGAGAGGCAACTTGTTGTTATTGCGACCGGCCATGGCCGCGAATAGACCGGCGGCGACGGAGCTTCTGCCAGTCTCCTCCCTCTCCGGAAGAACCACATGGACCGGCCTCTGGGCGCCGCCATTTTTGACCACGTGGATACGGCTCCTGCGAAGGCTCATGCTCCGTTCAAACTCAGTCGCTTTGGCACAAGCGGAGCCCGAACCAAGAATTAGGTTGACAAAAAGTTGCAACAGAAACAAGTGATCTGGAGCCGCGTTTGCGTTCAAAGCATAATTAAATAAATGCTCGGGGGCGGGCGGGGTTGCTGGCCTGAGCAGGGGCAGATCAGGCTCCTCCTAAAATTTGCTAATTTCTTTTAAAAATTAAAATTTAAAAAATGAAAATATAAGGAAAAGTGTCCAAAGCAGTATTCTGGTTTGTTTGTTTGTTTTTACGTTTATATCCCACCTTTCCTCCAAGGAGCTCAAGGTTCTTCCACTCCCTATTTTATCCTTACAACAATGCTGTGAGGTAGGTTAGGTTGAGAGAGATAGTGATTGGCCCAAGGTTACCCAGAGATAGCCCCTGTACCACACTGGCTCTTACTTATTAATAAATACTATATTAGGCTTGTTATATGCCTTCAAGTCGATTACAACTTATGGCGACCGTATGAATCAGCGACCTCCAGTAACATCTGTCATAAACCACCCTGTTCAGATCTTGTAAGTTCAGGTCTGTGGCTTCCTTTATGGAATCAATCCATCTCTTGTTTTGCCTTCCTCTTTTTCGACTCCCTTCTGTTTTCCCCAACATTACTATCTTTTCTAATGAATCATGTCTTCTCATTATGTGTCCAACGTATGATAGCCTCAGTTTCATCATTTTAGCTTCTAGTGATAGTTCTGGTTTAATTTGTTCTAACACCCATTTATTTGTCTTTTTTGCGGTCCATGGTATGTGCAAAGCTCTCCTCCTACTGCCTGTATATAGGTTTTGGCTATTCAGGATTGATTTCGCACACTTGTACTAGGATGGCTGTGTGTTTTGCTTTACAGAGCACAGACCTCTGTTTGCAGACCTGTCTGAGAGAACAGTCCTCTATTTGAAAGCATCCTATATTTGAAGAGGTGTCAGGCCCAAGTCCGGTTTAAAGATCAAGAACCATAAAAAAGGGAAGGCAGCATGGACTCTACACCTGCTGGGGTCTAGTTGGCACCTGCAAAGCAGACTGAGAAGGCATGCTGGCTGCAGTCTTTCCCACTATGGAGAGATGTTTTCTATTTATTATAGCAGTTGTTTCTATATTTGCATCCATTACATATACATTAGCTTATGCAAATGTGTATCCTCTTTTGTCATGTATTTTTAGCAGTGGGTAAGTGGGCACTCTACACTCTACCCTTACATTTCTGCCTGCCCTGATCCTCAGCAGACAGCAGATCAATAAAAAGGTTCCTTGTGGACAGATTAAATTCCCATTTAGGTTCACCCCTGAAGTTCAAGGAAGTAACCTTAGGCAGCTGTTGTCACTGGCCTTGACTGAGAGGAGGGGTGATCTGGGCACGCAGGGTATGCTTGCAATTAGGGCTGACATTAAGGAGGGCTTGGCATCATCAGACAAAGCTCCATGCCCCAGAGCAGGAACAAAGCTGGAAACCCTAGTACACCAACAAATATTTTATTGTCACCTAATAGAAGAGACGTCCATCTTGGTTAGCCTTCCATCTTGTTCTGCCTTACTCCCTCTCTCACCCCTTGTTTCTTCCAGGCCATCTCTTCAGGCAGTCTTCACCAACCTGGTGCCCTCCTGATATTTTGGAGAACAACTCCCATCAGCCGCAACCAGTATGGCTTTGGTAGTCCAACGGGTGTTGTAGTTGAAAGCATCTGGAGGGCACTAGGTTAGTAACAGCTGTCTCTAGGGAGCCTCACCTTCACCGCCAACCCCTCTGAACACCCTCACCCTGAACTTCCTCCCAGCTGTTACTGCTGGTTTGCCTGTCCTCCAGAAATGGGAGAAAGGTAGTGCTGTCCCTGGGAGCAGAAAGCCGGGATGCCAACAGCAGAAGCCAGAGCCAAAAAAAGGCAGAGGCAACTAACTGAAGTGCTGTCCCCCTCCTCCTCCGCCCCCAAGACAGTGCCAAACCCTTGGATTGGTTGTGCTTCTTTGGTAAAAAAAAATGAGGTGGCAGTACCAGAGCTTGGAAGTAACTAGTTACAAGTAACGAATTACTTGTAATTTATTACTTTTTTGAGTAACAAGTGGGTACCTTCATTACATTTTGCTGGTAATAGAACAAGTAGTAACTTCATTACTTTGAAGGAGTAATTGTAATGTTTCCAGCATTACTTTTGTGCATTACTTGCGGGGGAGCAAGGGAAGTCTTCTGCTCCTCTGATTTGTGAATAAAATCATGTGCTTCAAATTGGGCTTCTGTACAGCGTTGTTCTTCCTTCATGCTCTATGGGTGCTTAGGAGGCAACGAGGGAGGAGGTGGAGAGCGAGACGGGGTGGAGAAAACAATTGTTTAAAAATTGACAGGAGTGGAAGGAGAAAAGGGCTGGAGGCAATATATATATACAAAAAATATGTGTGTTGGGGTATCATCATTGCTGGGGGTGGGGTGAGGGGATGTGAGATTCTGTTATGCCATTCTGTTAATCTTATGGATAAAAAAATTATTCTACTACCCTCTGTGTGTGCGTGCTTATTTTTAATGTTGTTTTAGGCTACTTAGATGTGCAGCAGCCAAGGCCAGCACCTTGTAGGTAATTTTTTTTAAAAAGTAACTAAAATGTAATTGTAGCAATTACTTTTGAATAAAAGTAAAGTAATCAGTTACTTTCAGAGCAATTGTAATTGTAACGGTAATCACTACTTTTGGGGGGCATGTAACTGTAACTGTAATTTATTACTTTTAAAAAGTAATCTTCCAAGCTCTGGGCAGTACTCATGCCTTGATGAAAGTACCATGGGTGCCAGGGTGCCAACACATAATGGCTGCCATGGGCAGCAAAAAAAGAGGTGCCAGTACTCTGTACCAGTGATCCATACCGGTGAGTACTATCACACACACAAAAGCTCTGGTAGTAAGTAAGAAAGCAGGCAGGTTGCATCTGGCTGAACCAAAACCGATGTTGGTGGTGCAATGTGTCCCACTCACCCAAATTGACCAGCCTCCACTGGAGAAAGGAGGCAGCACTCATCTCTTCCTCGGGAGTGGGGTGATGCAGAATGGGCACAGAGATAGGACCTGGGCTCCCAATATAAATCTAATAAATAAACAATAAACAAATGATTTGGTGGAGGGTAATCCATCACCACCTTCTAAGTGGTTCTGCCCATGATCCAGAGAGCCCTCTTTTGTGCTTCTTTGAAGTCCATAGCACCTTTGATAATAGCCAACTTCCATTTGGGACACTCATGGGCCAAGACTTCCCAGTTCTCGATGCTCATGTTACATTTTTTTAGATTTGCTTTAAGAACATCTTTAAACCTCTTTTGCTGTCCACCAATATTCCATTTTCCATCCTTAAGTTGGGAGTGAAGTAGCTGCTTTGGAAGACAGTGATCAGGCATTCAAACAACATGGCCAGTCCAGCGAAGTTGATGTTGAAGGATCTTTGTTTCAACACTTACAGTTTTTGCTTCTTCCAATACGCTAACGTTAGTCCGTCTGTATTCCCATGTAATTTGCAGAATTTTCCAGAGGCAGCGTTGGTAGAATCTTTCAAGAAGATGGGAGTGGCATTTATAAATGTTCCATGTTTCACAGGCATACAGTAAGGTTGGTAGTACAATGGCTTTGTAAATAAGCATTTTGGTCTTCCTGTGAATATCCCAATCCTCTAACACTCTACGCTTCATTTGGGAGAATGCGGCCAGAGCTTGGAAAAGTTACTTTTTTGAACTACAACTCCCATCAGCCCAATCCAGTGGCCATGCTGGCTGGGGCTGATGGGAGTTGTAGTTCAAAAAAAGTAACTTTTCCAAGCTCTGAATGCGGCACTCGCAGAGCTCAAACAATGTTGAATTTCAGCATCGATATCGCCTTTTACAGAGAGATGGCTGCCAAGATAGGGGAAGAAATCAATGTTCTCCAGCGGCACACCATTAAGCTGGATTGATGGTGCTACAGAGGGACTAGTTCGCACCTGTTGATGAAGCATGTTGGTTTTTTTAATATTAAGTGAGAGCCCAATCTTTCCCTATGCTTCTGCAAATACATTTAGGATAGTTTGAAGATCTTTCTCTGAATGTGCGGAGACTACATTATCATTGCAAAATTGAAGTTCTATGACAGAGGTTGACATTACCTTACTTTTTGCTTTCAGCCTACTGAGATTAAAAAGCTTTCCATCTGCTCGATATATGATTTCCACACCAGTAGGAAGTTTCCCCTCAATAAGGTGTAATACTAGATTAATTTTCCCTTAGGGAAATCTACAGTGCTGTGCTACACAACACCTGTAAAAATATGTAGAACTAAGAACTAAGACCCCATTAATTATCTTAAAGTATACAGTTTCCCAAACACTTATTAATTTGTGCACATTGAGAAACATGAGAATTTACTCATACGTACATAACAAATGTTGAGGGTTATATGGCAGATGGCCTGAAGAGGGTGTCAGAGACCCCTTTAGAATCTTTACAAAGCATCCTGTTGAATATTACGAGCTTTTTAAAAAATCCTCATTTATCTGGGCAGGGAATCAAAGAGCTACTTTAAGCGCAACTAAGATCTTGGACATACTCAATAGAATCCTCCTCCCCACCACCACCAATTCTCTTTGCTTGGCAGATCCCCATCCATGCCAGACTACTTTAAACTTGGGTGGTGTTCAACAAATGCATGCCCATAGCCCCCCCATGGGCAGGTAGAACTAGTTGCACTAGGGTTGCCAGGCTCAGGGTCTGAGAATGATTCTGTATCTTTAAGAGAAGAGAAAATTCAGCCAAGTGCAGGTTTTCTTGCAAGGTTGTAATGGGAAAAAGCACAAGGTGGAATTCTCCCTTCCCCCTGCACAACTTTTAAAGATACAGAAGACCTCTTGATTGCCAGGCCCAGCCTCCAAGAGGTCTTCTGTATCTTTAAAGGTTGTGCAGGGGGAAGGGAGAATTTAACCTTGTGGTTTTTCCCTTTACAGTGTTGCAAGAAAACCTGCACTTGGTTGAATTTTCTCTTCTCTTAAAGATACAGAATCATTCTCAGGCCCTGAGCCTGGCAACCCTAAGTTGCACTGTTCTTTGGATCCCAGCTGTAGCACCTGAAAATTTTCAAGTGCCTTGGATGTGTTATTCCAGTAATGCTGACAACACTGTGCTGTGCTAGCATATCAGGAAGAGTGATATTAGAGACCCACTGCACATTCAGCTCATACAGGTACAGCACCTGTGTGTTGAAAGGCACACCGTGTTAACAAGAGAAGTCAATCTGATTAACACTGTCTTTTGACAGGAAGTTTCTGAAATCCAACCAGTGACCAAACTGGCACTTTCATCCCTTGCTTTACTGAAGTGACCTGTCTCCAGTCAGTCTTTTTTCTTGTGGGATCTTCATCAAAGACCTGCACACATAAAACAAAATTAAAGAGATAAAGATACATTCTCAGAAAGGCTTCATCTGATTCACTGCTCTTGCAGGAAGCTTTTACATTTAATCCTCCATGTGCCATGACTACAGTGGAGTTCCTTGGATAACTCCTTGGAGAAAGGGACAAAGGCAGTAAGTGTATACATCTCCTGATGAAACCAGAACAGTAATTATTTTGTTTTGATTGAACAGAAACAAAAGGATTTTAAGTGCATTATATGTATTAATTGGCCTACCAATGCTAATGTCTGTGTCAAAACTGTTTTGTGAATAGGGATAGGTGAGAATTTAAGTTCACATTTCAAGCCAAATCTATCAAATTCACACTTTCTGAAACATGATAACTGAAACACAGTCATCTTTTGAAATTTGCTGTGATCCAAATTTTGCAATGCAATTCGCCAACCAACCAATATTTACAAAAATGCATATATTATAGGAAAGCAAGCATAAAAATGAATATGTATTAGATGACAAGAAATTAATTGCAAGGATGAGTACATTAGTCAAAACTGCTTAGAAATACTGTGCTTATTAGGAAAAATTGACAGTAAAATGCAGAAGAATTTTCATGGGAATTTTTTTTTAAATATAGTTTTTTCAAATTGCTGCCAAAATGGGGAAAACTGAATTTAAGATTGGAAAAATGAGAAACTGATGAGTAATAATTAACAGAGAGAAAACTCACATGGTTTGGTCTACCTTCACAGGCAGCAGCTTGGGAACAACAGCAATTAAAGCAACACTGCCCAGTATGTGAAATTCCTTTTACCACTATTGGACAAGAATTAAACCATTATGAGAACAACAAGGTGCATCATCAATGGGTTTAAGGGGGTTGAGCTGAGCACATGGAACCACTGTTGTTGCTTCTATGGATGTAAGGGAGTGAGGTTAAAGGTAAATTAAATGCAAATAGAAAAAGACAGTGATGAATGTTCATAAATTTTCCTAAATGCAACACCATACCAACCACAACAAGATTCCTTTGAGTAAGCCAGAAAACTCAGCATCCCACAATAAATCAGGATTCCTAACAAAAAAAAATCCTAGCAGCCAGTCAGCCAAGGTACAGAAATCCCCATGCAGCACAACCTGACTAGAGTTATCGGACCTCCGGAGTTCAGCCAGAGACTCCAGTTTTTGGAGGTCCTCTGTGGGTCTCCAAGTGACTCACCTTATTCTCTGGACTTTGAGCTTTCATTTTTTAAAAAATTAAGTTTCTAGGTGGTCTGGTTTGTCAAAATGTCAGCTGCCGCCCCCACAACTTCTGTTAGTTGCTCTAAGTGCTCTAATCCCTGTCCTTTCAGATTTTTAGCCAATCACAACTCAGGGTTATGATTGACGAGCTAAACCTCATTTTCAGGTTCTGATAACAGTTTCCTTTTCCTGTTTCCTTTCACATCAGGAATTCAGTAAATATATAGCTTTCAGCAACATAAAGAGTACTTTCTCTGTACAGGATTCGGACTTGCTTCTGAGTAAACATCCATAGGATTGCATTGCAACAGAAGGATCTTGATAGGCATAAAAGTGTACATGTAAGGTTTTTTTAATTACTTGTAGAAATGGTATATTATGCTTTTTATTTTTCAAATAATTTTTGAACAAAAGTTTTAAAAAGTGTATATGCTTCAGTGTTATACTTTTCTAATTAAGGAGTCAAACAAAGTTTAGATTTTACAGGACTGTGGAAGAGGGTAGCTTATTTGTCTTATTCATAATCTGTTTTGAAAACCTTCCCAATATGAAAATTTTCTGGGAGTAAAACTTCAGTGCTAATTCCACATGCCTGGGAGCTAACACCATTGAATTCAATAGGACTTACTTTTGAGTCGACATGGTTAGGATTGTGTTGAAAATCAATGGAACTTTTAAGTGAACATAGAAAAGGATTGTGTTGTAAATCTTTCTCTCCGATCTTTTTTTTTTTTAAGCAGTAAGGCAGGCTTACTTAGGTGTCACTGCTTTTATTTGGCAGGAAACAAATAGTTATTTTTAAAAAATGTTCTGCAATGGCCAACTGGTTTTGGCAATAAACTATTATATGGGGTATATGTATTTTTACATCTCTAGTGTGTGCGTATATGTAATATTTCCAACAACCCTGTGAGATAGAGTTGGAAACCACGGCAGCTCACAACAAGAAATAAAGCCATTTAAAATCCAATAACCAGAGGCACCAGAGATCATATCGCAAACAAACGTTGGATAATGGAACGGACCAAGGAATTTCCGAAGAAAATCACCCTGTGCTTTATAGATTACAGCAAAGCCTTTGACTGTGTAGATCATGAAAAACTATGGAATCCTTTAAAAGAAATGGGGGTGCCACAGCATCTGAATGTCCTGATGCGCAACCTATACTCTGGACAAGAGGCTATTGTAGGGACAGAACATGGAGAAACCGACTGGTTCCCATTCAGAAAGGGTGTGAGACAGGGGTGTATTTTATCACCCTATTGGTTTAATCTATAAGCAGAACATATCATACGGAAAGCAGGATTGGACTAAGATGAAGGTGTGAAAATTGGAGGGAGAAATATCAATAATTTAAGATATGCAGACGATACCATATTACTAGCAGAAACCAGTAATGATTTGAAATGAATGCTGATGAAAGTTAAAGAGGAAAGCACAAAAGCAGGACTACAGCTCAACATCAAAAAGACGAAAGTAACGACAACAGAAGATTTATGTGACTTTAAAGTTGACAATGAGGACATTGAACTTGTCAAGGATTATCAATACCTCGGCACAGTCATTAACCAAAATGGAGACAATAGTCAAGAAATCAGAAGAAGGCTAGGACTGGGGAGGGCAACTATGAGAGAACTAGAAACGGTCCTCAAATGCAAAGATGTATCACTGAACACTAAAGTCGGGATAATTCAAACCATTGTATTCCCGATCTCTATGTATGGATGTGAAAGTTGGACAGTGAAAAGAGAAAAATCAACTCATTTGAACTGTGGTGTTGGAGGAGAGCTTTGTGCATACCATGGACTGCGAAAAAGACAAATAATTGGGTCATAGAACAAATTAAACCAGAACTGTCACTAGAAGCTAAAATGATGAAACTGAAGTTATCATACTTTGGACACATAATGAGAAGACATGATTCCCTAGAAAAGACCATAATGCTGGAAAAAATGGGAGTAGAAAAAGAGGAAGGCCAAACAAGAGATGGGTTGATTCCAGAAAGGAAGCCACAGACCTGAACTTACAAGATCTGAACAGGATCGTTCATGACAAATGCTCTTGGAGGTCACTGATTCATAGGGTCACCATAAGTCATAATCAACTTGAAGGAACCTATAACAACAACAACAAAGTGTGAGGAAGGACTTTCTTTTATCTGTCCTGAATCTTCCAACATTCAGCTTCATTGGATGTCCACGAGTTCTGGTGTTATGAGAGAGGGAGAAAACCTTTTCTGTATCCACATGCCATGCGTAATTTTATATGCCTCTGTCATGTCTCCTCTTACTCGCATTTTCTCTAAATGAAATAGCCCCAATGCTGCAACCTTTCCTTACTAGGAAGTTGCTCCAACCACTTGATCATTTCAGTTGCCCTTTTCTGAACCGTCTTCCAGCTCTGCAATATCCTTTGAATGTATTATTTTAATGCCTTGCCACCTGAGCTCAGGAGCATCTGCCATGGGATGTTGGGCATCTGCTAGATAAATGCCCACTTTCAGCACATACTGTGCAGGCATTGTTTTCATTGAGACGACCAGAACTGTACATAGCATTCCAAGTGTGGTCACACCATAGATTTGTGTAACATCATTATGATATTGACAGTTTTATTTTCAGTCCCTTTCCTAACGATCCCTAGAATAGCATGCACATTTGTCACAGCTGCTGCATACAGAGACAACATCTGAAGGGCATCAGGTTGTGGAAGAATGGAGTAGAGAAATCTGCCCAAACTTGCAAAGTGTAGACTTCACACTAAAAGTGAGTCTGCCCAAGGCCGAATTTAATTCCATCAGTTTCTGTTCTTCCCCCTTTTTAAAATCAGGAAGTGTGGAAATGTCAGCCAGACAACATTCCTTCCAGCCCACAAGAAAACTCCGCCTGCAGTTTGATGACTCATCATAGACATTGAAACTGAAATTGGACTCTGTAGGAGAATTTGCACTTTTAGAGGAAAAGGGAGCAATTACAGTGACAAATTATTTCAAGAATATGATTTCTGGTCTGCAGCTGGAAATGACTCAGTTTCTGGGCAATGATCCCAGCACCTGGGTACAAGCAAAAATGCATCAATTGGAAGCATACAATCCAGGCCATCCCCCATGAATGAAGTGGCTAGATAAAACAGCTGGACTCCTGTAATGGTAAAGGTCTGGAAACCAAGTTCTATGAGGAGGAGATTACAGTGGTGTTCAAATATCTCAGGGCTGTCATGCAGAAGATGGAACAACTCTGTTGCTCCAGAGGTCAGGACTAGTACAAATGGGTGAAAACTTTTTTTGAACTACAACTCCCATCAGCCCACTCCAGTGGCCATGCTGGCTGGGGCTGATGGGAGTTGTAGTTTAAAAAAAGTAACTTTTCCAAGCTCTGCTTTAGTTGCATCCTATGTTGTAGATCCTACACCAAGTAATGGGTTGGACTAGAGGATCTCCAACATCCCTTCCAACTCTATGATTCTATGAATGTTGTTGCCTTTGTGGAAGAAGGTATTGTGTTAAGTGTTGTTAGCAGAGCTTGGAAGATTACTTTTAAAAAGTAATAAATTACAGTTACATGGCCCCGAAAAAGTAGTAATTACCGTTACAATTACAATTGCTCTGAAAGTAACTGATTACTTTATTTTTACTCAAAAGTAATTGCTACAATTACATTTTAGTTACTTTAAAAAAAAAATTACCTACAAGGTGCTGGCCTTGGCTGCTGCACATCTAAGTAGCCTAAAACAACATTAAAAATAAGCACGCACACACAGAGGGTAGTAGAATAATTTTTTTATCCATAAGATTAACAGAATGGCATAACAGAATCTCACATCCCCTCCTGCCAAATAAAAGCAGTGACACCTAAGTAAGCCTGCCTTACTGCTTAAAAAAAAAAAAGATTGGAGAGAAAGATTTACAACACAATCCTTTTCTATGTTCACTTAAAAGTTCCATTGATTTTCAACACAATCCTAACCATGTCGACTCAAAAGTAAGTCCTATTGAATTCAATGGTGTTAGCTCCCAGGCATGTGGAATTAGCACTGAAGTTTTACTCCCAGAAAATTTTCATATTGGGAAGGTTTTCAAAACAGATTATGAATAAGACAAATAAGCTACCCTCTTCCACAGTCCTGTAAAATCTAAACTTTGTTTGACTCCTTAATTAGAAAAGTATAACACTGAAGCATATACACTTTTTAAAACTTTTGTTCAAAAATTATTTGAAAAATAAAAAGCATAATATACCATTTCTACAAGTAATTAAAAAAACCTTACATGTACACTTTTATGCCTATCAAGATCCTTCTGTTGCAATGCAATCCTATGGATGTTTACTCAGAAGCAAGTCCGAATCCTGTACAGAGAAAGTACTCTTTATGTTGCTGAAAGCTATATATTTACTGAATTCCTGATGTGAAAGGAAACAGGAAAAGGAAACTGTTATCAGAACCTGAAAATGAGGTTTAGCTCGTCAATCATAACCCTGAGTTGTGATTGGCTAAAAATCTGAAAGGACAGGGATTAGAGCACTTAGAGCAACTAACAGAAGTTGTGGGGGCGGCAGCTGACATTTTGACAAACCAGACCACCTAGAAACTTAATTTTTTAAAAAATGAAAGCTCAAAGTCCAGAGAATAAGGTGAGTCACTTGGAGACCCACAGAGGACCTCCAAAAACTGGAGTCTCTGGCTGAACTCCGGAGGTCCGATAACTCTAGTCAGGTTGTGCTGCATGGGGATTTCTGTACCTTGGCTGACTGGCTGCTAGGATTTTTTTTTGTTAGGAATCCTGATTTATTGTGGGATGCTGAGTTTTCTGGCTTACTCAAAGGAATCTTGTTGTGGTTGGTATGGTGTTGCATTTAGGAAAATTTATGAACATTCATCACTGTCTTTTTCTATTTGCATTTAATTTACCTTTAACCTCACTCCCTTACATCCATAGAAGCAACAACAGTGGTTCCATGTGCTCAGCTCAACCCCCTTAAACCCATTGATGATGCACCTTGTTGTTCTCATAATGGTTTAATTCTTGTCCAATAGTGGTAAAAGGAATTTCACATACTGGGCAGTGTTGCTTTAATTGCTGTTGTTCCCAAGCTGCTGCCTGTGAAGGTAGACCAAACCATGTGAGTTTTCTCTCTGTTAATTATTACTCATCAGTTTCTCATTTTTCCAATCTTAAATTCAGTTTTCCCCATTTTGGCAGCAATTTGAAAAAACTATATTTAAAAAAAAATTCCCATGAAAATTCTTCTGCATTTTACTGTTAATTTTTCCTAATAAGCACAGTATTTCTAAGCAGTTTTGACTAATATACTCATCCTTGCAATTAATTTCTTGTCATCTAATACATATTCATTTTTATGCTTGCTTTCCTATAATATATGCATTTTTGTAAATATTGGTTGGTTGGCGAATTGCATTGCAAAATTTGGATCACAGCAAATTTCAAAAGATGACTGTGTTTCAGTTATCATGTTTCAGAAAGTGTGAATTTGATAGATTTGGCTTGAAATGTGAACTTAAATTCTCACCTATCCCTATTCACAAAACAGTTTTGACACAGACATTAGCATTGGTAGGCCAATTAATACATATAATGCACTTAAAATCCTTT
Source organism: Rhineura floridana (assembly GCF_030035675.1). NCBI lineage: Eukaryota > Metazoa > Chordata > Lepidosauria > Squamata > Rhineuridae > Rhineura > Rhineura floridana. The sequence goes on from NC_084488.1 coordinate 113,877,404, forward strand.
TGTTTCTGTTCAATCAAAACAAAATAATTACTGTTCTGGTTTCATCAGGAGATGTATACACTTACTGCCTTTGTCCCTTTCTCCAAGGAGTTATCCAAGGAACTCCACTGTAGTCATGGCACATGGAGGATTAAATGTAAAAGCTTCCTGCAAGAGCAGTGAATCAGATGAAGCCTTTCTGAGAATGTATCTTTATCTCTTTAATTTTGTTTTATGTGTGCAGGTCTTTGATGAAGATCCCACAAGAAAGAAGACTGACTGGAGACAGGTCACTTCAGTAAAGCAAGGGATGAAAGTGCCAGTTTGGTCACTGGTTGGATTTCAGAAACTTCCTGTCAAAAGACAGTGTTAATCAGATTGACTTCTCTTGTTAACACGGTGTGCCTTTCAACACACAGGTGCTGTACCTGTATGAGCTGAATGTGCAGTGGGTCTCTAATATCACTCTTCCTGATATGCTAGCACAGCACAGTGTTGTCAGCATTACTGGAATAACACATCCAAGGCACTTGAAAATTTTCAGGTGCTACAGCTGGGATCCAAAGAACAGTGCAACTTAGGGTTGCCAGGCTCAGGGCCTGAGAATGATTCTGTATCTTTAAGAGAAGAGAAAATTCAACCAAGTGCAGGTTTTCTTGCAACACTGTAAAGGGAAAAACCACAAGGTTAAATTCTCCCTTCCCCCTGCACAACCTTTAAAGATACAGAAGACCTCTTGGAGGCTGGGCCTGGCAATCAAGAGGTCTTCTGTATCTTTAAAAGTTGTGCAGGGGGAAGGGAGAATTCCACCTTGTGCTTTTTCCCATTACAACCTTGCAAGAAAACCTGCACTTGGCTGAATTTTCTCTTCTCTTAAAGATACAGAATCATTCTCAGACCCTGAGCCTGGCAACCCTAGTGCAACTAGTTCTACCTGCCCATGGGGGGGCTATGGGCATGCATTTGTTGAACACCACCCAAGTTTAAAGTAGTCTGGCATGGATGGGGATCTGCCAAGCAAAGAGAATTGGTGGTGGTGGGGAGGAGGATTCTATTGAGTATGTCCAAGATCTTAGTTGCGCTTAATGTAGCTCTTTGATTCCCTGCCCAGATAAATGAGGATTTTTTAAAAAGCTCGTAATATTCAACAGGATGCTTTGTAAAGATTCTAAAGGGGTCTCTGACACCCTCTTCAGGCCATCTGCCATATAACCCTCAACATTTGTTATGTACGTATGAGTAAATTCTCATGTTTCTCAATGTGCACAAATTAATAAGTGTTTGGGAAACTGTATACTTTAAGATAATTAATGGGGTCTTAGTTCTTAGTTCTACATATTTTTACAGGTGTTGTGTAGCACAGCACTGTAGATTTCCCTAAGGGGAAATTAATCTAGTATTACACCTTATTGAGGGGAAACTTCCTACTGGTGTGGAAATCATATATCGAGCAGATGGAAAGCTTTTTAATCTCAGTAGGCTGAAAGCAAAAAGTAAGGTAATGTCAACCTCTGTCATAGAACTTCAATTTTGCAATGATAATGTAGTCTCCGCACATTCAGAGAAAGATCTTCAAACTATCCTAAATGTATTTGCAGAAGCATAGGGAAAGACTGGGCTCTCACTTAATATTAAAAAAACCAACATGCTTCATCAACAGGTGCGAACTAGTCCCTCTGTAGCACCATCAATCCAGCTTAATGGTGTGCCGCTGGAGAACATTGATTTCTTCCCCTATCTTGGCAGCCATCTCTCTGTAAAAGGCGATATCGATGCTGAAATTCAACATTGTTTGAGCTCTGCGAGTGCCGCATTCAGAGCTTGGAAATTTACTTTTTTTGAACTACAACTCCCATCAGCCCCAGCCAGCATGGCCACTGGATTGGGCTGATGGGAGTTGTAGTTCAAAAAAGTAACTTTTCCAAGCTCTGGCCGCATTCTCCCAAATGAAGCGTAGAGTGTTAGAGGATTGGGATATTCACAGGGAGACCAAAATGCTTATTTACAAAGCCATTGTACTACCAACCTTACTGTATGCCTGTGAAACATGGAACATTTATAAATGCCACTCCCATCTTCTTGAAAGATTCTACCAACGCTGCCTCTGGAAAATTCTGCAAATTACATGGGAATACAGACGGACTAACGTTAGCGTATTGGAAGAAGCAAAAACTATAAGTGTTGAAACAAAGATCCTTCAACATCAACTTCGCTGGACTGGCCATGTTGTTTGAATGCCTGATCACTGTCTTCCAAAGCAGCTACTTCACTCCCAACTTAAGGATGGAAAATGGAATATTGGTGGACAGCAAAAGAGGTTTAAAGATGTTCTTAAAGCAAATCTAAAAAAATGTAACATGAGCATCGAGAACTGGGAAGTCTTGGCCCATGAGTGTCCCAAATGGAAGTTGGCTATTATCAAAGGTGCTATGGACTTCAAAGAAGCACAAAAGAGGGCTCTCTGGATCATGGGCAGAACCACTTAGAAGGTGGTGATGGATTACCCTCCACCAAATCATTTGTTTATTGTTTATTTATTAGATTTATATTGGGAGCCCAGGTCCTATCTCTGTGCCCATTCTGCATCACCCCACTCCCGAGGAAGAGATGAGTGCTGCCTCCTTTCTCCAGTGGAGGCTGGTCAATTTGGGTGAGTGGGACACATTGCACCACCAACATCGGTTTTGGTTCAGCCAGATGCAACCTGCCTGCTTTCTTACTTACTACCAGAGCTTTTGTGTGTGTGATAGTACTCACCGGTATGGATCACTGGTACAGAGTACTGGCACCTCTTTTTTTGCTGCCCATGGCAGCCATTATGTGTTGGTACCCTGGCACCCATGGTACTTTCATCAAGGCATGAGTACTGCCCAGAGCTTGGAAGATTACTTTTTAAAAGTAATAAATTACAGTTACAGTTACATGCCCCCCAAAAGTAGTGATTACCGTTACAATTACAATTGCTCTGAAAGTAACTGATTACTTTACTTTTATTCAAAAGTAATTGCTACAATTACATTTTAGTTACTTTTTAAAAAAAATTACCTACAAGGTGCTGGCCTTGGCTGCTGCACATCTAAGTAGCCTAAAACAACATTAAAAATAAGCACGCACACACAGAGGGTAGTAGAATATTTTTTTTATCCATAAGATTAACAGAATGGCATAACAGAATCTCACATCCCCTCACCCCACCCCCAGCAATGATGATACCCCAACACACATATTTTGTATATATATATGTATTGCCTCCAGCTCTTTTCTCCTTCCACTCCTGTCAATTTTTAAACAATTGTTTTCTCCACGCCATCTCGCTCTCCACCTCCTCCCTCGTCGCCTCCTAAGCACCCATAGAGCATGAAGGAAGAACAACGCTGCACAGAAGCCCAATTTGAAGCACATGATTTTTATTCACAAATCAGAGGAGCAGAAGACTTCCCCTGCTCCCCCCCCCAAGTAATGCACAAAAGTAATGCTGGAAACATTACAATTACTCCTCAAAAGTAATGAAGTTACTGCTCGTTCTATTACCAGCAAAATGTAATGAAGTTACCCACTCGTTACTCAAAAAAGTAATAAATTACAAGTAATTCGTTACTTGTGACTAGTTACTTCCAAGCTCTGGTTGTTAGTCAAGCAAGAGGAAGAAATGTCCTTTTTATCTGGTCACAATTATGAAGTTTGCAGTGCTTAAGCCCATTCAAGCCAGCTCAGCCCTAGATCAAAGAGTGGCCCAGGCAACACCGAGGAGCATCTTCATTGCCCTTCTTAAATTTGTTCAACTTTTGAATGCTGTGGTGTTTTTAACATTCGTTTCATGACTTTGGTGCAGAATCTGCAGTCATGATTTATCCCTGTTATATATCTCTATACTATATTTGTACTAAATTGTCATCATGCTGGAGGGGCAGGCCTGGTGGACGAATCAACAACCTTTGCAGCAGGAGGGAGAATAAAAAGTCTTGTCTCCTTGGCAGTAGTATAGTGGCAAATTCAGAAGTCCCTTTATAATAGTCACGCCCTCTCACAGTCACACCCCTTTCTAAAATTATACATCCTACTTGGAAAAGTTACTTTTTTGAACTACAACTCCCATCAGCCCCAGCCAGCATGGCCACTGGAATGGGCTGATGGGAGTTGTAGTTCAAAAAAGTAACTTTTCCAAGCTCATTTCCTTCTATGATTATAGAATAATCTGGCCAGACTTGAATATTGCTTTACAAAACTTTTCTCAATGCCCAAGACACTCCCCTTTCTTGCTGATTGGCTCACTGGAGACATAAGGACCCTGCTGGGACCTGGCTCCCAAAAAAGTAAGGGGTCTAAGACCCCTCGAGACCCTGGATGGCTACACTCCTGCTCCTTAGAAACACAAAGGGGAAGAATCAAGTCTCTCTCTCTCTCTCTGTCTCTGTGGTGGCATCCAAACTAAATCTGCACATGCATGCAATGTGGAGCTACGTAAGCTTTTAGGCATGTGTGCATGTGCAGGGCTTGGTGCGGCCTTGGGATGGCCTGAAGATGAGGGAACGCAAAGCAGCTTGCCTGGGAGAGTGACTCATAGGACTGGGTAAGGACCAGGGCTGATAAGCATAAAGGCCCAGTGGCTCTGGGCAGGGTGTAGCTCCATGGAGATGGAGGAGATTGAGCCTGCCTGGGGGAAAGGAGAGGGTTCGTGTATGGCAGGAATCAGTGGGGGCTGGTCCATTGGGGCTAGCAGGGCACTGCCCTAACAACCTCAGTCTTCCTGCCCCCAGGCCGGCCCCCACTTTCCTCCCACTTGCCTGCCCAGGGGTGGGACAGCCTATCACCCTCCTGCTCAGTCTCACTCTCTGGGTAGAAACAGACTCACTATTCTGCCAGTTCCAGTGCATCTCCACCTCTCTCTTCTGAAAACGGGGGCACCCTGCTCCTTTTTACTGTAAAACGTGGTGGGAGCAGCTTGAGTGTGTGTGTGTGTGTGTGTTTTAAATCCAGTTTTAAAGAGCGTTCACAGCTGATGGGCAGATCGTTTCCCCCTCCAAGTGTGGCTAATGGAAATGCTTTGCTGCAGGCACCTAGCATGTTCGCAGCCTCAGTGTTGCCCCTTGCAGAACTCAGCAGGGAGGAGGATGGGGAGAAAACCAGAATGAGTTGGCTCTGCCTGTCATGGGCTCTGGCGCCACCTGCTGTTGGCCCTCCCTGGCGTTTGCCCTGCCAGTCCCAATGGGCACCAGCCTCGAGTGGGCTTCCCTCCCTCCCTCTTTGTGTTGTCTGCAACCGGTTGCTGTTCCAGCTGCTGAAATTTTTTAATCTGGAAGGAGGGAGGTCATTCGAGGCAAAAATTCCAACATCACTAGCTCTGAGTCTAGATCAGCCTGTTTATGTTGTGCAGGAATCATGATGATTCTGGAGCCAAAGGGAAGTTCCCTTCTGCCAATAAAGGAGCAAAGTTTGTTCTGTCAGATGAAGGGAACCTAATGTGGTTCTAACCTGACACGGAGAGCATCACGTGCGTGACAATATTGGGGGTGGGTGGTGGTGACAGCGGCATAGGTCAGGGCTAGAGTACGTCCTTTGTTCATAGAAGCCCCAAAGTCTAAGCCTCCACAACTCCCAGTTAGAAAAGACAGAGGATTGTGGCCTGGAAAATTCTCCCCTCTCCCTCCCCAACACCCCCCCCCCGAAAAGACCTTGGAGAACCGTTGCCTGTTTTCCCCCAGTCCCTAAATTTCATTTTTGAGAGATGCCAGCATTGTAAGCCCCTCTCTGGGTGTGATCTTCAGCTACTTTTGAAAGTGGAGTGACTTGGTGTACAGATTGATGCTCCCTTCGTTGATTTTGCCAAAATATATACATGATTTTTTGAACATTTAAGTCGGGAGAAAAGAAAGGTGATGTGGGTGGGCAAGATAATAATTCCCAAAGAAACACTGGCTGTGTCTGCACATCGCGGTGAGCGTAAAGCTTGGTTTACCGTGTGTGAGTTGATAGCAGCCATGTCACTCCTTCGTGCTCAGGAGAGAAGTCACAATTCCTAGCTCAGCATTCCAGGGATTGTGGTTTCTATGCAGCGAAATAAATCACAATTCTCCGAGTCAGGGATTGTGGTGTTTGTCTCCTCCGTGCATGTGAGGAGGAGTGGAGTGGGTGTAAGGACACGCCTGGCGGCTGGATCAGGCCAGAGGGAGCCCATCCAATCCGGGGTGGCCAGAGGGGGGATGGTGCCAAGTGGCTCCTTCAGAGGGGGGAGAGAATGGAAAGTCATGGAAGGAAAGAAGGGCCTGGTCTTAAAGGTTTGCAGGTTTAGGGTAGCCCAGGCTTCTATGGGCCACAGCTCAGTGAGTAATTAGATGCATTGGCATACTTGTGTGTGTGTGTGTAAACCAGTGAACGGCATACATGTTCTGCACAGCTTAACTGATGTTACTATTTGACGGAACCCTTGCAATAAACTAAAAATATGCCATTGATGAATGAGGGAGCAGGTTGGCGAGTGGAGCAAGCAGAGGTTCAGAGCCCCCCTAGTTAGACAATAAATTCACACACAGGTTCTCCAGTGACGATCAGTCATAGGCACACCATTCTTTGAAGAGGTACTGGTTATGTTCATTTCCCCATGAATATGAAGGAGTGGGGAGGAACGTTAACAGAACACTGTTCCAAACAGATTTCTGTTCCCAGTTTTGCAAATGAAGAGGATTTGTTGGTACTAATGGATAGTTGAGTAGGTAGCCAGTGACAGGTGCCCTCCCTCCCAGCAACCTAAAGCTCTCAGTCCTGGAGCCCCAGTTGCTGGCATGGGTAGTCTGCTCCTAAATCTGGCTCTGACCGTATTTACATCAGTGGGATAAAGTGTGTTTATTTTAAAAGGTCTGTGCATTTTTTGCATATTTGATGTGCTCATTTATGAACTGCTTCCCATAACCCCCCCTGAAGCAATTAACAATAAAAACATCATGGGTTGTATTCAGCTAAGTCCTACTCAGAGTCGACCCACTGAAATAATGAACCTAAGTTAGTCATGTCCGTTAATTTCCCTGGGTCTACTCAGACTAGGACAACCACTGAATACCACCCATCAGCAATTACAACCACATATAAACACCATTTCTCAACCCGTGCAGATAAAAATCTGCACTTTAAAGGGTTGTTGGAAAAGGAAGATCTTCAACAGGTTCCAAACAGATAATAGAGATGGTGCCTGCCTGATATGTAACAGGAGAGAGTTCCAAAGGGTATGTGCTAAAAGTTTGATTTCTACATCATAGGAACATGGCAAACTGTCTTATACCAAGTCTCTCTGTTGGTCCATCAAGCTTAGTATTGTCCTAAACTGGCTGTTCAGGGCATCGATCAAGGAATCTCCCGGGTCTACCTGGAGATGCCAGGGACCTTCTGCATGCAAAGCCGAGTGACAGGAATAGGGGTCTCCTAGCAAGTCTCAGCATCCTTCACAAGCCACACATCCCAGGATTCTTTGGGGGAAGCCATGACAAGGTTAATGTGGTATGATGGTGCTTTAAATGTATAATGCAGGTAGGGCCTTAGTGAGCTTCATGACTGGAAAGGGATTTGAACATGGGTCTCCCCATCCTAAGTCTAACCAGGACACTACAAAGGCCCTATATGTATATATCTGGACTCAAGGTTGTATGGTGGCAATCCTAATTAGTACATAGGCCCATTTCATTGCTTAATAATTATAACAATATAGACATGTGCCTTGAAATCAAAAGCAGATCACCTGGGAAGTGATGGACTTACTTCCAGGCAAGTATGCATAGGCTTGTGGCCGCGGTGTAGGGAATTGGTGATTTGGGCAGAAATATAGGTGGGTGCTTCTGGGGCATAATTGTATGTTGTCCCTCTTCACCCCCAACAGACAACCCTATGTTTGTACTAGGGAATCACTGTGGCCAAGATCTGATTTGAGAGCTGGCTGCTTTTCAGTTTTCCAGTTATCTTTGGAGAAGAGAGAGAGAGAACACTGGGGATTTGTTACAAAACAAAAATTTATTTATTTACAAATGTACAAGTTGGGTAGGTAGTAAGCATGCAGTGCATACAGATCCTGAAGCAAGAACAGCACCCCAGAGTTACCAAAACCAGTTCTTCTACTTTGAACCAAAATCACAGAACAGTGTTTGTTTTCTCTGGCCAGATTTGATCTACTTTTAGCTCACCCTAGCACACACAAACATTTGTCATGGGGACTTCCTCCCTATGCAAATACCAGCTTCAAAGGAGGGATTTTCCACAGGACCACTGTAGCTCTCTCTCCATGCCTGCTGTGATCCTGTTAATTGTAAGTCCCACAGCTAATGTTGGGCTTATCCACAGGGGAGCCTAACTTCATACTAAAGACGCTGCTTTTACAATCACAATAGATTTTCAGCGTCCACACTTTCAATCCACTGTTTTTCATTCACACAAGTAGGTGTTCCTCTGGGAAGGATTAGTGTCGCTGTTTCCTTGTGGCCCCGTCCTCTGATTTTAGATGTATACACCCTCCAGTTCAAGGCTGAAGCCCAGAGGGCACCTTGGTGTGCAACTGACAAGAAAACAATGAACCTGACTAGACCACCTCCCCTTCTCCATTGTCCAAGCCTAAGTGAAAGGCGGACAGGGGTCAAGTGTGAAAGGCAAAGTAGGCAGCGACTGCGGCAGCTTTTGCAGGCGGCAGAGAGAGGGGGAGCAGGCAGTGTGGCATAAGAGAGCACGCCCAATAAAAAAATTAAAGCAAAGTGCCTACAAGGAGGAGCGCAGCACAGCTGAGATGGTTTTTCCTTTCCTTTTTGCATTATCAGCGGATTGGATTAATATGGATTTAAAAGGGAAACTGCGTGATAACTTTTGCTTGCCTGCAACGTCATATGAACCATGCAGATTACAAGGGGATGCAAGCAGCACTAGACACACACTAAATCGCCATGTGGACGAGCCTGTTATTTGCATTAAAAAATCTGCATGTTTAATGAAAAGATACATTTAAAATCATGTCTAATTTGTCCCTCAGACTGAGCAGTCTGGCTTTGCATTTGCTTCATTCATTCTAAAGTAGCCTTTGGACAAAGAGTACTGCTGGGTGTTTATTAAGGCAGGGATGAGTAAACTGTGGCCCTCTAAATGTTGTTGAGCTCCCATCGGCCATGATGGCTGGGGCTGATGGGAGTTGGAGTCCAGTAACATCTGGAAGGCCACAGGTTCCCCATCTTTACATTAAGGAAACATATGTTCTTCACCATTAGCTTAGTAGGCTGTATTAAGGACATGGAGACAGCACAATTATAACCTAACAATGATAACAAGACAACATTCTTCCTTAACAATGATAACAAGACAACGTTCTACCGAATGCCTTCCATTCACAGAGACTTTTAAGCCACGCACCTATCAAGGCTTTACGTTGTGCAATTATTTTTTTCCTTATTTTCAGTTTCCTTCTGTAGTAAAACAGAATTCTTGACCTGAAAGTGAGGAAAAGAAACTAAACAGGAAAAGCTTTGGCTCACTTCCACATTCCAGTAGCATTAGTAGAACAAGCCTGTCATTAAACACTTAGGCTGGTGGTTTTCAGAGTGTGTTCCAAAGAGCGCAAGTTCTTCAGAGGGTTGTCAGGAGGTCCTCACGGAGAAGTGGTGGAGGAACTTCCCCCAAAGAGTGCTTGAATTTCACAACTTATCTTCATCTGTAACGAGAGACCCACTTATGTTTTTGCTGTTTTCTCTCTCTTGCAATCCTCATTTCCTTTTCTTCAGAATTGCCTGTAAGGGAAGCAAATAAAAATATGTGGTTTGTACAATGTGCTTTATTTGCAGCTAATGGTGATGAGGTACTGGTAGGGATGGAAGGATCTGTCAATCTTGGTTCTCTGAGTTTGTCAGTTTTCCAGTCTTAAATTCAGTTTTGTACCAATCTGCTTTTTTTAAAAAAAAAACCTCATGAAAATTCTTGGGCATTTTGGTGCAAATTTCTCCTAAAACATATATTTTTGTATGCAATTGTTTTGACTGATATACACATTCTTGCAAGCAGTTTCTCCTAACGTAATGCATTTTTGTATGTAATATATTCGCTTTTAGGCACATTTCCTCCTCATATATGCATTTTTGTAAACATTGCTTGGTTGGAGAACTGCATCACAAAGTTCAGAGAAGAGTGCATTTCAAAGGATAGCTGTGTTTCGGTTCTGATATTGTTTCGGAATTTGATCAATTCAGCTTTAAATGTGAACTGATTGCATTTCTCCCCCATCGCTAAGTACTGGGAGGACCCACTCCCTTACGCACCCAACCTGCGCTATTTATTCTGGTCTCACTTACTTGTTTTATGCGCTGGCCTTGCTCCATCTTAATGTCGAGGCAACGGCTTCGGCCATTTCCTTGGAAAATGACTCTGTAAGGCAGCAAATTGGAACAAATTAGAAATTATGTCTATGCAGTACTATTTTCATTTTGTGACACTTTTGGTTGGTCCAAACCAAAGGTATTGCCCCACTGTGGATTTTGGATCCCACCCCTTATAACTCATAACTTCCTTTGCATTTTATATCATTTCTCATATTCAGTTATTAGTATTTAGTACCAAAATGATGTGGATCCTGACTGAGCAGGAACCCTAAAATGCAAGCCAGTTTCCAGCTCATTTTTGACATGATGGTGTCAAAACTGCTTTGCTTTTACCATGTGGAAAACAGAAAAAGTAATTCTAGTATATTTGAAAATGGAAACTTCATCCACATACAACTTATTTGAGGGACGGGAACTGATTAGGATAGGAATATAGGAAGCTGCCCTTATATTGAGTCAGACCATTGGTCCATCTAGCTCTGTATTGTCGACACTGACTGGCAGCAGCTCTCCAGGCTTTCAGGCAGGAGTTTTTCCCAGCCCTACCTGGAGATGCTGGGGATTCGACCTGGGGCATGCTGCATGGAAAGTATGCTCTAACACTGAGCCATGACTCTTTCCCAGAGCCACAACCCTTCCGTGGGCAAAAGAGCATGTGGTTTGTGTCGCTGGAGCCATCAGACTGCAATGCTCCTTGTTCTCCGATTGGGGCACAAGATTTTTAGACTGCAGGGGCTGATTTGGGGGAGGGATGTCTGGAGCAGTTCATGCTCTTAAACATTTAAAAGTGTGATGCATCTGCCTGAACGTCAGTGCAGCACAAGCTTCTGTGTGCAACTAAACACTGGAAGCTTGCTTGGAGGGGGCCTGTGGAGAAAATAATATTGGACTGACCTTTGCTGCAACCTGAGGGGTGTTTTATATTGGGGGGGTTGTTTGGCTGGAAATCCAAACCAGCTTCAGCTGCACCTCTCTACCATATACTATTAGCAATGCAAGTCTGTCATAATCTGTCATAATAAGACTGTCTGTCAGGGTAAGTGGCACCTACCATGTGGAACTCCCTCCCCTTAAATATTAGACAGGCGCCATCTCTGCTATCTTTTCGGCACCTATTGAAGGCCTTCCTCTTTCAACAAGCCTTTTAAGTTGAGACCTTATCCCAGTCTGTGTCTGTGTTGGAATTGCTTTTTTTTTTTTTTGCCGCCCTGGGCTCCTGCTGGGAGGAAGGGCGGGATACAGATTAATTAATTAATTAATTAATAATAGATAATATATTTTTGAAGCTTCTTTAAAAAATGCTTTTAAACCTTTTTTTAAAATGTTTTTTAAAGCTTTTAAAAATGTTTTACAGATGTTTTGTTTTAATGTATTTTAGGGTCTGTTTTTAAGATGTTTTAAAGTGTTTTTAGTGCTTTTGTTTGCCGCCCTGGGCTCCTACTGGGAGGAAGGGTGGCAAATGAATGAATGAATAAATTAATATGAAATTTGTTACTACCTTTTGTTTCTGGGTGGAAAAGCTGCTGCCCAGCCAGTGATATACTGAAGGTGCAAGCCTATATTCACTGCCTTCGGAATAAGTCACATTGAGCTCAATAGGGATTACTTCAGAGTATGGATTGCATTATAGTCCTACAGTATTGGCATTTGGGCAGCTGCTTAAAAGTCACCTGTTCAATTCACCCAAGCTTTCCTTGAGGGGTGATCCTGCTATGCTTGATATATTAAGCTGATCTACTAATTTATTATCTCTATTTTGTATTTGCTTTCTGAATGTAATTTTACTGCTGGTGTTATGCTGTTCACCACCATGATTTTTTTCTTTAATGTTGGCGGTCTATCATTTTTTGCTAAAAAAATAAATAAGACTGCAATTCTACGCCTGCTTACTTGGGAGTCAAAACCCACTGAACTCAGCTGAACTTACTTCCATATAAACATGGGTAGGATTTTATTTATTTACCAAATTCATAGGCTGGCCTTCAGTACATAGTAATTCTGCTCTACAATGCTGGATTTCTCCCCTCATTTCTGCCTTAGGGGAAGAGGGGAAAAGGAGTCTCAAGGAACTAGGAATTTACATCTCTAGATTAACGTCTCTTGTATTATCTCTATAGAATGGACAAGGATGACAGGAAAGAAGTAGAGCTGGAGAACTTGTGGCCCTCCAGTTGTTGCTGGACTCCAGCTCCCATCAGCATGGCCAACGGTCAAGGGTGGTGGGAGTTGCAGGCCAGCAGCATCAGCTGAAAGAAAGTGTCAGGCCAGGCAGAGCAAACGAAGGTTAACAGCAGACAGCACAGACAAGACAAGCCGGAAGAACCACAGGTTCAATCCCCAGCATCTCTAGGTAGGACTGGAAGACAGTCCTGTCTGATACCCTGGAGAGCTGCTGCCAGTCAGTGTAGACAATACTGAGCTAGATGGACCAATGGTCTGACTCGGTGTATGGCAGTTTCCTACGTCCCTATGTTGAAGTAAGTGCAAAATAGGCTTCTGCTGCCGCGTTATCTACTTACACCAGCTCCTCCTGATCACAGCTGCTGCTTCGGCGGTGGAATTTAACTTCAGCAATACGGCGAATAGGAACAGAGGACATCATCGCTCCTTTTCCTTCACAAAGGCAACGTCCTCTGCTGAAAGTTGGCATTCCTGCAACAGAAGAAGGTAGACCTTGAGTGCTCAGGCATCATAATATAACTTTTGGGAGGGGGGTCTCTTCAAAACCTTCTATTTAGAAGGGATTTTCCTCCTAGAGAAAAACCAATATGAAAGTGGCAAGCCACAATCTTTTTAATGTTTGGCGATGTTTGAGGGATTGTCCCCCAACACACTTTATTTTCTAATTATTTAGGGCAGATCTATACCATATGTTTAAAGCACATGTCTTCCCCCCAAAATCCTGGGAAGACATGTGTTTTAAACACATCCTGGGAACTGTCACAGAGCGACAAATTCCCAGCACCTTTAATGAACTAAAGTTCCCATGATTCTTTGGGAGAAGTCAAGAGCTTAATTTTGCATTGGATGTGTTTTAAATGTCCTGCACTCTGGAATGATCGAGAAGAGATCCTGACTCTCCTCTGTGTGCCAAACTTTCAAGTATTACTTGAACATTATTATATTATAATTTTTATACAAAAGAAAAGAAGACAAAATTAATTAATATTATATGGAAGAAAAGAAGACAAAAATAATATTACCTTGTACGAGAGCTGTGGCAAGGACGAACAGAAGAATTACGAGGAAGGACTTCTTGATCATCTTTGCTGCTGCTGCTGCTTTTGCTGCTACTGCTGCTGGAGGAAGAAGTGTTGTGTGTGGAGAGAAAGAGAGCTTTGGGGCCAGTATTTATTGGCTAACTTCACCCACTGCGACCAACCTCTGGGAAATTCCCTGCTGTATTCACTTTCATTTTACACTCCATTGTTAATTTCAAATAAATAATTTCCCACTTGCTAACTGAACTGTACCCAGAGAGGTGGCAGTACAATGGAGAACTGCATTTTTGGCAGTTCCAGTCCATTTATCTTTTTTTCAAAAATCAGCACTTTTCTCTTAGCAATATATATTTTCCTTTTAAAGGCAAACTCTCCAATTCTTGGACCTGGGAACCACTTACCCTCAGTGTCTCTGTCTAAGCAGGATTCAGCTTCAGTCTATTAATCCTTGTCCACTCCACCACTGCATCCAGGCACTGGTTCAGCTTATGCACGGCCTCTCCTGACTCAGATTTAATAGAAAAGCAGAGCTGAGGATCATCAGCCAGCTGATGATATTGTGCCCCAAACCTCCTGATGATTGCTCCCAGCAGTTTCATATAGGTGTAGCACTGGGGACAAAACAGTGCCATGTAGCACCCCATAGCTAAGCTGCAATATGTAGACGTGGAATCCCCCAGTGCCGTCCCTGGGGGAATGTTAAGGCCAGAGCCAAGGTCAGCATACAACAGGCATAAGTCTGATCTCACTTTCCCCATCTATGCATTCAGGGCATATCCACACCATACATTTAAAGCACAGTTAATGCACAATTAAAAAAATATTTTTATTTAAAACATCTCATGCTTACACAAATACATAGTTTAGTGTGTAGTGTAATATTAATTGTTATTACAGCAACAAAGTATATGGATATATATTCTCCTGAAAGTTATTATTCCAAAACATTATAAATAATGCCCCACATCCTAAAAACCTGCCCTATTTGCCCATTATTTTCTATAATACATAAGCTTTGATAACTTTACAGTATCCCACATTATTTCAGGCTGTTCTGAAATTGGAGGTGCTATACTATTTTTCCAGGCTTTTGCAATGCTTAATTCACACTTTCTGAAAATACAGAAACTAAAGTGTAGCTATCCTTTGAAGTGTACACTTCTCCAAATTTTGCAATGCAGTTGTCCAACCAAACACATATATTAGGGGAGAGCATGCATGAAAATGCATATTTTGTGTGAAAATAACACACAAACATGCATTATATTATAGGAAATTGCTTGCAAAAATGTGCATATTAAGGCAACATTGAATATGAAGATGTGTATATTAGGAGAAATAATCATGAACAGTTTGGGAAATTTAATTACTCAGCTCATGTATAAGTTGACTCTAAGGTTGCAGTCCTATGTGCCAGAATTTGTTTCTAGGAGAATTCCTGCCCCCTTCAAAGAGAAGGCCCTGCCTTCACTCTGGAACCCTCTCTTTTCCTGGGTCCTGGAACATGCACACAAGCGCTTGCATGCATTTGGGTATGTCTGCACAGGGAAGGGGATGGGGAAGAATTTAATTCAGTTCTTGATACCTAATTCACACTCTCTGAAACAGCACAGAAACCAAAGTGCGGCTCCTTTGAAATGTGCCTTTCTCCAAATTTTGCAATGCAGTTCTCCAACCAAATGCATATATTATGAGAAAGTGTAGATAAAAAGGCATATATATAACATACGGAGAGGCATTGTCATAGGGCAATTGCTTGCAAAAAGGTGTATATTTATGCAACATTGAATACAAAGATACAAATATTTGGGGAAGTGCACACTAAAGGTAGTTTGCTGCTTGAAGTAAATAACAAAGCTGGTTTAGAAAGTGCAGGACAGTCTGTGTAGCACTCCCAGCCCTGATCTTTAGCAGAGGGGAATCACATGGGGCCTGAGAAGGAATGACTAGGGTTTTCCCCAATATCTGCTGCCTAAAGCCATTGCTCCATGCTGCCTAATGATAGGGCCAGCCCTGACCACCAGTTGGTTAATGCTCATGATGGCCTAGAAATTAAATCTCCTTTAGCCCCTTGTGCTGCATAGTTCCTTCTGGTAATCTACCCTCTTGTGATCCATCCCTGCCATCAGACAGATTCCTAGACCATTATTCTGGCAGACAAGATGCTGTGATAATGATACCCATCATTTATATAGCATTTTCAGGTAGTCAGACTTCTGCATAGACATTGAATGGATCCATATCATACATTTACAGCACATTTAATACACATGTGAAGTACATGGCTTCCCCTAAAGAATCCTGGGAACTGTAGTTTGTTAATGGTGCTGGGAAATGTAGCTCTGTGATTGGTAAACTACAGTTCCCAGGATTCTTGGGGAGGAAGCCGTGTGCTTTAAATTTGCACTAAATGTGCTGTAAATGTATGATGTGGATATGACCTCAGTTAATCTTGGTTGCATTAAACCATACATTTAAAGAACATGGCTTTCCCCCAAGAGTCCTGGGAACTGTAGTTTGTTAATGGAATTGCAGCTCTGTCAGGGGAAAACTACAGGTCCTGGGATTCTTTGGGGAAGCCATGACTGTTAATGTGGTATAATGTGGTTTAAATGTGCTTTAAATGTATGTTGTGGATGAAACCTGCAGTTTGAAGGTAGATATAAATCTGACTCATTCAGCTGCCAAGTGTTTTTATTGGGGGGCAAACGTGGAGATGGGTAATCAGCATCAGGCCACTGGCCCTTCCTCCAACCCCCCCCCCAATGTTCCAGGGTCACATCTGCAGAGAGTCTAAGCACATATACCCCTGTACATGGAATCTGGCACCCTGCAATACAATGGGTCACTGTTTGCATGCACTGAAGCCTATACACATTCCGTTGTAGATGCAAAGGGTGTGCATCTCTGCAAACATGAGTGTTGAATGTGTAGATGTTGATGTGGGAGTAGCAGGTGTGACCTTTATCAGCCCCCTCCCAATATATTTATATATTTGTCCCAAGTGAATGCTTAAATAAGGCTGCTTTTGTTCTCTTACAATAAATGGAGTCTAATCTGAAAATGAGAAATTAAACAGGGGAATTCCTGGCTGGAAAGAATCCTTCAACTCTGATAATGCCTCTTACTTGTCTGGGTAGATGAAGGATGGACAGGGGTGTGTGTGAATGTGTGTAAACTAACTTACTGGACAAAGGTAATATTTACAGTTGTCCCTATGCCCAATTGTACATATGGCTCTGCTAATGGGCAAATCTGTCAATTGTGGATTCTCTCAGTTTCTCATTTTTCCTGTCTTAAAATCAGCTCTCCACATTAACACATTTATTTATATCCCGCCTTTCCTCCCAGTGTGATTTGTTTTTTAAGTCCTCATGAAAATTCATCAGCATTTCAGCGTGAATTCCTCCAATGCTACGCATTTTCATGTAATTTCGCCTGATATGCACATTCCTGCAAAGCAATCTCACATAATATAATGCATTTTTTGTATATTGATTTCCATGTGATTCCCAGCAACTGGTATTCAGAGGCATATACTGCCCCCGACAGTGGAGGTCAAATGCAGCCATCACAGCAAGTAGCCATTGATAGCCTTCTCCTCCATGAATTAGTCTAGTCCTCTTTTACAGCCATCCTAGTGGGTGGCCATCAGTGCCTCTTGTGAGAGCGAATCCCATAGTTTAACAGCGTGCTGCATGAAGAAGATTCTAAATCCAGATTCCCCTCTCAAGTCTTTGAAGGACAGCTCCAAAGGGGTGAATCAGACTTTCCTATAAGGAAGGCATGTTGCTTACTCTGTGTAGGACCAACATGATCCTTTGTCTGGACCATCACACTTGACAATTGTACTTAAATTTCTCACTATATGACACATTGAATTATTATAGTGGCTATATAATAAAATTATATAGTGGTATTACGATCTAGGAAGTACCTGGGTGAAATTTCACCTCAACCACAAACTTGCTAGGGCCACTTCCAGACTGTCACAATGTTTGGGTATGATTCAACAAATGAGAATAAACATTGTGGTAGAAACATACTCACTGTTCTGCCTGTTCCACTGCATCTCCACCTCTCCTGAAAATGGGGGCATACAACGCTAGTCAACCCCCACCCCTTTTTGCTGTAAAACTGCTTGAGTGCATTTTTAAAAAATTTAGCTTCAAACAGATTTCACAACTGGTCAGCAGATCAACCCATTCCCACTCCAGGTGTGGCTAATGGATACGCTTTGATCTGTCAGTTTGTATAACCTCTGCACAACCTTTGTGCAAGCAAACCAGGATAATGCTCAATTAACAGGAGGTCTCGAAGAGTCCTAGGTGGGTCTGCGCATGACCATGCCAATTCATCTTCCCAAACCAGTGTTTGCTGTGCTGCTCCCACAAATGTGGAAGCAGGAGACAGGGATGGATTTGCTGGGGAAAATTGCTAGGTTGTTCTCTCTCAGTGGAGGTTGGCCCAGTAGGGCAACTGGGGTGCTGCCCCACCCAACCTCAACCTCCTCTCAATCAGCCTACACCTGCCTGCCTTCTAACTGGCAGCCAGACCAGGGGATGGCACTGCCTGTCGGCTTCTTCTTCCTTAGTCTCAGTGTTGCCCCATGTAGAATTCAAGTAGAATTAGTTGGCTGTCCCCATCACTGGCTCTGGCTCTTGCTGGTCTCCCTGCCTTCTGCCCCACCAGTCCCAAGGGGCACCGGCCACTTCTGCCCCCTCCTGCTTCTTTTCTATTACATCGTCATCACCGTTCACAAGGCTGTTGCCACATCCTGCCCCATTTAGACTCATTTCTGGCCTCAAAGAAAACCAGGTTAAAACCAACCAGAGACAATGGATGGGTCCCCCTTCTCAGCATTAGGTTTATAAGAAAAACAAGGGGGTTGGAACAGCTCTCTGTTGGCCTTGCAATGTGCAGCACTGCCCATCGCTTGCACAGTGATTCTAATGTCTATGGAACTGTGAACACTTTGAAATGCAATATAAATGGAAATGGACTGCCTTTAAGTCGATCCCGACTTATGGCGACCCTATGAATAGGGTGTTCATGGTAAGCGGTATTCAGAGGGGTTTTTCCATAGCCTCCCTCTGAGGCTAGTCCTCCCCAGCTGGCTAGGGCCTGCTCAGCTTGCCACAGCTGCACAAGCCAGCCCCTTCCTTGTCCCCTGCCAGCTAGGGGGCAACTGGGCTCCTTGGGACTATGCAGCTTGCCCACGGCTGTACAGGTGGCAGGGCACATCACTCCTGAGCCACTCACTAGGGGGGTGATCTTTAGCTGGCCCTTGACACCAAAGAGACATGAATGGAATGATCTCCTTGACGAGGTGTGCCTGGCGCCAACACTGTTATTTTTTTGGCGCCAGGTCAAGACTTTCCTCTTCTCCCAGGCATTTTAGCATGCGTTTTTAAATTGTTTTTAAAAATGAGTTTTTAAATTTGTATATTTGTTTTTAATGTTTTTAATTGTTGTAGACCGCCCAGAGAGCTTCGTCTATGGGGTGGTATACAAATGTAATAATAATAATAATAATAATAATAATAAGCGGGATTTGAACTCACAGACTCTGGACTCCCAGCCAGGCTGTCCTCCCCACTATGCTAATTATACTACATCTTATCCTCTGGAATAACGACCTGGGAATTCTTTCGATGGCAGGGTGGATAACCAGAGGGTGGATTCCAGAGGGAGCCATGCAGCACAAGGGACTAAAATGTAAATGTACTGCCTTCAAATCGATTCCGACTTATGGCGACCCTATGAATAGGGTTTCCCTGAGGCTGAGAGGCAGTGACTGGCCCAAGGTCACCCAGGGTGCTTCATGGCTATGTGGGGATTCGAACCCTCGTAGTCCAACACCTTAACCACTACACCACACTGGCTCTCTCCCAAGGGACTAAAGGAGATTAAATTTCTGGGCCATCATGAGCATTAACCAAGTGATGGTCAGGGCTGGCCATGTCATTAGGCAGAGTGAGGCAGTGGCCTCAGGCATCAGATACTGTGGACGGGCAGGCAGCCTCCTTGCTATTTCTCCTTTGGTGGAGATCTGGGCTGAGTGTGCCAGACATGCTGTCTGGCACCCTCTAAACAAGCTTGCTGCCTTCAGGTGCAATAGCCATCCCATGGCTGGTATTGAAGTAATATTTAACTGCCAATCTAATCAGCTACTGTATGGGTGGGCACCGTCGTGTCCTTTGCTCCGCACAGCAAAATATATTTGGGCCAGTCCTGTTGATGGTCTTGAAGTAAGATGCAATCCCACTGGCACATTTCCTTGGTAAAAATCAACCCTTTTAGGATATATAGGTAATCCAGTAGGATTATGCTCCTCATAATCAGTGCTTTTTTTGTGACAGTACTCACTGGTACAGAGTACCGGCACCTCTTTTTTTGCTGCCCATGGGAACAGTTGTGTGCTGGCACCTACCGCACTTTTATCAAGATGCAAATACCAGCATTTTATTTTACTTTTTAACCAAAAATAAATAATAGTTGCTTTTCTCTGTAATCTGGGCAATTTGATTTGTCAGATTACGCAGTTACTTCCTTGGATTGCTTTCAGAATAAGGAAGATCAAGATCTTGCGAAAGCAGATGTTGCAGCAGAGGCGGAAGCTGAACTAAAAGGACCCGGGGGTGGGAAAGTCGCGTAGGAATGTCAGAGTCTGCCAAAACACGAAGGCTGGTTCCGGTTTCCAGTGACCTCATTTTCCAATTTGGCCAGAAAAGACATTGCTTCTTCCTGTTCTTAGGTTTGCATTATAGGCTTTTAAGTCCAAATGGAAGAGATGATTGTAGCCATATGCATTTGGGTACCAATGAATATGTGGATTGGGGGCTGATTGTGATGCTGCCTGCTGGCCCCACCCTCACTTCAGCCTCCACACATTCAAGGGTCATGCTTGTCTGGAGCCTGGGTTTAGGGATGGACGGATCTGAAGTTCAGCTCTCCGCATCAGTTTGCAATTTTAAAAAAAGTCCTCACAAAAACTCACCAGCATTTTAGTGTGCACTTCCCCAAATATTTGTATCTTTGTATTCAATGTTGCATAAATATACACCTTTTTGCAAGCAATTGCCCTATGACAATGCCTCTCCGTATGTTATATATATGCCTTTTTATCTACACTTTCTCATAATATATGCATTTGGTTGGAGAACTGCATTGCAAAATTTGGAGAAAGGCACATTTCAAAGGAGCCGCACTTTGGTTTCTGTGCTGTTTCAGAGAGTGTGAATTAGGTATCAAGAACTGAATTAAATTCTTCCCCATCCCCTTCTCTGTGCAGACATACCCAAATGCATGCAAGCAGGACCCAGGAAAAGAGAGGGTTCCAGAGTGAAGGCTGGGCCTTCTCTTTGAAGGGGGCAGGAATTCTCCTAGAAACAAATTCTGGCACATAGGATTGAAACCTTAGGGCTTATCCACATGGGAACGTTAGTTTGTATTAAAGACTTTCTTAACTTCCGTTTTCAATTTGCACTGTCCACAATAATGGCTCAATTCCAGCTGCAAACATGCTGTTTTATATTCACACTGAGGGGAAGGATCGATTGCATTAGGGGCTGATTGTTACAGAGCAGCTGGAAGTTGCTTCTCAGCTCTCAGGAAACAAAATTAACAAAGGGAGGAGGAGGAGGGAGTGAGCGCAGGGAGGGGAACGATTGCCACACCCACCTAAAAGCATCGGAGCAAAGCTCCTACAACGAGGAGTGCGGCACAATTGAGATGGTTTTTTCTTCCCTCTTATTATCGGCCGATTGGGTTAGTGTGGATTTACATGGGGAAAACTGTGTGATAGCTTCTGTTTGCTGGTAATGTCATATGAACCATGCAAATTAAAAGGAGATGTGAGTAGCACCAAACACACACTAAGCCACCATGTAGATGAGCCCTTAGAGTCAACTTCTATAATTAATGAGGGTTAATTGTATTAATTAACCTACTGGGAGAAAGAGCGGGATATAAATCTAATAAATAAATAATTAAATAAAAAAGAACTAAGTTCCCAAACTGTTAACTATTATTTTAATCCTGAAGCAGTGTAACACTTCAGGTGTTTTGGGTTACCAGAGATGAGATGCAGACAAGAGGTTTGCTTACAAAGAGTTAAAATTTATTGAGTAACTTACAGCATTCAGCCAAGTATTCCCAATAAAAGTGGATCAGTCCCACCGCTCTGCAGTAGCGGACATCAGAGACTGAACACCCATACTGGGCACAGGTCATGTTTATATAGCATAAATCTTGACACATATCATTAGCATACACATGAGGTTACATATATGATTAATGAGATTACACACTTTGAAGTAACATATAATGACATCTGTTGCATATAATTGGCTGTTCTGACCTTTTCACAGAACACCTTCAAAGCAAACTAATTGTTAGAAAACTATAATATCTTTCCTGGAGCACCTTGACATCTTCTCTTGGCAAACTACATAGCTACCATCCTTATCTCCATCTTTGCTAACAAGCAAAGCTCATCATTGACCGTTATTTGACTTGTGCACTAACAAGCAACTGCTGCATTATCTGTTCATTGACCGTCCTTCGACCCATCCACTTGCCTTTGGAGTATAACTTAGATTTAAGCCAACTATGAAACACCTTGCTAATAACATATTCTTGAATATATGCCTAATTGGGCTCTTTTGATGCCTTTAAACTAATGAGATACATTCCCAGCATCATACTGGGCAAGCCATCATATCCTCATTAGAACACCTAGATTAGACTGCAGGTGGCTATGAGGTGATCTGACATACCCAAGGATGCTGGGGCCTGAAAGGGGAATACAAGCCTCCAGGCAAATCACAACTATATTCTGACTATATTGATCAGTTTAAGGCTATTATAGCTTGCTAATACAATATGCTGGCACAGGGTATACAAGCAGTTACGGGAAGCTACAGTCTGGGTTAATCTTTAGTTTTAATTTTAATTTTCTTGTTAATTAACTGTAATCTCTATAAGTTTTGTCTTAATCTGTTTTTAATGTTTTTATACTTACATGCTGTAATCCACATTCGCTGGTTTTTAAATGTGGTTTTACTCTGTTGTACACCGCCCTGAGAGCTTGTTGCTAAAGGGCGGTCTAAAAGTACAATAAATAAATAAATAAATAAATTAAAAGGGTTGCTTGTGCTTGCCTGTACTCTTACGATCTTCCATGAAGGACATCTGGAGTGCACCAAGTAGCTACAGATAGGACAGATGAAGAACTGCAATGAAAACAGAAACAGGAGCAGAAACTGCCGATGTCTGCTCCTTTGTCCCATGTCCAGACGGAAATCAATTGCTGTTGCTTGGTGGCTGTTATTTGCAGTACCTAGAAACGATCCCTAAGGAATATTTTCTTTTACAACATGCTTTCAGTTCCCAAATAACACATATTTAATTCGGTTTCACCACCACCACCATTACTTGCATTGTGTTTCCTTTGTATTGAAATTAATGGGATAGAATTACATAACAATTTACATAATTAATTGCATAAGCTGTGTGATTTTGCCACAGCATAACAAGACGAATATCACTGGTTTGGGTAGAAGGCGAACTGTAGTGGAATGGAAATAGTGCTGCATGTGACAAATATAGGGTGGAACATACAATTATGCCTTCTTCCATCCCTGCCTACAGGGACAAGGGCCTATTTGGTTTTGGAACTCCATCTGTGGAATGCTGTCCCTAAGGAGGCTTGCCTTTCGCTTACCTTGTTTAAGATAAATCCTCTGTACATTGCTTTTATCCTGCTTGGAGTTAAGTGTTTAATTCCGGGGGTGGCTTTTATACTTTTATATATTGTCCTTTTATATATTGTGGTGTTTTAATGCTTTGGTTTTAATTTTGAATGGGATTTGACCTACTTATTGGCTGACACAGACAAAATAACAACAGAGACAGTTGCTAGATTTATTTTTTCTGTGGCAAAGGCCTGGAAAGATAGTTTGTTAATTTAGGGTAATCCAACTCACATTTACGCCGGGCTGAAGGAGCTAGATGCAGTGGATCTCCAGCTGAGCTGGCTGGGTTCCAGCTACGCCGGCCTAAGTTCCTCAACCTGGCTCAGCCAGGGTTCAGCCAGCCCTGCCCGACTCAGCCAGACCTCATCAGCTCAACTGAGACTGGCATAAGTAAAGTCAGTGTAAACCGGCTTAAGTCCCAAAAAGGGGCGTTCTGTGGCGTATTGGGTGTGTGTCGGGAGGGGCCGAGGTGAGGGAACTTAGGCCTCATCCGTGTTTGGAGTACACCTGCAGGTCCCAATTCAGGCAAAAGTTATGCCAGGGAAAAGGTCAGTCTAAGAAAATAAATACAATAGAAGTCAATGGTGAGGGCTTATTCCCCAACAGGAGTATTTGGGAGAGCAGGCTCTTACTTTCTGATCCCTGTGCACAGCTCCTGGCTGAGCTGGCATTCAGCCAATCCAGAGGCTCCTGAATGATAACTGAACTTTACACTGGCTTCTCTTGCGCCAGGACCACTTACGCTGGCTTCCCGCAAGTTGGGTTGCTCTGCCCATTGTACCTTGCCTTGTTCCTGTCCTTCACTCATATAAGTATATATTTTCTGTATGTCGGATGTAGAGGGCATCATCTTTTGCCTCAGGCAATTAGTGTTTGCTAAAAATGTAAGACTGTGGTGTTTTCATTTGCTTTCATCTGGTCAGTGACCGTATAGTAAAATTTGTACTTGTATTGTTTTAATTTGCTTTCTTGAAAGTTTACTTTTTTTTGGTAAGCTGCGCTGGAAACCTGTTGAAGTGCAAGGTATAAATAAATAAAAAGAGAAATGACCTGAAGTTTGCAGAGGCAGGAAGGAATGCTCTCTTTGCTGCAAATGGTTCCCTTGTCAAAATGGACCCACGCAAGTGATGAACGTCCCTGTTGTTAGGATCTATGGATTATAATGATATTTTGCGGAATTGTGTGCAATAAACACTAATCAGTAGCTACACTTCAGCTTGGTAGAAATTGCACTGAGAGTCTGGTATAAGAAAAATAACAAATTAAATTTATTGTGGGAAATACTTTTAATTAGAAAAGACCTACATCTGACTAAATTGATAGGAGATGCTGCAGAAGAGATGTCTGCTGCATCTGTGGTCCTCCTCAGGGAGCCAGGCTGGCAAGAAGAACAAAATGAAGTCTGAGATCAGAGAAGGAGCAGGAAGGGAGATTTCTTTCCTCTGAGGATATCAGTTTACACCTGGAAGGAAAGGTGAGCTTAGGTGAGAGTGGACAGAACAGTCTAGGAATTTAGGAGGATTTCCCTGTACCTCTCTACTTCCCATGGAGCACGCAATCCTCTCCAGGCTTCAAGCTGAGTTGCACTGTCACATTTCCAACAAAAGTGGGGGGAAAGAAATGTGTGCGAGAATCCAGTCCAGGTTATAGCTTCCTGAAGCTGTTCTTGGTAGGTTCCCTTCTCTGCCAATTTCCCCCTTCCCCCCCCAACAATGGGAGAAACAGGGACATTTATGTCACTGAGCAGCATGTGCTGTCATGCTCCAACTTAAGGCCAGAACTCCCTGTCAAGTGATAAATCACAAATGCTGGGGGGGTTTGCCCCCAGAGACTGCACATTGCACAGACTTTCACTTCCTTATCTGGCTGTTTAGAAGAGGTGGCATTGCATATCCAAATATATAGTGACAGGCAGTGATCCTTGTGGTTAACTATGAATTTCAGTATTAGCTGGCCTCTGGGATTGCAGGTGGGGGATTTCCCACAGCAACTGTGTTCTGCTAAATAGTGGTGTTATTAGAAGCCAGGGTTCTGGGCCTTTCCAGATGATTTCATTCAAAACACTGTTTTTTATCATGCTATGTTAGCACTCTTGGTAGCCCCTGATCAATTGTAAGCAGTATGTTGTCCCTAATAATATTAATAACAGGGCTCAGGACCTCAATATATTCTGGAACACCTCTCCCAATATAAACCTATCCAGACCCTTAGATCTTCTGAGGCTCTTCTCCAGATCCCCCCTCTGAGGGAGGCAGAGGGTCAGGGCCGGTTCCAAAGGGCGGCCAGCTGGGGCCCTGGCTGAGGGCCCCTGGGGCTACCCCTTCCGCGATTGATGGAAACAACAGTACAATATATTACAGCAATAGTACATAAAAACACGTGTGAAATAGACTCATATTGTAACACCTACAAAATAGATGTCAGATTATAGCACAAAGAAAACACTAAATAGACTGAAAATACAAATATCCTTCTGGCGTTGAAATGAGGAAGAATGTATTGGAGACTTATGGATTAGATCTCTGGATCATATCTCATTATAGCCAGAACAGAGCACATCAGATAAGCACACCAGGTATGCACATCCAAGGGAGGGGGAATAGGATACAGTGCTCCTGCTGGGGGTGGGGTGAGAAGTGTCAGCAGGTGGCAGTGCAAGGGGTGTAGCGGAGTGCAGACAGTGTACGCTTCGACTCTGCTGGGCCCTCTCAAGTGCATGGCCCCTGAGAGCTGCCCAGTTAGGCCAGGTGCTGGTGTCTGGTTCAAGACACACAAGCTGCAGATTCCCTTAGTGCAGGGGTGGGGAACCCAGAACTTGGAAAAGTTACTTTTTTGAACTACAACTCCCATCAGCCCCAGCCAGCATGGCCACTGGATTGGGCTGATGGGAATTGTAGTTCAAAAAAGTAACTTTTCCAAGCTCTGACTTAGACTCGGGGGACAAAGGTGGCCCTCCTCCAGGTGTCTCTATTTAGTCAAGACTCTGCCCAGGCCACACCCCTCACTGGCCCTCCTCGAATGATTTCACCCAGCTGGAATGTATCCTAATGTATCTTGATGAAGGATTCTCCGAGATGGAGAATGGAAAGTAGTGTGTGTCTGTGGTCACACTCTCCACTAGTATGCAGCCCTGGAAGATTGTCCATGAGGGAATGTGGCCCTCATATTGACAAAGGCTCCTCGCCCGTCTCTTAGGGTGCTGTGTGCAGAGCTAATTACATTGTTCTTTGGATCCAGACCATCAAGGTGTTTTTTTCCTGGTGTTCTCAGGTTACTTTTTCACAGCATAAAAGTCCTGTTTGTGCATGTAGAAAATCTGCTGCCGTGAACGAACAAGCTGGGCTGAATCTGGTTGCCCCAACAACCAGTCCCAAACACATTAGGATGCTTAACTCCACTGGGAACACATTCCGTTGTCTCCTCTCCCTGAAGACAAAGATTTGCTGTTTTGTGGAAAAATCAGAAGCCAGCCAGCCTCTCAACCGAGAGCAACATTTTATGCAATATTTGTACACGTCTATCCTTGTGCCATTGATTTAGATGCCTGACTGTGTGTGGAATTTTACTCCTTTTGCTTGCTGGTATGTACCTGTCTGATTACAGTTTTAGCTAACAAAATAACAAAACGACAACAAGTTTTAGTTAAGATCCTACATTTTGTGGGCCATTTAAAAAAAGAGAGAGAAACCTAGTAGCTGTGTGTTGTTATTTTCCAGATGCAAGGAGAAAATGCCCTTTCAATGCTTTCAAAAGCATTCCCTTAACAAATCCAGGCTCTCAGATTCCTTAAATGGCCAGCGCTGGCGGTTCCTGCAAAGCGGGCTGGATGATTTCCGAGAAGGCTTCCCACCTCCTTGTGACAATATTGTCAACCAACGCACGAAGGGACCCATCCCTATTATTCTCCCTAGTAAACCTGAGAGGTTGGGCAGGATACAGCAGAGGACCAAAAGGATGCCCACCAAGCCCCAGACTAACACCTCCAAACTCAGCCCAATGCTACAAGCCAGAAAGGAATGCATCGCTCACATAGAGTACTGCCTCAGCCAACATCTGTTAGCGCTCTACCCTCATTTGGAAGAAAGCATCCCTCCGGAGGTAAGTTTCTGCATTTGTATCAAAGTTTTTTAAAAAAAAATTTAGAAGTTGGCTAATACAGAAACAAGCTGTATCTCAAGGATTGCCCCCTTATTTCCTGGCCCCTCTTCTCTCCCTTTAACAGCACGTGGTAAAGGATGGGGGCAGAAATCTGACTCAGTTCACTTTAGGCTCACTTTAGACTAGGAAATCTACCTAATTTGCACTTCCTGAAAGAATATGCAAAATGAAACCGTGTCATCCTCCAAAATTTTCACTTCTTCCAATTTTGCAGTGCAGTTGTCCAACAAGTAATGTGTACAAAAATGCATGTACCAGGTAAAATGGGAATAACATGCTAATATTAAGTGGAAATGGCATACAAAAATGTATTATATTAAACTACTTGCAAAAATGTGTATATTAGGGAAAACTGCATATAAAAATGTGTGTACTCCTAATTCGCACCAAAATGCTGACAAAATGTTTAATGACGACTTTTTAAAAAATGTATCTGCAAACAGATGGGAAAACATGGAGAACTTAATTTATGAGGGGGGAAATGGGAGATATTGAAATTAACAGATTTGCCCATCCCTAATCCTGACAGGGGGTGCTTCCAGAAGATCTGTTTATTAAGCATTCATCCTGATTTGTTTGTAGGGAAATTAGACGAAGCTGGCTATTTAGAGAGCATTAATTCTGATTTGTTTGCAGGGAGGTTAGATGACTTTGTATCAAACCAAATGTTATCCCACACTTTCCACTGCATTTTCCCATCGCTTTCCTTGTTACAAAAAGTCCAGTGTCTTGTGGAAGTGGGTGTGCAAGCACTGCAAAACAGCTTTAATTACAGAGCTTGAGTTTGCCAGTATATAATTAAATCTTACCCAAAAACAGTTGGGAAGCACCCTAAAACCCATCGAAATATCTAGCTCAGTACTATACTCAGTGGGGACCGGGACCTGGTGCGAGATGTAAGTGTTGTTGAACCGATTGGGAGCAGTGACCACAGTGCTATTAAATTAAACATACATGTAAATGGCCAATTGCCAAGAAAATCCAACACGGTCACATTTGACTTCAAAAGAGGAAACTTCACAAAAATGAGGGGATTGGTAAAAAGAAAGCTGAAAAACAAAGTCCAGAGGGTCACATCACTCGAAAATGCTTGGAAGTTGTTTAAAAACACTATATTAGAAGCTCAACTGGAGTGCATACCGCAGATCAGAAAAGGTACCGTCAGGGCCAAGAAGATGCCAGCATGGTTAACGAGCAAAGTCAAGGAAGCTCTTAGAGGCAAAAAGTCTTCCTTCAGAAAATGGAAGTCTTGTCCGAATGAAGAAAATAAAAAAGAACACAAACTCTGGCAAAAGAAATGCAAGAAGACAATAAGGGATGCTAAAAAAGAATTTGAGGAGCACATTGCTAAGAACATAAAAACCAACAACAAAAAATTCTATAAATACATTCAAAGCAGGAGACCATCTAGGGAGGCAATTGGACCCTTGGATGATAAGGGAGTCAAAGGTGTACTAAAGAACGATAAGGAGATTGCAGAGAAGCTAAATGAATTCTTTGCATCTGTCTTCACAGTGGAAGATATAGGGCAGATCCCTGAACCTGAACTAACATTTGCAGGAAGGGATTCTGAGGAACTAAGACAAATAGTGGTAACGAGAGAGGAAGTTCTAAGCTTAATGGACAATATAAAAACTGACAAATCACCGGGCCCGGATGGCATCCACCCGAGAGTTCTCAAAGAACTCAAATGTGAAATTGCTGATCTGCTAACTAAAATATGTAACTTGTCCCTCGGGTCCTCCTCCGTGCCTGAGGACTGGAAAGTGGCAAATGTAACGCCAATCTTCAAAAAGGGATCCAGAGGGGATCCCGGAAATTACAGGCCAGTTAGCTTAACTTCTGTCCCTGGAAAACTGGTAGAAAGTATAATTAAAGCTAGATTAACTAAGCACATAGAAGAACAAGGCTTGCTGAAGCAGAGCCAGCATGGCTTCTGCAAGGGAAAGTCCTGTCTCAGTAACCTATTAGAATTCTTTGAGAGTGTCAACAAGCATATAGATAGAGGTGATCCAGTGGACATAGTGTACTTAGACTTTCAAAAAGTGTTTGACAAGGTTCCTCACCAAAGACTTCTGAGGAAGCTTAGCAGTCATGGAATAAGAGGAGAGGTCCTCTTGTGGATAAGAAATTGGTTAAGAAGCAGAAAGCATGCTTCTGAAAACCAGTTGCCGGAAGCCTCAGGAGGGGAGAGTGTTCTTGCACTCGGGTCCTGCTTGCGGGCTTCCCCCAGGCACCTGGTTGGCCACTGTGAGAACAGGATGCTGGACTAGATGGGCCACTGGCCTGATCCAGCAGGCTCTTATGTTCTTATGTTCTTAAAGCAGAGAGTAGGAATAAACGGACAGTTCTCCCAATGGAGGGCTGTAGAAAGTGGAGTCCCTCAAGGATCGGTATTGGGACCTGTACTTTTCAACTTGTTCATTAATGACCTAGAATTAGGAGTGAGCAGTGAAGTGGCCAAGTTTGCTGATGACACTAAATTGTTCAGGGTTGTTAAAACAAAAAGGGATTGCGAAGAGCTCCAAAAAGACCTCTCCAAACTGAGTGAATGGGCAGAAAAATGGCAAATGCAATTCAATATAAACAAGTGTAAAATTATGCATATTGGAGCAAAAAATCTTAACTTCACATATACGCTCATGGGGTCTGAACTGGTGGTGACCGACCAGGAGAGAGACCTCGGGGTTGTAGTGGACAGCACGATGAAAATGTCGACCCAGTGTGCGGCAGCTGTGAAAAAGGCAAATTCCATGCTAGCGATAATTAGGAAAGGTATTGAAAATAAAACAGCCGATATCTTAATGCTGTTGTATAAATCTATGGTGCGGCCGCATTTGGAATACTGTGTACAGTTCTGGTCGCCTCATCTCAAAAAGGATATTCTAGAGTTGGAAAAGGTTCAGAAGAGGGCAACCAGAATGATCAAGGGGATGGAGCGACTCCCTTACGAGGAAAGGTTGCAGCATTTGGGGCTTTTTAATTTAGAGAAAAGGCGGGTCAGAGGAGACATGATAGAAGTGTATAAAATTATGCATGGCATTGAGAAAGTGGATAGAGAAAAGTTCTTCTCCCTCTCACATAATACTAGAACTCGTGGACATTCAAAGAAGCTGAATGTTGGAAGATTCAGGACAGACAACAGGAAGTACTTCTTTACTCAGCGCATAGTTAAACTATGGAATTTGCTCCCACAAGATGCAGTAATGGCCACCAGCTTGGATGGCTTTAAAAGAAGATTAGACAAATTCATGGAGGACAGGGCTATCAATGGCTACTAGCCGTGATGGCTGTGCTGTGCCACCCTAGTCAGAGGCAGCATGCTTCTGAAAACCAGTTACCGGAAGCCTCAGGAGGGGAGAGTGTTCTTGCACTCGGGTCCTGCTTGCGGGCTTCCCCCAGGCACCTGGTTGGCCACTGTGAGAACAGGATGCCGGACTAGATGGGCCACTGGCCTGATCCAGCAGGCTCTTCTTATGTTCTTATGTTCTTATACTGATTGGCAAAAGCTCTCTAGGGTTTCAGACTTTCCCAGCACAACCTGGAGATGTTGGGGATGGAACCTGGGGCCCTTTGCAGACAAGAGGATTGCTCCACCACACAGTTGTGGCCCATCCCCAGAGACTTCACCACTGAAGAAGAGTTTGCTGTTGTTATGTGCCTTCAAATCAATTACGACTTATGGCGACCCTATGAATCAGTGACCTCCAAGAGCATCTGTCATGAATCACCCTGTTCAGATCTTGTAAGTTCAGGTCTGTGGCTTCCTTTATGGAATCAACCCATCTCTTGTTTGGCCTTCCTCTTTTTCTACTCCCTTCTGTTTTTCCCAGCATTATGGTCTTTTCTAGTGAATCAGGTCTTCTCATTATGTGTCCAAAGGATGATAATCTCAGTTTCATCATTTTAGCTTCTAGTGATAGTTCTGGTTTAATTTGTTCTAACACCCAATTATTTGTCTTTTTTACAGTCCATGGTATGCGCAAAGCTCTCCTCCAACACCACATTTCAAAGGAATTGATTTTTCTCTTATCTGCTTTTTTCATTGTCCAGCTTTCACATCCATACATTGAAATCGGGAATACCATGGTCTGAATGATCCTGACTTTGGTGTTCAGTGATACATCTTTGCATTTGAGGACCTTTTCTAGTTCTCTCATAGCTGCCCTCCCCAGTCCTAGCCTTCTTCTGATTTCTTGACTATTGTCTCCATTTTGGTTAATGACTGTGCCGAGGTATTGATAATCCTTGACAAGTTCAATGTCCTCATTGTCAACTTTAAAGTTACATAAATCTTCTGTTGTCATTACTTTAGTCTTTTTGACATTCAGCTGTAGTCCTGCTTTTGTGCTTTCCTCTTTAACTTTCCTCAGCATTCTTTTCAACTCATTACTGGTTTCTGCTAGTAGTTTGGTATCGTCTGCATATCTTAAATTATTGATATTTCTCCCTCCAATTTTCACACCTCCTTCATTTTAGTCCAATCCCGCTTTCCGTATGATATGTTCTGCGTACAGATTAAACAAATAGGGTGATAAAATACACCCCTGTCTCACACCCTTTCTGATGGGGAACCAATCGGTTTCTCCATATTCTGTCCTTACAGTAGCCTCTTGTCCAGATTATAAGTTGCATATCAGGACATTCAGATGCTGTGGCACCCCCATTTCTTTTAAAGCATTCCATGGTTTTTCATGATTTACACAATCAAAGGCTTTGCTGTAATCTATAAAGCACAGGGTGATTTCCTTCTGAAATTCCTTGGTCCGTTCCATTATCCAACGTTTGTTTGTGATATGATCTCTGGTGCTTCTTCCCTTTCTAAATCCAGCTTGGACGTCTGGTATTTCACCCGCCATATATGGTAAGAGCCTTTGTTGTAGAAGAAGAAGAGTTAGCAAAAGGAATAATCCGTTACGCATCACTGCCATCCTTTGCTATGTCTCACCCGATACCAAGAGGGGATTCTCTTTTAGATGAGCCCAACAGTGGGAGGAATTTCCCTTTTCTGCATCTTACACCTCACAAGTCTGGCAGGGTGTGTGCGTGCAGAGGGTTTTTACTGTAGCGTTTTTTTATTGTTGCATTAAGAGGCATAAAGAAACAAAACTCGTGATAGATTGAAGCGGAACAGAAGCCGAAGTCATCACACTCTTGGCACAATTTGTAGTCCAAACTGAAAGGACACCATATTCTCAAGCATTTCCCTGGTTTTTGTGCACAGCCTGCCATAAGCACAGCTCACAGTGAGCCCTGTATTTCTGCTGCCTTTCTGAGAAATGTCCTTGTATCTGCATTTGCATATTTTGCTTGTGGAAATTTCTGGGTGCTTCCAAAATGGTCTTTATTGTGGGATTGTTCCTGCTTGTGCACGCAAGGGTCTTTTTTTTGGCAGCATCGACACAATGGTGTCAGCATTAAAATGTCAAACTGTATTCCCCCTATTTAATTAAGAGGTAACCCTTCCAAAGAAAGGGATACCAGAGAATGCAGTAATTTGGACAATTAATGACCACCAAATTGCACAAGTTGCCCAATATAAATATCTAGGTATAACCTTCCATTCCTCTTTGAGCTGGTCCACTCATATAAGAGAGGCAGTAACAAAAGCAAGGTACTCTATAAAGAGTCTGCTCCGATTCTTTTATTATAAAGGGGGTCGTTTTGTGCCAGCAATTATCAAACTATTTAAATATAAAATCATACCCCAACTTTTATATGGAGTACCAATTTGGATCCACTGTATGGATTCCACAGTTGAAGCTGTCCTCTCTATTTTGTTACGCCGTCTTCTAGGTGTCCCGAGATGTTCACCATCAGCGGCACTTAGGCTCGAATGTGGGCTTCCTTCAATGGAATGCCAGGCTTGGTTAATGACTGTCAATTATTGGGTGAAAATATCATCTAATATTTCACTGGGCCTTCTATCTCTATATTGGAAAGATACCTGCCCCTCCACTTGGAATAAAAAAATAGAATTAAAATTGCTGAGAATGGGTCTGTCCAAAGAATATTTAGTCCTCCATTTGCCAAGAGAAGCGTTCGCTCCCGCCTTAAGGATATTGATTACCAGACTTCAATTAGCATGGCTTCAAAAACATGCTCCCCCCTGCATTTAAAATTAACTTTTGAATTTGGTAAGATTGCTCCTTACTTGTCTTTCCTTACTATTCCCAAATTACGTCTAGCTTTCTCCAAAGCTAGGTTTAACTCTTTAAGATTCTTGATGGGAGATTTAGGGGGGTTCCTTACAAACATCGTATTTGTCCCTGCGGCTCTGATAATATTGAAACCCTCCACCACTGTATCCTCGCCTGTCCCTTATATTCCCAGATTCGAAACAAATTTCTTAAACCTATATTGATGAATCCGCAATATAAATATAAACCTCCCGATGCCATGGTTGCTTTTATTCTCTCTGGCTCAGATAAAGGAATCATCATTCAAGTTGCCAAGTTTGTTTATGCGGCCCAACTAATACGTGCTTCCATCTAATGCCGACAATCTGCAATGTTTTACCCAAATAGAGTTTTGTATAATTCTTATGTATCACAGATTTTATTTCCTAACCTGATTGTAATGTATTTTTATGTGCTTTTACATATGGGTCCTTGACCGCAATCAATAAATAGACAGTAATTACCGAACTATTGCCTTAATATCCCATGCAAGTAAAGTAATGCTCAAGATTCTACAAAAAAGGCTCTTACCATATATGGAGCGAGAAATGCCAGACGTCCAAGCTGGATTTAGAAAGGGAAGAGGCACCAGAGATCATATCGCAAACATACGTTGGATAATGGAATGGACCAAGGAATTTCAGAAGAAAATCACCCTGTGCTTTATAGACTACAGCAAAGCCTTTGACTGTCTAGATTAGTGGTTCTCAAACTTTTTTGGTTCTCAGCGCTCTGTAAAACATATAAAAATTTTCTAGCACACTTCATGAACAAAATTAAAAATGTATTAATATATTTTAAACTATGAATAAAAATAACTTAATAATAATAATATACTTTCATAATATTCGCGGCACACCTAGCCACCTCTTGCGGCGCACCAGTGTGCCCCGGCACACCGTTTGAGAATCACTGGTCTAGATCATGAAAAACTATGGAATGCTTTAAAAGAAATGGGGTTGCCACAGCATCTGATTGTCCTGATGCGCAACCTATACTCTGGACAAGAGGCTACTGTAAGGACAGAATATGGAGAAACCGATTGGTTCCCCATTGGAAAGGGTGTGAGACGGGTGTATTTTATCACCCTATTTGTTTAATCTGTATGCAGAACATATCATACGGAAAGCAGGATTGGACTAAGATGAAGGAGGTGTGAAAATTGGAGGGAGAAACATCAATAATTTAAGATATGCAGACGATACCATACTACTAGCAGAAACCAGTAATGAGCTGAAACGAATGCTGATGAAAGTTAAAGAGGAAAGCACAAAAGCAGGACTACAGCTGAACGTCAAGAACACTAAAGTAATGACAACAGAAGATTTGTGTAACTTTACAGTTGACAATGAGGACATTGAACTTGTCAAGGATTATCAATACCTCGGCACAGTCATTAACCAAAATGGAGACAATAGTCAAGAAATCAGAAGGCTAGGTCTGGGGAGGGCAGCTGTGAGAGAGCTAGAAAAGGTCCTCAAATGCAAAGATGTATCACTGAACACCAAAGTCAGGATCATTCAGACCATGGTATTCCCGATCTCTATGTATGGATGTGAAAGTTGGACAGTGAAAAAGGCGGATAAGAGAAAAATCAACTCCTTTGAAATGTGGTGCTGGAGCTTTGCGCATACCATGGACTGCAAAAAAGACCAATCATTGGGTGTTAGAACAAATTAAACCAGAACTGTCACATGAAGCTAAAATGATGAAACTGAGGTTATCATACTTTGGACACATAATGAGAAGACATGATTCACTAGAAAAGACAATAATGCTGGGAAAAACAACAGGGAGTAGAAAAAGCGGAAGGCCAAACAAGAGATGGATTGATTCCATAAAGGAAGCCACAGACCTGAACTTACAAGATCTGAACAGGGTGGTTTATAACAGATGCTCTTGGAGGTCGCTGATTCATAGGGCCGCCATGAGTCGTAATTGACTTGAAGGCACATAACAACAACAAACCCAGACATTTTCTGAAACAATAGAACTGAAACACAGTCATCCTTTGAAATTTGCAATTGTCCAAATTTTGTAATGCAGTTCTCCAAGCAAACAATGTTTACAAAAATACATATATTAGGGGAAAGTGTGCATAAAAATGGATATATTTGAGAAAATTACATGGAAAAATGCATTATATTAGGATAAATTACTTGCAAAAATGTGTACATTAGTCAAAATGGCATACAAAAATGTGTTTAGTAGGAGAAAGTTGTACTAAAATGCTGAAGAATTTTAATAAGGATTAAAAATATATATAAATTGCTGCAGAACAAAAATGAGAAACTGAGAGAACCGAAACTGACAGAATGTTTCATCCTTACTCCATTTTAGTTGTAGATCACAGATGCCTGAAAGATGGCTGCCTCAAAGTGTGTCCAAAGAAGCCTCTCTGGTGAGAGATTTCCACTCAGAAATTATTTCTGGTTTGTTTCATTCTTAGCTATTCAAGGAGGTTTTAAGTGTCCTGGACCCAGAGATGCTTGCGGAGAGTGAAGAAGCTGATGTTGAAGTTAAACAGGAGAGTCAAACTCCTTCTGCAATTCCATCTCAGTCAGAAGACAAAAGAAAGAGACAAACAAGGGCCAAGCTGATCAGCAGGTGAGTACCAGGGACAAAGGGCAATGGAGTGCCTCTGAAGTGATGGATTTAAGAACATAAGCTCTGCTGGATCAGGCAAGTGCCCATCTAGTCTAGCATCCTGTTCTCACAGTGGCCAACTAGATGCCCGTGGGAAGCCCGCAAGCACTCTCCCCTCCTGTGGTATGCAGAAGCAACCCTGGAGGCAGAGCAGAGCCATCATGAGTAGTAACCACTGATAGCCTTATCCTCCATGACTTACTGAAATGACAGTGCTGCAGCAGCCAAGGATGTGGACAGCAAAAACAGGAGTCTGGTGGTAGTGGTACTTTGAAGACTAAGGTCACTTGCAGGCGCCTTGTTTATTGAGCATTCCTCCTGATTTGTTTGCAGAAAGCTTGCAGGGAGGTTATATGAGGCTATATGAGGTTATATGAGTTTATCAAGGATTGATTCTGATTTGATCACAGTGGCGTCATGTGGATGGTGGGAAAAACTTGCTTGTGTGAGCAGGACCAATTCCATAATCACCCTCCCTATAGTTTGCAGCCCTAACGTAAAGAAAAATGGCTAAGGCAGTGAAGGGCCATAGCTCAGTGTATGGACTGGAAGAGACCCTGGCCTGAAAACCCTGGAAGAACCACTGCTAATCGGTGTAGACAGTACTGAGCTAGATGCGCCAATGTTCCTGAAACTGCTGCCCCCAGATATTTTGTTCCTGGCAGGGATTCCTTCTGCTCTCAGAACCCAACTGGGAGAAAAACAGCGAGGGCAAAGCAGTTGGGAAGGGGAGATGACAGGAGGGCTGATGTGTAGTGAGAGTTCAGCTGCCAGCCACCTTGCTCTTGAAATTGCTCTTGGTCACCCTGCTTTATATAGCATGGGCAGTCACAGCAGCTTTGATGCACAGGTCTGCAGCTGCCATCGCATGTAATTTTGTTGTGGTTAAACTTGGTTTAGTTGGGGATCTGTGTGAAAGCTGACGTAAAAATGAATCCACAGATTTAACTGATTGACTCTTGAATGCCACCTAGTGGGTTCAACTGGTTCAGCGTTTGCAGAGCCTTTGAGAGACAGAATAAAAATGGTCGTCTTTGATAACTGGCAGGGAACATTTCTCCAGCATAAGGTGCTTCCAGAGGTCTGCAGCTGCCATCGCATGTAATTTTGTTGTGGTTAAGCTTGGTTTAGTTGGGGATCTGTGTGAAAGCTGACGTAAAAATGAAACCACAGATTTAATTGATCGGCTCTTGAATGCCACCTTGTGGGTTCAACTGGTTCAGCGTTTGCAGAGCCTTTGAGAGACAGAATAAAAATGGTCGTCTTTGATAACTGGCAGGGAACATTTCTCCAGCATAAGGTACTTCCAGACAGGTGTTTAATATTGTGAAGGATCATATGTTGGAAATGAGTCATTGGCAACAGTTTTTTTTAAATTTACCAGACTTTTCCAGGGAAGGTAAATCCGGATTAAGTGCACAGGATGGGGTGGAGGAAAATTTGGATTGGCATTTTGATGCCAACAGTGCCTTGGGGACATGCTGTGAAAAAATTGCATGCATGAGGAGCATTCATCTCACAGTAAACACTCATCTGGAAGCACTCATATTTTCTGTCTGTCAGGCTAATGTTTTAAAAAAGCAGCTGTTTGTAAAGAAAATAAAAAGTAATTAGTAATGAGATGGATTAATCGATATGCCTATCTGGAAAAAAAAAAATTTGATAGATATATTTCTTAAAGAATTGAAACCTCTCTTTGACTTTTTGTGGAAAGAATAAAGTAATGTTTATGAGATTTGATGATTAAGTAAGATAACTATTGGAGGAAAGTGATTTTATAATATGACTTAAGAGACAGGATTGTTATATATTATAGACTTATAACTGATCTGATCTTTGACAAATGGGAAGTCAATATTTTACTCTTTATTTTTTATTTTTATTTTTATTTTTTTTTTGTTTAACTATTTTTGATTTTGTTTTTTGTCTTTGAATGTTTTATGATTTCGTCTTGTATGTTTTATGAAAATTTGAATAAAAATTATTGAAAAAAAAAAAAAAAAGAAAATAAAAAGTAGGGGTGATTGCCTGCCTTGCTGCTCTAATTTATTGAGTTCTCGCAAGAATTACAAATGGAATATATACAACGATCCACTGGATTACCATTTATCAAGAAGTTCATTGCTATTGCTTGTGGATTCAGCCCAATGGAAAGATGCCTCTGTTTTCAACAGAACTGTTTTTTTGCTTTTTGGTGAATGGTCACTGTTAAAAATGTAATGGTCACTAACCATCACCTGTATCTTTCTGCTTTTAATTTCCTTCTGACCACACTGTTTATACCCCCTCCATCATATATATATATATATATATATATACTTGTAACTCTGTAAGTCAGGACAACACATCATGCATCTGATGAAGTGGAGCTTGGTCTATAAAAACTTGTGCCATAATATATTTGTTAGTCTTTGTTATTTTTCCTGGAAAGGGCTAACACAGTTATACCTCTAGCACTGTAACATAGGAAAAAGTGCGTTGGACATGTAGGAAAAGCAGCATGCAAATACTAAATGCTGTTACTTATTTGCACTAATAAGGTACTGAAGGACATTAAGTCTGCTACCCTTACTTGGGAGTAAGCCCCATTGAAAACTGAGTTTTGCTTCTCACTAAAAATGCATTGGGTTGTGCTGAGCACAGTGAGACTTACTTCTGAGTAAAATACGCATAGTTCGGATTGCACTGTTAATTATCTTGCTGTGCAATTGTCTCCTACAGCAAGGACCCCAAAGGCAAGGACCCTTATAAGTGGTTTTCTAAAACAGAAGTTGCAGCAAGAGAAAGGGAGGCCAGGCTGAATTACATTCCTCCCCTCGATGAGAATGTAAAACAAGCCACAAAGGAGTTTTGCAGATGGTTTGATTCTCTGGTAAGTAAAATAACGTCAATAAGTATGTAATCTGTTCCAAGCCCAGAGGTCTTACTCTACAGATTAATGTCCCAATACACACTGATGCTGCGATGAACATGTGAGAACTGTAAAAGGACTGACTTGTTGGGTGATTCTCTCCTGGGATAGATGAAGCCAGTGGAGACTGTTGGCTCCAGTGTCAGTGAGGCAATGAATCTGCTTCGGGTTTTCATCCAGACTTGCAAGGGAGCTCTCCAAGGTGCTGACAGCTCTTTGGAAGTTCAGATGAAAACCCAGAACTGTCTTATTTCTGTGCTGTGTTAGTTTCACATCTTTTCACTCCATCTTCACGTTAATCTGTGGATTTAACTCCTTTCAAATGTGTCTTTTTTCTCTGAATATGTAGTATTTAAATACAATTTTTCTGCCTATTTTGGTACATTTCAACAGTAGCAGAATCCAGAATAGTTTGAGCTCCAGTCTGCATATTAATCCGAGAGGTGTGGATCATCAGGTCATATCATATAAGGAATTTCCAGTTCCTCAAGCATTCCTATGCTCTTCAGTCCTATGCTGTCCAAAGTTCACATCCACAAAGGTGATTCCTTAATATATGTGTGGAAGAATTTCCTAGCCTAAAAAGGAAAGGGGAATCTACTGATATTTATCTTTATTTTTTTTCCCCATGTATGTACTACTCTTCTTAAAAACTCCCTAGTGCAGCAGAGGAAGCTTG
Organism: Rhineura floridana; assembly: GCF_030035675.1. NCBI lineage: Eukaryota > Metazoa > Chordata > Lepidosauria > Squamata > Rhineuridae > Rhineura > Rhineura floridana. The sequence goes on from NC_084488.1 coordinate 113,917,266, forward strand.
TCAGTGCTTCTGATCAACTGATCAGCGCTGACAGCGAGCCCCACTGGAATTGGCTGCACTAAGGATTTTCTAGTCAGTCTGAATCCAAGCCATGCCTGCAGTGGAAACAGCCAAAGCAGGGCTTACTGTCCCTATTGAATAGCTGATTGATGGGGAACTCCTTAGGTACAGCTGATCCTTGACTGGTTAACTTCTGGACCACTAGAAGCCTAAGCTTTATGGAAGACCCCCAAGGTTTCATGTTGTTAAAACCCAAAGCTGGTTCCTAGATCTATACGCAAGGTGAATTTACAATTGTGAATTGCAAAAGTATGTTGTTGTTGTTATGTGCCTGCAAGTCAATTACGACTTATGGCGACCCTATGAATCAGCCACCTGCTTTGTTTGAATTCCAGGGCGGAAAGAAACATGACGTTGATGAATCCACCATTATAAGTCTCTTTGATGCAAGTTATGAGACCAGGCCCCCCTCCTCTGTTCCGATACATGTTGTGGAGCTGCACGATTTGCCCACCGAGCTGCGGAAGTATGTTGGAATGCCACCTCCTCAGAGCACCCTGAACAGCAGTGCTCAGCAAGGTAGCCATTCCAAGGTAAGCGGCCCTTGGATTCCCACGTGGGGCACTTCGGTGGAGAAATATTGTCATTGCTGTGCTGCTGTTTGGGATGAGGGGACTGTCTCCCTGAGCTTTTGTATAGGTTCGAAGGTAAAGAAGAGCAGCAACTAGAAGATTAGTCTAACATCATTTTTGAATGAGAGGAGACATCACAGAGTGGGCAGCAAACATGGGACTATAACCCCAGCTGTCACTTCTCTGCTGCAAAGGGATAAGGGAGAGGCATGTCACAAAGTATTAAGGTGGTATAGCACAGTGGGGAGGAGAGCCTGGCTGGGAGTCTAGAGTCTGTGCGTTCAAATCCCTGCTCGTGTCTCCTGGTAAAGCTAAAGATCCTCCCCCCCACAGTAAGTGGCTCAGGGGTGACGTGCCCTGCCACCTGTGCAGCCGTGGGCAAGCTGCATAGTCTCAAGGAGCCCAGTTGCCCCCCAGCTGGCAGTTGCGGACAAGGAAGGGGCTGGCTTGTGCAGCTGTGGCAAGCTGAGCAGGCCCTAGCCAGCTGGAGAGGACTAGCCTCAGAGGGAGGCAATGCTAAACCCCCTCTGAATACCGCTTACCATGAAATCCCTATTCATAGGGTTGTCATAAGTCGGGATCGACTTGAAGGCAGCCATTTCCATGTCACAAAGTACCCCTGAAATCTGGGTTTTGCTATAGGACTAGTCAGTGAAGGCTGGTCTATTAAGATGAATGGGCCACTGCCCCACCAACTTCAGTCTGCCCCAACCAGCCCCCACCTGCTTGCCAACTTACTTTACAACCAGTCAAGAGTGGCTCTGGCTACCATGGGCTCTGGCTCAACCTTCTGCTGGTCTCCCTGCTTTTCACCCTACCAACACCTAGGGATATCATAGAAATCTGCATCAAGCAGCTGCAGGCACAGATTTCCCCCTTTTCCACCCATACTCAAACTATCAGGACCTGATCCCCTATTTACAAACACCCACTTAATTTGGCAATACAACTTTTTGCTTTTAGGCAGCTAAAATCTGGTCCCAGGCTATGGTCTGAAGGCACATGAGGCCAGCACCCAGTGCCTGGATGGCAGACTGCCTGGGAACCATATGTAAGCTGCCTTGGGTTTCTATCATGAAAGAAAGGTGGGGTATAAATGTAATAAATAAATAATAAAATCTATATAAGTAATAAAGTTCCAACATAACTACTTCATTTACTGTTATTCTAGTTTAAATAACTATTTATTTTGCATTGTTTTATTCCTTAGTTGACGTATTTGGACTCTGATGTCTTTTCTTTCCTGGCAGACAGAGAGGAGAAAAAGAAAATGTACATATTCTCTGAGTCCTCTGCTATGCGGAGGCGGTAACAGCTGCAAATGATTGTCCCTTTTGTTTTCTAAACTTAAACAAGAGGAGAGCTTTCTAACTCAAAAAAGAGAGGAGGAGATGATTCTTTGCCTATGAATGCACATGACCAAGATCAACCTTACAGGGCTATTGTGTGGGCTGCACATGTGCTTGGTGCCTCATTCAAAAACAGCTGGGGAGGGGAATAAAGAAACAGAGAAAGGGATACAAAAGGGGAAAGCTATTCTTTTACTATCTAACCAAGACCAGCTTTGCAGGACTGTTGCATGTGGGTTGGGGGGAGCGCACATTCTTTTCCTATGAATGTGCGTGAGTGCCCAAGACCAACCTTGCAGAGCAGTTGTACAGGCTCCTGTCAAAACAACACATGAACTTGGTTCCAATTCCCATCCAAATCCAGAGGGGGAGGATTCATGAGAAATGGTGGAGGGTGACCTTGGCAATATCCCAGCAAGAGGACCTGGTAGTTTGAGTTTGTGTAATTTGCACCTTCTTGTCTTCCTAGATTCCCTCCCTGCCCATCAGGGCTGTTTTACGTTGTGCTCTCAGTTTCAGACCAGAGAGAAGCATGCAGAATTAACCAACATCAGTAATCTGGTCAGATTGCAGGATCTACAACTATGCAACTGACTTCAAAACTTGTGTTAAACAAAAATTATGTCACTATCTTCTCTGGCAGAAGAAATCACTGTATAGTTAACTTTAAGAACAATGGTATACATCATATGTACTCAGAACCACCTTTCTGTGCATTTAATGGGACTTACTCTAAAATGAGAGGGTACAGATTTGCAGCCTTGGCTTTCTTGTGAGTAAGAGGAAGAATAGTTCTGTAACTAAATATTGAATTGGAGAAGGGTTAAAAAGCCGCCTTTTCCCCTGTCATGGCAAATCCTCCTCCTCCTCCTTTTGCTTCCTTATTTATTCATTTATTATTATTTATTTCTTACATTTACACTCCACCTTTCTTTCATCGTAGAAACCCAAGGTGGCATACATGTGGTTCCCAGGCGGTCTCCCATCCAGGCACTCACCAGATCCAGACCTGCTTAGCTTCAGCAAGGTGGTGGCCTCATGTGCCTTCAGACTATAGCCTGGGACCAGATTCCTTGCAATGGGGATGTGGCAGTCAGGATCCTCCACTCCTTGTTTACCACTTGCATGTAGTAGTTCCACCCCACAGGCCCTGGGATCTTCAGATGTACGAAGGTTCTCATCGTGACCTCCTCCAGATGACCTGTTAGCATTTATCCTGATTTGCTTGCATAAAGCTTCATGGTGGTTAGACTTTTGTTCCGCCTTTACTGTTCCTTCTGATCTGTCAGTGGAGCAGTTATAGGACAATGATTTTCTTGCAGGTTGTTTGCATGTCTTCCTGTTAGTAATTCATTCTTCCCACACTTCTCTGTTCATTTTCCCATCACTTTCCAAACAGCAAAAAGTTCACTTTGTTTTAAAAGTGTATTTGTTGCACTAGGGCAACAAAGTGCTTTCATCCCCTGTAATTGCATAAAACTAAAACACTTGAATCCCTCTTGCAAAATAGTGACAGTCTGGAGACACCCAGGGCTAGACAAGTAGTAAAAAGTGCAGTCAGAGATTATTTCTTTCTCCTTATTATTATACAGGAATCTTGCCAATCCAAAAGGGACAAGATCAGGTATGGTGCCTGGTACCTGGACCCAAAGACCTGGAGAAAACAGAAAGTGAATGAACCTTTAGAAGATCCAAGATCAAAAGAAGCAAGCATCAGGAATTCAAGGAGGGCGTTAAGTGAAAAGGTATTGCCATATACCTCAGGAGGGGTCTCTTTTTCCAAGCGAGACTCTCCTTCTTCACCTCTTATGCAATTAATGAGAGAGTGACATAGGGACATATTACCTATGTAGACAAGCATGGTCCAACCATACTGTCACAGAATCATAGAATAGTAGAGTTGGAAGGGGCCTATAAGACCATCAAGTCTAACCCGCTGCTCAATGCAGGAATCCAAATCAGAGCATTCCCAACAGATGGCTGTCTAGCTCTATGAGTTCTGCTGTGTAAAATAGGAGCAGGAAATGAATAGGAAGGCAGCAGCGGCTCAGCCCGCTCTGACTGTGGGCAATGTATCTCTGTCCGTGCTCTGTGCTCAAATACCTGTTGCCCTCTCCTGCAGGATCCCTATCAGTGAAGCCAGTCAGCTTCAGGGATGGGGAAAAAATTCGATTCAGTTTGCATTTTCCGAAACAACAAGAGAACTGAAACACAGCCATGCTTCAAAATTTGCACTTCTCTGAATTTTGCAGTGCAGTTTTCCATCCAACCAATGTTCACAGAATGTATAATTAGGGGACAGTTTGCATTAAAATGAATGTATTTGTGAAAATAACATACAAAACTGCATTATATTAGAGGAAATCACTTGCAAAAATGTGTACATTGTTCACAACTGCATACACAAATGTGTTCATTAGGACAGATTAGCACTAAAATACTGGAGAATTTTCTTGAGGATTTTTTTTTTATTGCCAATTGCTGCAGAAATTTGGAAAAACTGAATTTAAGGTTGGAAAAATTAGAAATTTAGAGAACCAAAATTGGCAGAGCCTTCCATTCCCAGTCAGATGTGAGGGGCAGATCTATTCTTCTCTCTAACGCATCCCAAATTGCAGCCCAGTTACTTCATTTTATTTATTTATTGTATATATAAAACATTTCTAATACAGCCTCTTCATCAAAGTCTCGAGACGGTGAAAAGGCCTGGTTAAAGAGATATGTTTCAGAGCGGTGCTGAAATATAGTCAAAGGTGGCACCGTCAAGTTCAGCAGGAAGATGATCCCACCTGAAAAGATGCAATTGCAGCAGAGACACCTCCCCCTAGTGGACACAAATCACACGTCCATTGGCTGCAGCACCACCACCAGGAGGACCTCAAAATATCTTAACTTTGTTGGGCCACTTGGGAGAGAGTAATCCTGTATGTACCCTGGTCCCAAGTTTAGGGCTTTGTAGGTCAAGGCAGAAAGCTGGAGCCTGGCTCAGCTGCTTTTTGGCAGCCAATGCAATTCATCTCAGTGAACTTAATGGGAGCCGTTGAGAATCACGCCTGCTCAAGTGAATCCGTGTTCATCTGTATGCATAGTCTCATCAGGCCTGGGTTCCACTTTTTGGGGGCTTGGAAACATGAATAATGCCTCCGTTATGTCTGAATCTAGACATTTAGAAATAGGAAGAGAGATGGAAGGAGATCGCAAAAGGGGGAGTGAGGAAAAAGGAAAGTGGGTCGGGCTGACTCTTACCCACTTTGGTTTTGAATGACTTTGCAGGATATGGAGATCATGCAACTTCATGGAACTCGTGCTTTTAAGGAATTTCTTGAAGAAAAAGGATCCCGGATACCAGACGTAAGACTTAAATGCACGCATCTGTCAAACTGCGTTCGTGATCAAGAACGAGTTCAACTGCTCCCTTTCCATCTATTGATTCTCTTGCCTCTCTGGTTTTACCTCCACTGTCGGAGGCAGTAAATGCCTCCAGAGACCAGTTGCTGGGAATCACAGCAGCCGTGAGAGTGCTGCTGTTGCACTCAGGTCCTGCTTGCAGGCTTCCCCTAAGCATCTGGTTGGCCACTGTGAGAACAGGATGTTGGACTAGATGAGCCACTGGCCTGATCCAGCAGCCAGGCTCTTCTGATGTTCCTAGGTTAGAGTCATAAGAAGCTGCCTTATCTGAGTCAGACCATTGGCCCATCAGGCTCAGTATCGTCTACACCAGAGATAGTCAACATGGTACCCTCCAGGTGTTGCTGGACTCCAGCTCCCACAATCGCTGACAATTGGACATGCTGACAGGGGCAGATGGGAGTTGTAGTTCAACAACAACTGAGATGCACCATGTTGGCTATACTGGGTCTAAATTGGGTGGCAGCAGCTCTCTGGCTTTTCAGATGGGGGACATTTGCAGTTCTATTTGACCTGGAGATGCTGAGGATTGAATCTGGGACCTTCTGCATATAAAACAGATGTTCCCTGAGCTACAGCTGGTGGAGGCTGTTGGCTCTGGTGCCAGTGGGGCAGTGAATCTGCCCTGGGTTTTAGTGTAAATGTTCAAGGAGCTGTCCAAGGTGCTTTCAGTTCAAACTAAAACCTGAAGTGGATTCACTGCCCCACTGATGTTGGAGCCACCACTGGCTATAGCATTTCCCTATTCTTAGGTTGTAGATTAGGAAGTCTATAACTATGTGGCTGAAGACTCTGCAGCAGCACATAAGCTACCTTGGGAGTCAGACTACTGTGCCACTACTACTGGGAGACCAGGGTTCGAATCCCCACACAGCCATGAAGCTCACTGGGTGACCTTGGGCCAGTCATTGCCTCTCAGCCTCAGAGGAAGGCAAACCCCCTCTGAATACCGCTTACCATGAAAACCCTGTTCATAGGGTCGCCATAAGTCGGGATCGACTTGAAGGCAGTCCATTTCCATTTTTTCCCCTATTCTGTCTGGCGACAGGTTTCTAAGGCTTCAGGTCAGTGGTGCAGTGTAGCAGGAAGGGGCAGGCACAAAGCAGCACCACTGCTTTCACAGCAGCGACAATGACGTCTTCTCCAGGGGCATTATCTGCCAATGCGCCGCATGCCAAATAAATAAGCTTTTCTCAGGGAGAAGCACTCCAAACAAACTATTCAGAACAAAGAAGTGGGTTACATTAGCATGCATGGCTAAGGGTTGATTTTTATTTTGAAAACATTCCAAAATCACCTTATTATGGCCAACCAAAAGGTCACCAAACAGTGAGCAAGTGTTTGAATCCACCAGAACTCTTTGTCAGGCTGAATGTTATGCAGAGGAGGAAGGGGCAAGTGTAAGAAAAAACCTGGCTTGGTACTGAAGCCATAATGTCTGCAATGGTGAGACATCATTTTTGTTGTTGTTCAGTCTTAAAAGTTGTGTGGATCTGGGGTTGTCATGAAAAGCACCTGCATTCAGAACTGACCACCGTCTCAGGGATCTTCTTGAGATCTTCTTCATGCTAAGTGTGTGCACGGCCACTAAGCTACACCCTTCTCCCCACTTAAAGTGGCTCTGAAGGGAGAATCCCACAACCTGTTAACGTTCCTCAGAAACTCACAGTCTTGGCTTCTGCCCTCATAAATTTATGCTATGAATAAGGCACCATAAATAGCAGAATCTGGCTCCGAGCATCCAGTCTGTTGCATCCTCAGAATCCTGAGAATTTCAGCTTTAGTTTTGAAAGGAAAAATTGTATGTCCACCTAACCTACCTCATAGGGTTGTTGTGCGGCTAAGAGGTAAACAACATATTGCATGTGAACATATGTAGGCAACACAACACCATTTAAAAAATAATAAAAACTGCTTTAGGAGTAAATTTTGACTGGAGAACTGATGAGGGAAGGATGGTGGCACTTAACACTTGCCCTGCCTTCCATTTCCTCACTCCAAGATGCGGCTATAGTATATTTCCACCTGCAGGAATCCAAAACATTATCCCTCACCACTTCTCTGCTCTAAATTCTACTCTCCTCCTAAAGTGGCTTTTCAGAAATGGCAGTGGGGCTCAGTGATACACATTTGCATGCAATATGTAATTAGCCCTACAACCACCTGTGAGGCAGGTTTGGTGGACTCAGATTTAGGCGAGTACTTGACACAATCCTGGCTGTGCCATCTGAGGATGCAAGGTTTGTGAGAAGGCTGTGTGTTTGAATGTGCCTTGTAAGAAGAGGGAATGCTCACTTCAAATAGAAAATATAATGTAAAGAAGAAACGTAGGCAGCGATGCCTTTCCCCGACATGCTAGTTTGCTGGGTGCAGAAGAATCTAAAATTATTTTTTAAACTGTGTTCAGCTCCTGCTGTTGGGCTTCCCATAAGCCTTTGCTTGGCCTCTATGAGAATAGGATGCTGGACTAGATGGGCTGCTGGCTTGATCCAGCAGACTTTTCTTATGCTTTTATTTTTATTATTAGGAACATTCAAACACACAGCATCCCTTTCTGAGCCTGCATAATGAACTGGTAACAGTCCAGAAAAAGCAAGCAACGAGGGTAGTAAGCATCCAAGATAAAACAGGAGAAAAAAGAGGGGGGAGACCCCAAGATGCTGAAAAAAGGAATTCTTGAAATTAAAATCCAAACTGGCCCAGTTTATACTGCTCCATGGTCATTATTCAATTGCACAGAATTAGTGCAGAAACTCCATGCACATTTATGCAGACATAATTGTTGAAGGTATACTTTTTAGACCTGCTCATCCCCTGATGAAGGCCAAGTCACTGAGTGGCCGAAACGCGTTGGGCTTTCTTTTTAATAAAACTTATTTGGATTTTCATTTCAAGAATTCCTTTTTTCAGCATCTTGGGGTCTCCCACCTCTTTTTTCTCCTGAACAGTCCAGAAAAGGCTTTGCCACATGGAAAAGATGGCACTTCTAGTAGCCATCTAGAAAGCTTCACATCTAAGCAACAATGAACAGGACCATTGGAAGCTGCCTTATATCACATCAGACTATTTGCCTGTCTGTCCCAATATTGTCTACTCTGACTTGCCCTGGGTCTCAGGCAGAGAAGGGTCTGTCACCTGCTACCTGACCTGGGGACTTTCTGCATACCAAGCATGTGTTCTACCACTGAGCTGTGGTCTTTCTCTGAATATAGCTGTCTTTCAAGTATCACCAATGGGGTGATGTGAGCTTGGGCTGTGGGAGCCAGAATACAGAATTTATATTCTAGTAGTCAGGGCCCCTCGGGACTGGCGTTTGATTGCAGATGTATTCTGCAACATGTTCTTGACAAAGTAAGAGTGCATTAGTGGTGGATTTATCCTGCCTTAGTTTGTTCTGCTACCACATTATTGCTGTGCAACAAAAGCAGGACAAAAATAAGCCAGAACATTTGTGGTCTGAAAAGTGACGGGATTTCAGCAGGAAATTACTGGATATGCACTGACTGGAAATGAAGCAGTATGACCGACCCAGGACAAGTGCAAATAGTACTGAAAGTGGGATCACTTGTGACTGCTCCAGTAGCATCATGAGCACAAATCATCATGAATACATTAAAAAAAAGGATGTCTGGAGGGGCCCTCAATCTCTGGATGCTAGAACTCAAGGCCATATGGTAGTCTCCATGCCTATTGGTTTCAAATATGTGGAGGTGGGCTGCAGTATTTCAGTGGTGAGGCAAAGGTGGTCTGCACATGTCTTCTTTAATATCACATTAGATTGGACTCTAGTCATCCTGGGGCCCTTCAAAGATTCTGGAGTACCACTCCCATCAGCCCCAGAATTGGACACAGGGAACCACAAAGGTGAGAGAGTCTTGTGGCACCTTAAAGACTAACACAGTCTGTTCATGTAGTGTGGCAGTTTAGTTCTTGAAATGTATCTAGCTTGAAAATGGAAATGGACTGCCTTCAAGTCGATCCTGACTTATGGCGACCCTATGAATAGGGTTTTCATGGTAGGCGGTATTCAGAGGGGGTTTACCATTGTCTTCCTCTGAGGCTGAGAGGCAGTGACTGGCCCAAGGTCCCCCAGTGAGCTTCAGGGCTGTGTGGGGGTTTGAACCCTGGTCTCGCAGGTCGTAGTCCAACACTCTAACCACTATGCCACATTGGCTCTCTATCTAGCTCAATTATCAGTAATGATCACTTTGGACATGCTTCCCCAACCTGGTGCCCTCCAGATACTTTAAGACTACTGCTCACAGGCAGATGGAAGTTGCAGTCCAGAACACCCGGAGGGCACCTGGTTGGCGAAGGCTGCTCTAGAGCACATTCAAAGAGCTCCTTTTTAAAAACAAACTAACATGTCCATTTTGGTTCAGTTCTTGCAACAAATACTGGCTGCAGAAGAAGCGTCTGGACCAAACATGGCGGCACTGAAGGGCTCCAGAAATGGATTTCAGAGATGTGAAGAGCTCAGAGAAGATTCTTCGTCAACAGTGGAGAATTAATACTAAAAACCTGAACTTGCCAAGGAAGCCCAAGAGAATATGAGCCTACTGTGGTTCAGCCTACTGCCTGGAGTGGTGGCCTGGATGGGTTGAGGGAGGTTAGTGGGGAATCAGCAGAGTGGCTGGGGCAGGTAACTGCACTTGAGCAGGGAGTTGTAGGGGGTAAGGAGGGTTGGGGAAGGTAGTGGGGAGCCAGTGGCATGTGTGCGTCTATGTGTTTTCAGGGTTTGCACAATAGCCCTTAAAACGACTTAGATTTTTTTAAAAAAATCCTGCTACCTGTCTGATCGCTACCATTTTAGCAATATGTTCATTATCTATCCCCACCTCAAATCTTCCTGCAAGATCCTTTCTAAACATTTTAGAAATATTTTAAAGTAATTTAAATGATTGTGCAGTAGTGCTTAAATTATAAAAGGATTTCAGCACAAATTTAAAAATTGATGAATGCTGGAAAAACCCGAGAAATGGTGCTGTTAGGTGAACGGACCCTTCCCAACCCATATGACCATGTCAAACCCACTTGCAGGGATGGAATGTAGTAGAGCGTACAAACAGGAAAAATGCAATAGCAGTGTTGAAGGTCAGTTAGTGTTGAAAAGTCGATTGCAGTTCTTGTAGTTTACAGCAGGAGGACAGTGATTAGGTAGCACAAGGACCTACTGCTACTATTGACTACATTTCCATCCTGCCTTTCCTCTAAGGCAGCCTTTCCCAACCAGTGTGCCTCCAGATGTTGTTGGACCACAAGTCCCATCTTTCCTGACCATTGGCAATGCTGGCTGAGGCTGATGGGAGTTGTGGTCCAACAACATCTGGAGGCACACTGGTTGGGAAAGGCTGCTCTAAGGAGCTCAAGATGGAGGACATAGTTCTTCCCCTCCTCGCTTTATCCTCACAACACAACCCTGTGAGATAAATTAGGGTGAGAAACGATGGCTGCTTCAAAGTCATCTATGAGTTTTATGGCTACAGAGGGAGGGGGGTTAAATCTTGGTCTCACTGGTCATAATCCAGCACTCTAACCACTACACCACACTCCCATATGGGACCTCCCAAAAAGTAATTTGATGTGGTTCCTGCACTTCCACAATGGAATTATGGTTACTTCATTAAATATCTAACTTAATATCTAACCCGCTCATTTCATCCCAATGAAGTAACCATGGAGATCATGAACGGCAACATTTATTGACAACATGAATCAAGGAGGGGCTGCACGTGATAAGGGGAAAGTAATTCTATAGACTGGAAGAAAATAACAGGAGATCATTCTGCGGATGCAGATAAAATATGTATTTTACTTCAAGCGTACATGACAATACAGGCATGTCTGCACTCCACAGACTTAATTTGGTTAATTCTCACACCCAGCTGCAGATCTGTGAGGGGTGCACAGGATTGCTAACAGTGACTTCTCTGCACCCTCACCAAACTACAATTCCCAGGATCCTTTGGGGGAAGCCATAACTGGTATTGTAAAACCAACATTAAGTTTGTGTGATGTAGAACTGCCCCATCACACCCTACATGATGGTTTAGCTCCGTGATCTAATCAGAATAGCAGGATTCAGGCGTCAAGGCTGTCTCAATGGTCTCAATTTTCCCTCCGTTGGAGAACAGGCATGATGCTGTGTAGCATTTATTCCTGTCATAGGTGTAGCAGGGTTCATCGGAGTCATTGCATAAACTGCTCTGCCCAGTTGCAGGCTCCTTGATCGCCACTTCATCATCCACTGCCGAGGCACATTTACCACAGCTAGAACACAAACAGTAGAGAAGTGTTACCCAACAGATCCACCCAAAGAGGTTCCATAGCAGGGGTGGCCAGTGTGGTGCTCTGCAGATGTCATTAGACTAAAACTGCCATCAGCACCCAGCCAGTGTATCTCATGGTCAGGGATGATGGGACTTGTAGTCCAATGACATCTGCCACCACCTAGACTACCCCTGTTCCACAGCATTGGTGACAGTTCTGCAGAGTGAGTGGCATCCTGAATTTGTGGCTCTTTTCCTCCCCTTGCTACCACTGAATAATTGTACAAAGTTCTGCTCACTTGCCAGCAGTTCCTGGGTTGCTGGATTTGCCCCCATTGGACATCTGGCCATTTGTGGAGATGGTACAAGACACAGAGATGGAAGATGTTTCTTATAAAATACTTTCTGCTTGTCTGAAGGCCATCAGCTCCAGCTGGTTGTCCCAGCTCTTAACTGTGCAAGAACAGTGACTTCCTACCTCTTCCATGGAGGCCCAGGCACATGTTTCTGAGTCAAAATAGTGGTTTGGGGGCAATTTTCATAAGCAAAGGGAGGGAGGGGAAGCGAGAAGGTAAAGCACCCACCCCTCTCCCTGGCTGCTGTCTCTCATGTTGAAGATGCTTTGACCTAACAAAAGCAGCCATTGGGGGTTTTGTTTACACATACTATGGGTATGATCTGAAAGCACATGAGGCCACCACCTTGCGAAGCTAAGCAGGTCTGGGTCTAGTCAGGGCTTGGATAGCTGACCAACTAGAAACCACATGTATGATGCCTTGGGTTCCATGATGGGAGGAAAACAGGTGCCATATAAATGTAAGAAAATAAAGCAATAGAAACATGCTATCCTGCTCTTCTTAGTTGCCTCCCCTGTTGTGTTTTCATTCACATTTGGCATATTCAGTGCTTCCCACCCAGAAGCCTCGAAGGGCTGTGATGTTTTCACCCTGATTGGCTGCAACTGCTGCGTCAGTGCGTTCCGTCAAGTTGAAAAGAAGTTTTGTGTATCCCTGGGGTTATGAGTTGCCTAATGATGATGTGGCAGTAAATATACCTGAACTATTGCCAGGTCTCATGCATACTGTACTGGAGTTACCAGCTACAACTGTACCAAAGGAGACTGGATGCCCAGCGGGACGCAGGGCCAGCTCTACCATCAGGCAGAGGGCGGTGGCTGCCCCAGGCAGATGGTTTTGTGGGTGATGAAAGGGGAGGCAAAAGTCAGTTTAAATTATTGTCATTGTATTTTTTACTGCTAGGGAGGAGGAGATACAGCTGGTATAGCACAGTGGGGAGGAGAGCCTGGCTGGGAGTCCAGAGTCTGTGAGTTCAAATCCCCGCTCGTGTCTCCTGGGTGTCAAGGGCCAGCTCAAGATCACCCCCACAGTGAGTGGCTCAGGGATTACGTGTCCACCTGTGCAGCCGTGGGCAAGCTGCATAGTCCCAAGGAGCCCAGTTGCCCCCCAGCTGGCAGTGGCGGACAAGGAAGGGGCTGGCATGTGCAGCTGTGGCAAGCTGAGCAGGCCCTAGACAGCTGAGGAGGACTAGCCTCACAGGGAGGCAATGGTAAACCCCCTCTGCAGACTGCTTACCATGAAAACCCTAATCATAGGGTAGCCATAAGTCGGGATCAACTTGCAGGCAGGTCATTTCCATTTTCAGGGAGGAGGAGAGGTGCTGGTGGGATTTCTTTCTCAGATGCCAAAATAACATGACTGGCTTTGGGTAGGGTGGCTGTGTGTCCAATTTTATGGAGAACAGTTCTTCATTTGAACAGGCTATCAGAGAGGACAGGCTTGTATTTGAAGGCATCCTCTAGTGGGAGGGCTGCCTGGTCCAAGTCCAGGTTAAAAATAAAGAACCCTAGGAAGGGAGAGCCAGAAATTGCTCATCAACCATTTTTTCACCTAGGCCGAAGGCTGAGCAAGCAGTGCACACAGTTCACCTGGTCACAGTCTTTCCTGCTATGGTGAGATGTGTTATATTTCTATATAAATTACAGGAATCTTTTCTAAATATGCATGTATACATATACACTTCATGCCAGCCTGTGTCCTCTTTTTGGTGATGCATTTCCTCTTTGGGGGGGGCAATGTGTAAATGGCCAACCTAGTCTTGGGTATTATGCGCCTTGACCAGAGAAGGTTGGGGTACCATTTGCTATTCCGCCTCTTGGGCCAGCCCTGGAACCATGTCCCCCACTTGCCTCGGACATAAAGGATGGCATCCGACTAATGCGTTCCATCAGTACAAGGACTTCCACTTGCGCGATTGAATTCTTCCCCCTGTGCATGGGCCCTCCCCATAACTTCTCTGGAGGGATGGGAGAGCTATCAGAGCAGATTTAGGGGGCGTAGGTGGAGAGAAGGGGAGAAATTCTGCTGCACAAGCGTAAATCCTTGTGCTGATGCGAGAAATTATTTAGTTCTACATTACATACTACCCAAATCCAATACAGCTGAGTTGGCACAAGACAGAGTTGGAGTCCTCTCAGTTACATATATATGCCTCGTAACCATAACGTGCATTATAGTCGCCAACAACTCTTTCAACGCTATTTAGGCTGATTGAACTAAGTGCAATCCGGAGAAGCCCTTACAGCTTGGAGAGCTTGTAGACAAATCTGGTTCTCACTGGCGAGGTGGGGTCAGAGATGTTCTCTCTGGTCATAAGGGGAACTCTGGAAAAGGCAAAGAAGGAGAAAGAGATACAAATCAGGTTGTTCAAATGAAATGCAGTAATAGAAACACAACTGTTATTGCTCTGGATTGACAAGTTCTCTCATGGCCCCTTGCTGCATGGCAAGATAAAAGTCAAAGCAAAGGTCACAACACCAGCAGGCTTACTCCTGTGAAAACAAACTAGCTGGCAGAGGAGGAATGTCTACACAAGCTGCGTGGTGGACAACCAGGAGTCTGAGAGATGCCTCTGTCATGAGTGCCCTAGTCCTCTGCTGAGCCACTTTATCCAGGCTAGTCCTTAGATCAGTAGTGGGGAAACTCCAGCCTGTGGGCCTAATTAGGCCCACCAGCACTCCCCATTTAACCCACAAGGCCATTTTGACCAAGCTATGCTCACCTGCCTCACACCTGATGTCATATATGACCTCAGGTGTGAGGGAGGTAAAGATATCAGGAAAAACTTCCTAACTGTTAGAGCCATATGACAATGGAACCGATTTCCTAGAGAGGTAGTGGGCTCTGCGACACTGGGGGCATTCAAGAGGCAGCTGGACAGCCATCTGTCAGGAACACTGTGATTTGGATTCCTGCATTGAGCAGGGGGTTGGATGTGATGGCCTTATAGGCCCTTTCCAACTCTACTATTCTACGATTCTATGATATTACTGGGTCAAAAAGGGATTTGCAGGCACTGCTGATCAGCTTATCAACGTCACCTACAAAGTCCTAGGCATAGTGCTCTACATAGCTCTTTGCACAGAGCTGTGTACAATGCTTTGAAGCCCCGAAAAGCTGATCATTCCACAATGATCAGCTTCAAAGCATGCCGTGCTTGTAGCTGCACAGTTTAATTTAAAACAATGCAGGTGGAAATGGGTCACCGGATGTTGTTGTAATGTCAAGTGATTGACAGGTGGGCAACCCTGCACACCTGTCAAACATGGCCTGCGGAAATGAGAATCTGGCCCGTGGGCTGAATCCAGTTCCCCTGTCCTAGCTGAATCACTTCCTTCAGGCCAATCCCCAAGACCTGGTTGCCTGTGGCAGTTTTGTAGGAGTGCCACTGCATCAGCCTGAGTTCTGCTGTATTGAGGGAAATCACAGTTTTGATTTGGCCAGGCCAATCAGCAAGCCCATACTGATGACTGAGCTCTCTCACTATACAGCAGCTTGGTCATATGTATGATCCTGCCAAGTGGTTATGAGGGTTTTACAGCTGCAGATAGTATGGTAAAGTGTGTAATAGAATTTGTAGTAACATGGTCTTCTCTGATGACTTTGGAGTCAGAAGAAGAATTAGATGTAGGGAACCCTAGACAAAGAGGGCAGAAGAGTCTTCTGGCACCTTGAAGACTAACAGATTTATCAACAGTTATCCATGCGGTTCAGGAGTTCAGTTACTGCAAATGTAAGAACATAAGAAGAGCCTGCTGGATCAGGCCAGTGGCCCATCTAATCCATCATCCTGTTCTCACTGTGGCCAACTAGATGCCCATGGGAAGCCCACAAGCAAGACCTGAGTGCAAGAGCACTCTCCCCTCCTGTGGTTTCCAGCAACTGGTAGTCAGAAACATACTGACTCCGACTGCGGAGGGAGACCGTAGCCTTCATGGCTAGCAGCCATTGATAGCCTTAACCTCCACAAATGTGTCTAATCCTCTTTACAAGCCATCCAATGTATTAGCTTAATTGTCAGTAAGATCACATAGGACTAGCCTTCCCCAACCTGGTGCCCTCCAGATGTTTTGAACTACAACTCCCATTAGACCCAACCAGCACAGGAGAGTTGTAGTCTAAAACATCTGGAGGGCACCAAGTTGGGGAAGGCTGATTTAGGACTACTGCCACTATACATTTCCATGGGTTTATCCACAACAAATTTATTGGTCTTTAAGTGCCCCTGAAGAATGGGGGGAGTCAGTGGGGAGAGAGGGAGCGCTCTGTAGTATGGGCTCTTGCTTGCTCTTCCTTTGTATTTATTTATTTATATCCCACCCTTCCTCCCAGCAGGAGCCCAGGGCAGCATCTTCACCATAGAAGCTGCATAAAAAGGCGGAGTGAGATAATTCCTCTCCCCAAATTATGGAGGGGCCTCGTGATATTTCCCATCTCCTTCGGTGGTCTATGACTATGTTTGTTGTGTATACACATCACAAAAAAGGGGCAGTTGACATGAGGTACCACTTACATGATGTTGATGTTTCTCTCCAAGACTACATCTTGTGGATGGTCTTTGGAAGGGACAAATTTTGATGTCACCTTTACACACTGGCATTTGTTATCAACCAAGACCTTCTCTTCATCTTGTTCCAGCCCATAAAAAGCTTTAGAAAACACAAAAACTTTAGATCAAGTAACAAAACCAAGAAAACTCTTCATTGCCATTTTGCCAGATATTTATCATGTGCTTCGTGCAACCATGAGCAAACGTTGTGGTCTAAGTAATTTGTCGTGGTACAGGTGTGAGTAATAGTCATATTGAGACCTGCAGCTGAACGATCCTAGAAGCCAAATTTAGGCTGCTGGGGAGGAAGCCGAAACCCCAGGCCTTCAACGAGGCATTTTCAGATGACTACATCTCAGGCTGATTGTTGGGTTATGATCGTGACTGTGCTGGCTAAGGCTATCTGGAGGGCACCAGGTTGGGAAAGGCTGGGCTCCACCAACTTATATTAATGTTTGAAGCTGTTTTATGCTGGGTCAGAACATTGGTTCATTTAGCCCAATACTTTTGATGCCAGCCAGTGACAGCTCTTTGAGGTCTCAGCTTTCCCAGGCTGGCTGCCAGAGATTTTTTTGGATTTGAGAAGCCAGGCATTGAAAATGGGACCTTCTGCATGCTAAGAGTGAATTCCTCCCTTCTTTATTTCCACAACAGATTCCAACACTCATAAGAAGAGCCCTGCTGGGATGAGGCCAGTGTTCCATCTAGCATACTGTTCTCACAGTGCCCAACCAGATGCCTGTGGGAAGCCCACAAGCAGGACTGAGTGCAAGAGCGCTCTCCCCTCCTGTGGCTTCCAGCAACTGACATTTGGAAGCATACTGCCTCCGACTGTGGAGGGAGATCAAACCCATCATGGCTAGTAGCCATTGATAGCCTTTTCCTCCATGAATTTGTCTAATCCTCTTTTAAAAAGCCATCCAATGCAGAGGCTAGCCATCGTCGCTAGTAGCTGGATAGCTCAGCTACTGAGTAAGCTGGTAGTTCTTAACTGTGCAGGCAAAGCTTGGGTCTACAAGTTCTGACCATGGAACCAATGGCCTAGGGAGGTGGTGGGTTCTCTGACACTGGAGGCATTCGAGAGGCAGCTGGACAGCCACCTGTCAGTATGATTCAATTTGGTTGCATTGAGCAAGGGGTTGGACACAATGACCTTATAGGCCCCTTCCAACTCTATGATTCTATGATCCTTTACTCCTTCCTCCCCTTCTGCTGTCTCATTTCCTCCCAGCCCATACAGCCACTCACTCCTTTTTTTCTGATGTGACTCCTGTCCTGTGTTTTTAACAGTTCGGAAGGATGCAGAAAGTCAACAGGTTTTGCTTTATTTTTTTAAACCGTGATGAACTTCAGTCTAGTCTCTTTGAGCTACAATGATGGGGAAAGCCTTCACCTTTTGAATGTTTGCTTATCTTCCAGTGGTTAAAGGCACAAAAGCCCTGCCAGCAAAAAGTGGCAACCCTGTTCTGACCCTAATCCTCCCCGCTCTACTCCCATCTCTCTTCTTCCAACATTTACCATCCACTCATGGTAACTTACTCAAGCTCAGTAGGTGACCTTGGGCCAGTCACAGTCTCTCAGCCTAACCTATCTCACAGGGCTGTTGTGAGGAACAAAATGGGAAACAGGAGAACCGTGTATGCCACTTTGAGCTCCTTGGGAGATATTCAATCCCTGAATTTGGTCTCATTTTCTAGCCATAGCCATGAATATACTACGTGGTTTGTACAATGAAAAACCCTCTAAAAGCTACCATCCCCATCTTAGAACTGAATCAGTAAAACAGTGGAAGGTATGCTTGCAAACTTCAGGGCATGCCTAAATTCATATTATAGAAAGCAATCTACTTCATAAGCTTGCTATTTGGGAAGGATCATTCAAGCCCAGCCCATACACAAGAAATCAAATACTTTAACATTACTGAACCCCTGCCAGTGATCACCATTTCAAAACCCAACTATGATGGTGCATCTGGGTTGTCAGCATATAAAATATCATAGTTATATTTAATCATATTCCTTATTTCAACACACCCTAGCAGGATAAAACAAGCTTACTTTTAAAATGTTCAATCTTAACCTCCAGGTAAGAAGGTAAGTAGCAATTTAAAAAAATGCAATTCTTTCTAGCACAAAAGCACCTTCCTAGCATAAAATGTTATTTTTGAATTGCTTTCAATTGGCAAGGGTCACATACCTGCTCCAAGAACAGCTCCCCAAAGGACGGCCAGGGCTCCACAGAGCTTCCAAGAGTTCTTCATCCTTACTGCCTTCCTTCAAACACTCTCAGAGGTGTGCCTCTCTGACAGACAGTGGTCCGTGAGATCTTAGCACACTAAAATACCAGCAAGCAACTAGTGCTGATGGTGGTGTACTGCATGTCCGGACATAATGAAACCACAGGCTAATGTTGGTTTACTAAATCAAGGAGGAAAACCCCGTTCTTCGAAAACTACTGCTAGGGCAGGATTGCAACACGTCTTTCTCTGTTTTTTGAACTTTAGTTTTCATTAACATTTTGCAATGAACATAAAACACACATATACAAGGGAAAACAAATAAAATAGAAGTACATTAGATCACAAGGGCATTCTAATACGTTTGATGCTTAGGATGTGCCTCTCTGGATTAACAAGTTATTAATAAAATAAAATAAATTAATAAAATACATTAATAAATAAGTTATTAATAAAATAAATAAATAAATTATTGCCTGGAAGTGGTTTGATTTTCTAGGTATGTCATGAATAAATTTGGCTTTGAATGGCCTCTGGCTAAATTGAAATCTTATATCACAGATAGGGAACCTCAGGCCCAGGGGCCAAATATGCCCCTCTAGGCAGCTCTGTCTGGCCCCCGGGACTCTCTCCAGCCACACCCTCTCCCCAGCCACACCCTTCATAATCAGCCCTACTTTGCACCTTCCTTGATTGTTTTTGCTTGGATTATTTATTTGACCAGATGCCAATGCCCATCAGCCACAGCCAGCATGGCCAATGGTTAGGGATGATGGGAGTTGTATTTCAACAACATCTGGAGGGCTACAGGGCCACCACCCCTGCAGTACACATTGTATGAGGGCTATAGAGCATCCTTCCCTCTAACAGCAAACCTGGGTGGCCCCGTGCCAATAAGTTTGGAAGCAAAAAGTGAGCCACTGTGAAACAAGAAAGAAGATTCTGCATGCCTGGGGGGAGGATGGGAACCCTGAACTATGCAGAAGTGAATTACCTCTCAAACTGTAAACCAAAGACTGTGCATGCTCATGTGAGGGAGAGGAGAGTCTACGTGCTGCACCCAGCCCAGCAAAGCAGTTTCCTGGGTCTCAGCTGTGTATGGCTGAGCAAGAGCCCTGAACACATCAGGCTGGCTGGCTGGCAGGAAGATGGACATGAGGCCAGCCAAAGGGGGAGGTGTGCTACACTGAAGGTGGAGGGGTGCCTCTGTGACTTTTTGAGCCCTGGCTGCAACTGCGAGTGAGGAAGCGGCTTCCTCCCTGATAGCCAGTCTCTGACACCCTAGCACATCAGATATTTATCCTCTTGTCCTCTGAGCTAGGTGCCAGGTCTGGCAGATCCCCCTGCCCTCCTCCTGGTTCAGAGAAAGCGACTTATGGCGACCCTATGAATCAGAGACCTCCAAAAGCATCTGTTGTAAACCACCCTGTTCAGATCTTGTAAGTTCAGGTCTGTGGCTTCCTTTATGGAATCAATCCATCTCTTGTTTGGCCTTCCTCTTTTTCTACTCCCTTCTGTTTTTCCCAGCATTATGGTCTTTTGTAGGGAATCATGTCTTCTCATGATGTGTCCAAAGTATGATAACCTCAGTTTCATCACTTTAGCTTCTAGTGACAGTTCTGGTTTAATTTGTTCTAACACCCAATCATTTGTTTTTTTTGCGGTCCATGGTAAGATACAATGCAACATTTTATGGAAGATCCCACTTGTATCATTTTATTGATCTGTCCATGTCAGTCCTCAAGATTTCATTACCCCAGAGGCAGGGAATCGGATCCAGACAGTGGGCCAGATCCCTAAGTCCCCAACCCTCTGTGGGCCAACTCTGACAGGTGGGTGGGACCACCCATCAATCACCTGATGTCATAATGACATCAGGTAACTGACACCTATCAGAGTTCAAAGAGGATCGCTGCAATTGCCAATTAGCTGATGGGCTGTTACAGTGACCTCCTTTGAAGATGTGTTCTCAGTGCCTGTCAGCTGATTGGTGGTGGGAAGAAGCCTTCAAAGAGGCACGTTCCATTAGCACGAAGCAGTTTGAATGGAAAGTGCTTGCTAAAATAGAGGGGTTTTTTTTTCCTTTGCAGAGTGTTTTTAGTGTTTTTGTTTGCCGCCCTGGGCACCTGCTGGGAGGAAGGATGAGATATACATTTAATAAATAAATGAATAAAATGTAAAATGTTGTTTTAGCAAGCACTTTCAGTGCAAACTGCTTCAAAATAGAGTCCCCTCAACTGCACTGTGGAGTTCTCAAGAGGAAAATCCATGGAGCAGCAGATCCCCGTGGGTCTCCCTATCAGTGCCAATCAGCTGGTGCTGACAGGGATCCCTGGTTCCAAAGGAACAATCAGGAGCTCATTTTAGACACCCAATAGTTCCACTGTAATCATGTCCATACCTGGCCCACACCTGACGTTCCATATTATGTCAGGTGAGTGGTAGGTGGGCGTGGTTTGGGGAAAATGGCATCATGGGCCAAATTAGGACCCTGGCTGGGCTTAATTACTCCTGTGGGCCGGAGGTTCCCCGCTCCTGCATCTCACACTCAGATATGACCAGGAAAGCGAACTGAGGGTGAAGTTATTCAGATTGGGCATCACCTTTTCTGTTGTGCCCTTAAGCACATCCCTTTACTTTCTTCCATAGAAGTGAATATTGAATTATTGCCATTTCCTCCTATTGGGGGTGGATGGGCAAGTAAAGCATTGTATTTTTAGGGTGGCCACTTCTGCAAATCTTGAGTAGTTGCAGAGGTCACAAACAGCTGGAGCAAGACTGAGCAGGAAGATCTGTAGCTCTGTGGCAGAGCATTGGCTTTGGGTGCTGAAGGTCCCAGGTTCAATTCCTGGCATCTCCAGGTAGGGCTGGGAGAGATCCCTGCCTCAGTCCCTAGAGAGCCACTGCCAGTCAGTGTAGACAACACTGAGCCAGATGGACCAATGGTTTGACTCAGTATAAGGCAGCTTCCTGTATCCGTGTCCCCAGGAGCCCAGGACTAGCAGGGAATTGTCTAGAAGGAAACGAATGATGAAGAACTGGGGCTTTACTAGGAGGCCTCAACCTGCAAGGGAGTTGTCCAGAGCTATGTTAGGAAAGCTAGGGCTGAAGCCTGATGGTTTTATAGTGGACCTGGTGGCTATGCTTCTTCCATGATTGCCTTAGGGCCCTGATCCCTAGCACACTCAGGACTTGCCTTCTCCTCCACCTGAACAGACCAAATGGAGAGGATGCCTTGGGCTGCTCTGAGAGCTGTGGTTTAATAGTAGAGCATCTGCTTTGCATGCAGAAGTTCCCAGGTTCAGTCCCCACAGACTCCGGCCTGAGAGCCGCTGCCAGTCAGAGTAGACAACACTGAGCTAGATTGATCAATGGTCTGACTCAGTATAAGGCACCTTCCTGTGTTCTTGTGCCCCACTATGAAGCTTTGGCATGAGCCAAAGTACCGTTTCTAAGGTCCCAGGGGTGATGAAAGAGGGTCCACAGATAGAATGGAGGTTGCAACACAAAGCACTGATCCCGCCGCTCACTGAGCCTCCTTGGGCAACAGTGTCATTTGGAAGGGGGTGGAGTTCTGGCTGTTTTGCTGGGGGCTGACTCTCCTGGGTCACTCTGTGCTAGAGGCTGCTGCATGATCTTATACTTCCTCTTTGGAGGAGGTCTTAGAATAATAGAATAGTAGAGTTGGAAGGGGCCTATAAGACCATCAAGTCCGAACCCCTGCTCAATGCAGAAATCCAAATCAAAGCTGAGATCAGAGCTGAGATCCAAGCACTAGCGGCTCTTGACCAAGGGGCATGGTTACAGTGAAGGGAGAAAACAGTCTTCAAATCTGGCACTTCATGGCCCAGCACTTACTGAGAAGGGTATTTCAGGCATCTGTGTGCAATGTGCATGTGCAAGATCCTGTAGTGTTAAGCATTCACCTTTTGCATATACACATCACTTATAATGATGACAGGCGTTTTGCGAATAATAATAAGGACTTTAGAGTGTTCCTATACAGCAAGTTTTGCATTTAACCTGGTCATACCTTCTGTTTAATTTTCCTTTCGTTCACACTCAAGGAAAACCCCACAAAAGCAGCAAGCTCTCTTGCTTGAAAGAGTAGGGTTCTTTTACTGATGAAACCTAGAAGTCACTTCTATGTAAATTTCATAGTGCTTTGCTTTTTATGGTCTAGCTGCAGAGCTCCTTATCAGCCTATACACACATGGTTAAAAATACACTCCTTATGACCACAGTAAGTTTTTCTAAAAAAAACCAAAGTTTCAGTTACTTTTTCTGTCGTTAACTACATAGCTTAATAAATGAGTAAGTACAGCCTGCCCCCAAACATCTTGCATTAAAGGCTGGCAAGACTTCTGTGTTAGGGCCAACAGTGATGTGCTGTGGGGGTGGGGGGTCCCCTTTCGATCAGACCTACTTGGGGCAAGGGCCATAGCTCAGTGGGAGAGCAGGTGCTTTGCATGCAGAAGGTCCCAGGTTCAATCCACTGCATCTCCTGGTAGGGCTGGCAGTCTCCCATCTGAAACCATGGTAATCCTGCCATCCTGGGCTCCAACTGGGAGAAGGGGCAGGATATAAATCTAATAAATAAATAAAAATAATAAATAAATCAGTTGTTGCCAGTCAGTGTCAACCATACTGAGGTCTTCAAACAGCACTTTCATTGAGGCTTTGAGATATATACATGGATTGAATTATATACATGGCATTTGAAGATTTAAACATCTTTACTTGGTTCACTGTGCAAATAGTTGCATTTCCTTTTCTTTAGTCAGTGAACTCTAATTCCAGTGTCACCAGTCCTTCCTCCATCCGCCACAGTAACAGGAGGTGCAGCTGTTCTGTGGTTTTCTTAAAAAGAAACTGGCACCTGCGCTTCTTTTGCATACAACGGTTCCTGGGTTCGGCAATGTGTCAGCCTGCTTGTGTCTGATGCAGTCTTCCTTTCCACAGCATTACTTGACCCTGAGTAATCAGAATGCCTCTCTCTGCAATCCATTTGCCATAATTCACTGATGTATAAGAAAGAGCACTGAGAAAGAGTGATCCAGCTTGGCAGAACATAGCGATTGTGATGGAACACAGCGGAGGTCTGTAAAGCAGCCTGTAATACCCCAGAAGTATAAAAATCAAAGAAATTGTACCGGAAACACTGTAGGAGAAGTTGAAGGAACTGAAATAATTTAACTTGGAGAAGACTTTGTGGGGGAAATGATAGCACTCTTCAAATCCCTGAAGGGCTGTCATATAGCAAAATGCAAAGGCCCATTCCCTTCAGCCCCAGAAGCCAGGGCTAGAGCTAATGGGCTTAAATTACAGGAGGGCAGGTTTCAGCTAAACATTAGGAGAAATTTCCGGACAAGGGGGCTTGACAAAAGAACTGGTGACCTACAGGGGTGGTGGGCTCTCCCTTGAAGGGGGTCTTCTTCACGCAGAGCCTGGACAGGGACAGCCATTTGTTGGGGAAACTCTAGCTCTGGATTGCTTCCATCAAGCAGGAGATTAGACTAAATTGGGGTGGGGAACCTTTAGCCCTCTGGATGTTACTGAACTACAACTCCCATAAGCCTCAGCAAGCATGGCCAATGGTCAGGGATGATGGGAGTTGTAGTTCCCCACTCCTAGGGTGAAAAAATGAAATGGACTGCCTTCAAGTTGATCCTGATTTATGGCGACCCTATGAACAGGGTTTTCATGGTAAGTGGTATTCAGAGGGGATTTACCATTGGCTTCCTCTGAGGCTGAGAGGCAGTGACTGGCCCAAGGTCACCCAGTGAGCTTCATGGTTGTGTGATGTCCTCCCAAGATGTTGTTGGACTCAAACTCCCATCATCCCTGACCATTGGCCATGGTGATGGGAGACAGAGTCTAACAATATTTCAAAGGCACCACGTTGGTTGCCTGCGCTCTATGAAATGTTTTAATCCTTTGAAAAAGCTAGTCAGTGGATATCACCCTCTTCTGACAATAAAGTTAACTACATGTCACAAAAATAAGCATGCTGCTTGGTCTGAGAGGTTTCAATGAGTGATCACAATCTCTAGTAGTACTACTGGAGGAAGGAAAAACCAACACTGACATTCCACGCAATTCATATTTTCATCACTCCTTTTGTTGCTAAAGTGAGATGTTTGTTGCTAAAATGAGTAGCGGGACCAGAGAGATCGGCTCAAATAGGGCCCAGTAACAGTCCTCAGAAAAAAGTAGTAAGGAAGCCAAGCCATAAATCACATGGTCTTTGATGTCTGTATACTAATGCGCAGAGCATGGGAAACAAGCAGGACGAATTTGAACTCTTAATACAGGAGGGCAATTACGACTTGATAGGTATAACTGAAACTTGGTGGGATGACTCCCATGACTGGAATACAGCAATTGAAGGATACAACTTGTTCAAGAAGAACAGAAGGAATAAAAAGGGAGGAGTTGCGCTATACGTTAAAAATATATATCTCAGCATAGAAATACAGGAAGATGAGCTTGGTAGCTCCACCGAGAGTATCTGGATTAAAATTAATGGGGCAAGTAATAAAAGGAATGTGGTGCTTGGAGTCTACTACCGACCACCCAATCAAGGAGAAGATGAGAATGTAACTTTTGAAAAGCAAATTGCCAATGTTTCCAGGAAGCATGATGTAGTAGTAATGGGGGATTTCAATTATCCCGATATCTGTTGGGAGACAAATTCTGCCAAACACAGCCCCTCCAAGAAATTTCTCACTTGTGTTGGAGATAACTTCCTCCTACAGAAAGTGGAGGAAGCAACCAGAGGATCAGTTATCCTGGACTTGATTCTAACCAATAGAGATGATTTGGTGGATGAAGTGGCAGTTACAGGAACTCTGGGGGAAAGTGACCACACCATGCTTGAATTCTTGATTTTAACAGAAGCAAAAGCTGAGAGTTGCCATACGCACACCCTGGACTTCAGGAAAGCTGATTTTAATAAACTCAGAACAATTGTAAGTACGGTTCCATGGCAAGCTACCCTAATGAGAAAAGGAGTCCAAGATGGGTGGGAGTTTCTAAAAAAGGAAATTCTAAAAGCACAATGGCAAGCCATTCCAACAAGGAAAAAAGGGGGGAAACAACAGAAGAAGCCAATGTGGCTTCACAAAAAACTTAGAGATGACCTGAAAACAAAAAAGGATACATACAGGAAGTGGAAAGAAGGCCAGGCCACAAAGGAAGAGTACAGGCAGGTATCACGGAATTGCAGGGATGGTGTCAGGAAGGCTAAAGATGAGAATGAGCTGAGGCTAGAGAGAGATGCTAAAAGCAACAAAAAAGCTTTCTTCAGGTACGTCCATAGTAAAAGACAGAGAAAAGAAATGGTGGCACAGCTACTCAATGAGGATGGCAAAGTGATAACAGATGACAAAGAAAAGGCAGAAGTGCTCAATTCCTACTTTGGCTCAGTTTTCTGCCAAAAAAGGGTCAATGACCCTCCCAGGAAACATGAAGTAGAAGGGGCAGGATTGGAGCTTGAGATTGATAGACAAATGGTCAAGGAATACCTAATCACTTTGAACGAGTTCAAATCTCCAGGGCCCGATAAACTGCATCCTAGAGTATTGAAGGAACTGGCTGAAGAACTCTCAGAACTGCTGTCTATTATCTTTGCAAAATCATGGAGGACTGGTGAAGTGCCAGATGACTGGAGGAGAGCTAATGTTGTCCCTATATTCAAAAAGGGCAAGAAGGAGGAACTGGGGAACTACAGGCCAGTCAGCGTAACATCAATCCCTGGAAAAATTCTGGAGCAGATTATAAAGCAGTCAATCTGTAAGCACCTTGAAAGCAATGCAGTGATTACTAGGAGCCAACATGGATTTATGAAGAACAAATCCTGCCAAACTAATATCATCTCATTTTTTGATCGGGTAACCTCCCTTGTAGACTGTGGGAATGCTGTGGACATAATATATCTCGACTTCAGCAAAGCTTTTGACAAAGTGCCCCATGATATTCTGATTAGCAAGCTAGCAAAATGTGGGCTGGATGAAACAACTATCAGATGGATCCACAGTTGGCTCCAGAATCGTACTCAAAGAGTGCTTAAAATGTAAATGTAAATGTAAATTTAATTTCTTAGTCGCCTATCTGGCCAAAGCCACTCTAGGTGACGTACACATCAATTTCCAATAAATACAATAAAATACAGTAATATACAATTAATACAATAAAATATTATATAATCAACAATACAAACAGCATATACAGTGCATAACAACGGGCATCAATGGTTCCTTCTCAAACTGGGCAGAAGTAACAAGTGGGGTACCACGGGGCTCGGTGCTGGGCCCAGTGCTCTTTAACATTTTTATTAACGACTTGGATGAGGAGGTACAAAGCATGCTTATCAAATTTGCAGATGATACAAAGTTGGGGGGCATAACTAATACCATGGAAGATAGAAACAAAATTCAAAGGGACCTTGATAGGCTGGAGCATTGGGCTGAAAACAACAGAATGAAATTCATCAGGGATAAATGCAAAGTTCTACACTTAGGAAAAAGAAACCAAATGCACAGTTATAAGATGGGAGATACTTGGCTCAGCAGTACGACATGTGAGAAGGATCTTGGAATTGTCGTTGATCACAAGCTGAATATGAGCCAACAGTGTGATGTGGCTGCAAAAAAGGCAAATGCTATATTAGGCTGCATTAACAGAAGTATAGTTTCCAAATCGCGTGAAGTACTTGTTCCCCTCTATTCAGCACTGGTTAGGCCTCATCTTGAATACTGCATCCAGTTCTGGTCTCCGCACTTCAAGAAGGATGCAGACAAACTGGAACAGGTTCAGAGGAGGGCAACAAAGATGATCAGGGGACTGGAAACAAAGCCCTATGAGGAGAGACTGAAAGAACTGGGCATGTTTAGCCTGGAGAAGAGAAGACTGAGGGGAGATATGATAGCACTCTTCAAGTACATGAAAGGTTGTCACATAGAGGACGGCCGGGATCTCTTCTCGATCATCCCATAGTGCAGGACACGGAATAATGGGCTCAAGTTGCAGGAAGTCAGATTCCGACTTGACATCAGGAAAAACTTCCTAACTGTTAGAGCCATACAACAATGGAACCAATTACCTAGAGAGGTGGTGGGCTCTCCGACCCTGGAGGCATTCAAGAGGCAGCTGGACAGCCATCTGTTGGGAATACTTTGATTTGGATTCCTGCATTGCGCACGGGGTTGGACTCGATGGCCTTCTAGGCCCCTTCCAACTCTACTATTCTATGATTCTATGATTCTGTGTCTGCCTGTGGACATCCTAATGACCTAGAAGACATTGTAGAAAAGGGTTTCTAACTCAACATTTGCAGAAAAATAGCAGGGAATAGCAACAAGTCCACTTTGCCCCCATAATTCATGTAGATCAAGGGCAGCAAATACATGCCCCTTGGCTTACACTGCCCCTTTGCTGCTGAAGATACCAGGGGAAGGTTGCATACTGGAGGTTGCATGATGCAAGATGTCCATCCTCTGATGGCTCAGTGATGGAGCACCTGCTTTGCATGCGGAAAGTCCCAGGTCCAATCCCTGGCATCTCACCCTACCTAAAAACCTGGAGTCATTGCCAGTCAGTGTAAACAATACTGAGATAGATGGGCCGATGATCTGACTCATCATAAGGCAGCTTCCTATGTTCCTAACCCCTGCTGAAGGATTATTTCAGACTGTCTCCTGGTGGTGATGAGATTGCACTTTCTCTGGCCCAGTTCTCCCACCTTCCCTGTGAACTGACACAGGTCCCAACCTGTTCACCTCTAAAGCAGGGATGGCCAACCTCTTTTGGGCCAAGGATCACATTGATCCATGGTCAATCTTCTAGGGGCCACTTGTCAAACTGGGCATGTCTGAAGTGTAGAAAAGGGTATGGTAAGAATTGCCATGGTGAGCACTGCAGTTTTCAAGACTGTTTCCCTAAAGACTTTCCCATCAGTTATTTGACACCATTTCAAATAACTTAAAGGGAAATTTTTTTTGGGGGGGGGAGGAATTCAATGGGTGAAGGTTTCCTCCCAACCTGCTGATTTATTCATAGGAAAAGATGCACCCTTGAGATCCATTAGGCTTTGGAGATCTGCTGTTTTCTTTGAATTAAACAGACATCATACCAGTGGCTCCTGCTTATTAGTTCAGTATACATGAGGACAGTAGTAAGGAACCAGTGGCCCTCCAGATGTGGCTGGGCTAAAACTTCCATTATCCCTGACCATTGGCCGTGCTGGCTGGGGCCAATGGGAATTGTAGTCCAACAAAAATCTGGAGGATACCAGGTTAGCCAGCCAGCCTGCCTGCCCACCCACCCCAGAATCAACTGGCAGCTGCTGACAGAGCTGATGTTCACTCAGATCTAAGGCCTACTGAGTTCAAGAAGACAGTAGTGTGTGTATATATAAAAAAAGTTGTGTGGCACCTTGAAGACTAGCAAAATTGTTATGGCATAATAAAACAACAATTAGCTGCTTGGCTCAGGATTTTCCCTGCTGTTTTCTTCTTTGATATCATTAGCTGTGTTGTCGGGTTTATTGTTTTTAGATGCTATTAGTCACCTTCCACATCTTACAGAAAGCCAGGGCAAAAATGTTTTAAATAAATATCACAACAGATTTTCACAGCTATCACTCTGAAAGTTGTTGCTTCAGTACTAACCTCTCTTTAAAAATTATTTATCATTATTAATCTTTTAAAAATTGAATATAATGCTACACATTGCTGGAATGCATGATTGATCAGAACAACGTAACAAGTACGGGAGTTAAATGTTTCCAAAAGGAACATGAGACTGTAGAGAAGCCAAAAGAATTCCATTGCATCTGTCTTCACTGAAGAAAAGGTATAGTGATACTCATACCTGAACTGACATTATCAAAAAGGGTTCAGAAGAACTGAAGCAGACAGACAGAAAAAAAGAGCCCTGATGGATCAGGCCAAAGGGTAATCTAGTCCAGCATCCTGTTCTCACAGTGGCCAACCAGATACCCCAATGGGAAGCCCACAAGCAGGATCTGAGGGCAATAAAGCTCAGCACATAGCTAAGCTATGAAATTTGCTGCCACAAGTTCTAATGTTAGCCACCAAATTAGATGACTTTAAAGGAGGATTCAACAAATGCATGAAGGATGATGCTATCAATGACTGCTAGTTTGAGACAGCATCTATCTGAATACTGGCAGCTGGCTGGGGAATAGTACCGGGGAGGGCTAGTCCACTCATGTGCTCTCTGTGGGTTTCCCATAGGTTGGGTATGGTGGGAAGAGAATGCTGAACTAGATGGGCCTCTGGTCTGATCCAGCAAGACACTTCTTTTGTTCTTAATTTAAAAAAATTATGTCCCTTTCGAGTTGGGTGGAGAGTACATAGCCGGTCATTGCTATTGAGTGGTATCAATGGTCGTAATTTAACCTCGTTCTGTTAAAAGGAAACTGTATTCCTCCAATGCAATGTTTAATTAAACACCACACTTCTCCGCAACCCCTGCGGTTCTCGCATGCGCAGTCCATCACCCAAACGTCCCACCCCCTCCCGCCAGCCGCATCCACACGCTCGACTCCGGCGCTCAGTCACTTCATCTCTCTATGGTCGTTACCAAACCAGCGCGTCCGCAAGCGGGTCGGAAGGTATAAAGCATCGCGCATAATTCTCCCGGACTGGAAGTATTGGGAATACACTTGCAACCCCGCTAGAAGCAAAGCGGCTTGAAGGCGAAATAGTGAATGGTCGTTTGTACTGTTTGGAAGTTACCGGCGACAGGGACTTAAGAAGCACAAGACGTAATTCTAATAATTGAAATGCACGTCCAATTATTTCCAAAATAACAGGACAAAAACCGGGAGGCTGCGGACCAACTTTAGGTGACCGGAAGCGGGGACCAGATTTCCAGGGCGCACTGACCTTTGACACGGAAGAAGTCTCGGGCGTTGATGGTTGTACAGCGATACTGCACGCTGGATTGCAGGTCATCCGTCCCTCCGTGCTGCCAGCATCATGGGAAAGGCGCGGCGGAGAATAGCCCCGGGTTTGAGGGCCTCGGTACAACGGGAAGAAAAGATTGAGGAGCCGGAGCCGGGAGCACCGATCGTCACAGAGGAGGCAGACGATTTCCACGAGCGGCGGGTGGAGGAGGCTTTGCTGGCAGCGCTGGGCAGCGAAGACGACGAGGAGGGTGAGCAGGAGGAGGTGGAGGAGGTGCTTGGACTGGAGCTCTCTGAGGAGAATGAGACAGAAGAAGATGAAAGTGGGGAAAACGAGGAAGTGGACGATGACGACGATGAAGATAACAACCAACCCCAGGACATGGACAGTGATCTGGAAGAGCAGTGGGGTGGTAGTGGGAACTCCGGCCTTCCCCATGAGTTTGCTTGGGGGCAGCGAAAACAGCTCTTTTATGGCACTGACTATGGCAAGGCTGCCACTCGTTCTAAAGGAGCCAAACAGAGCCAAGAGGAATCTGAAGCTGAAGAGCTGGAGGAAGAGGAGGAGGCCCAAGCCATTCAGAAACGGCTGGCACAGAATCTGGGTGAGGAAGACTATGGCCTGGAACTGATACAGGCCTACACCGCCACAACTGAGCGGCCAAGTGAAAAAGAGTCAGGACCGAAAATTGCCAAGGACTTGCAGTCTCTTTCTAAAAAAGAGCAGCTGAAGTTGTTGAAAAAGGAATCTCCAGAGTTGTTGGAGTTGATTCAAGACTTTGAAGCCAAGTTAACTGAGCTCAGAGATGAACTGGAGCCACTAATGCAAATGGTAAAAGATGGGGCCATCCCAGAGGGAAGGGGCAGCCAATACTTACAGACCAAATATCATCTTTATTTGAACTATTGCTGCAACATTAGTTTTTACTTGGTGCTGAAAGCAAAAAGAATTCCAGTCCATGGTCACCCTGTCATTGAAAGGCTTGTAAGTTACAGAAACTTAATAAATGACTTAGGAATTGTGGACCAAAAACTGGCACCAGAGATTCATCTCCTCCTCAGTGAATTCCATGGTAATGACATTGATGGGATGGAAGGCAGGAAGAAGTCCATGGTGTTTGCCAGAAAGCCTGTTAAAAAAATCAAAGCTAAACCTGTTAGCAAGCTTTCTAATGGTAAAGTTGCTGAAGAACCTACAGATGATTCAGATTTAGATGAACAGGCTGCCCTGAATTATTATAAGGAGATGGAACAAAAGATAAAGCTTAAGAAAAAGAGAAAACAGGAAGAAACAGAAGATGTGGAAGAACTGATGATGGAAGAAGCACCAGATCAAAAGAGAGGCGTAACATACCAGATTGTCAAGAATAAAGGCCTCACACCCAAAAGGAAAAAGATTGACCGTAACCCAAGAGTTAAGCATCGTGAGAAATTCAGGCGAGCCAAGATTCGCAGGAAGGGGCAGGTTCGTGAGGTCCGAAGAGAAGAACAAAGATATGGAGGCGAACTGTCTGGCATTCGTGCTGGAGTTAAGAAAAGTGTTAAGCTTAAGTGATTCTCTTTGCATAATTGTTTTTTACAGACTTACAGCAGTGAATGTGAGCTCAATAAATGCTTTTTTGGGAAACAAATGCAGTATGTATTCATTTTAACATAGACAATACAGAATTATTAATGTTTTCATAGTCTGCAAAGTTCAGGGCAACTGGCTCTGTTTTTTCAGTTGCCCATCAGCTCATAAGAACATAAGAGCCTGCTGGATCAGGCTAGTGGCCCATCTAGTCCAGCATCCTGTTCTCGCAGTGGCCAACCAGGTGCTCATCTACATGCTTGTGGTCATCATCTATGACCCGGTACCTTGTTTCAATGTAAATACCAGCCAGGGTATTAAGAACATAGTGGATTCATAATCCTTTAGTTTTCCACCACTTTTTGATCAGATGGTGTACTTTACTTTGGAGTAAGCTTCACTGCGCTCAATGGGAATTCTGAGTAAATATGCATAGGATTGCTCTGAGATTTTTTTTTGCCTGATCCATCAGGGCTCATCTTAGCTCTTGTGCGTGTTGAGGAGTACTTAATGTGCATTACCTTGAGCATGTACCTAAGCTGACCAGATCCGATACCATAGTATGGATTAGTTTTTCTGACGAGGTGCGCCTGGCGCCAACTGTGCTTTCTTTTCGGCGCCAGGTTAAAACGTACCTCTTTTCCCAGGCATTTTAATATTTTAATATTCTTAGTATATTTATTACATCTTAGTATACTAGAACAATTATGTAATATGTTTTTAGTCTTTGGAATTTTGTTATGTGTGTGGTATTGATATGTGATTTTATTATATTGTATTTTAAATTTATGCTGTTCACCACCCAGAGAGCCGTTGGCTGTGGGCGGTATAGAAATTGAATAAAATAAATAAAAAATAAATAAATAGTAGAGAGGTTCCTGGAAGATAGAATTTTGGCAGATATAGCTTTCCGTGCAGGAGTTTCATTTAATCTGCTTAATCTAGCTGGACCCACAAACTAAAACCTTTATATGCTTTCTATACCTTTTAATTTACATGTATGCTATACATGCATATAAGAATTTGAAACCCTAGACTAGTATATGATACATTGGTAAAAATTGGGCTGGGTAGTAGTGGTGAAGCCAAAATCAACCACTTCAATTTTTAAAATGTTGGCAGGTATGTCTAACTCATCAGTGGCTGGAAATCTTTTGAAAATCAATTGTATATGGTTGATTTTTAGGGATATTAATCCTGCTCCATGTAGGCACATGTGATGAGGCTTGTTTTTAGTGGTTAGTAGCAATGTGGTAATCAAAGTTTTTTGGAGGAAGGGGGAGTTTAAGAGTACGGTAATTAGTGACTGGAAATTACTTTGCAGAAAGGCTGACTAGGTGCAGTTGGGAAGAGGTCAGCCCCTCTATAAGCAAGCCATAATTTGAGATGTGGTTTTAAGTATTGACTAGTGGGATATGTGGCAAACTGTTGCAGTGTAGAGTGCTTCTTTTTGCTGTTGAAGTCAGCCATGCCATCCTCCACAAAGTTCCACTTTCCCATCTCTCTCTCCCACCCCCCAATATAACAGTACACAGTGGCCAGTAATCATACTTAGTCCTCAGCGGTCTTTTTTTGAGCCTCCCCACCCTCCTTTTTTCCACTAAATATTTTTTGTACTTTTGCAAATTTGGAGTTCTCCCAAGCCTGCTGGTATGTCCCAGTCATGGATAGTATTTTGTCTGCTTAAGGTTCGACATTCATGCCTGGGTATCAGAAATAAGAGTGAATTATGCTGGTGATTGCTTGAAAAGTTTGTAAATTCTTTGTAATGCTTGAGATATCACTTTGGAAAAGGGAATAGGGTGGTGAGAATGAAACAGGAGGGTTAGCCTTTTAAACATCAAGCTGTGGCTTGAGTTCTTATTTTGGAAATAGGTGCAGGAGGGAGAAAAAGCACCATGCTTAATTTCTAAGAAGACAGGCGCTGGTAGGTTCTAACCATTAAAACTTTTCCCCAGTCTGAAATATGTGTAAACTATAGATTGTTACTTGAAGCTGCTTCAAATATTTCAAAATTTCTACATGGAAAGTGCCTCCATGTAGAAATTAGTGAATGGCCCATATCATGTGAGGTAATCAAATACATATGTATGCATTTATGCTGAAAAGCCATGTTTTATTATAGTTCCCCAATGTGCATACTCACAGTAAAAGTTAGGCAAGTTTGATCATGCATGCTGCACTGGGACACATACTAATTCCAACATGGAAGTGTGTGTAATTTTGTAATATGTGAAGTAATTAATGGGTAAGAGCTGTAACTTGGTGGTAGATGCATGCTCTGCATGTAAAAGGTCTCAAGTTCAGTTCCTGGAATCTGTAGGTAGAGCTGTGAAGGGCTCCTTGTTGAAACCCTGGAGAGCTGTTGTTAGTCAGTTTATATAGACAATACTGAGCTGCATGGACCAATGGTCTGACATGCTACAAGGCAGCTTTTTATATTTCCACGAAGTGTCCCTCAGGGCTACTGGGCACATTACACATTTAACAGGTATAGGTTTTGTCACCTGAATAAGTATACCATGTAATTGCGCTGGGTAGCCAGCTCAATGGATATTTTCTGTAGTCTGTTTTGATGGCATCCACAATGTAGAAATATGGCACATAATCCATTTCAGACAGTAGCTGTAGGGCTGCTATATACATACGTATACATCACCAGTGTGGTGCAGTAATGTATTGGACCAGGACCATATTCACACCATACATTTATTACACTATGATTCCATTTTAAACAGCCATAGCTACCCCCAAAGAATCTTGGGAATGGTTGTTTGTGAAGGGTGCTGAAAATTGTAAGGAGACCCCTATTCCCCTCACAAAGCTACAATTCCCAGAGTTCTCTGGGAAGAGGGACTGACTGTTAAATCAGAGATTTGTAGCTCTGTGAGGAGAATAAGAGTCTCCTGACAACTCTCAGCACCCTTCACAAATTACCCTTCCTAGGATTCTTTGGGGGAAGCCATGACAATTTATAGTGGAATAAATGAATAGTGTGAATGTGGCCTAGAAAGCCCTAGGTTTGCATTTCTATTTGGCAATAACTGGGTGACCCAGGGGCAGTCGCTATCACCCTTCAAAGGGTTATTGTGAGAATAGAATCTGCCAATATACGCTACTTTGAGCTTTTGTAGATGATAATGACTGCAATATCAAGTAATGATTTTCCCTGTGTGAATAGGCCAGCACAGATCTGACACCTTTTTCAGAGTTTTCATATGATAGGAACATAAGCTACTTTGTGCCAAGTCAGAGAGTTTTAGTTCAGCTCTCTGTGTTATTTACACTGACTGGCAGCAGCTCTTAAGTTTTTCAGACAAGAACTTTTCAGAACTCTTCCTGGAGAAGCCGGGGATTGAACCCGAGATCTTTTACAAGCAAAGCAGGTGTTCTACTACTAGCTATGCCCCTTCCCCTTACCACCTTCAGTGCAGTACTTTCTAAGAGGCAAGAGAAGTCAAGTAAAGTTAATGTGTGACCCATCCCTTAGTAGATGCACAATGCAAATTAAGACCTTAATGTGTGAAGTATTCTGTACATGATCAGTTGTACACATTTCCTTTCTAATTGCCTCTGTGATGCAAAAAGCCCACCTGCTAAGCCTTAGTGAGTAGAAACCGATAACACACTTTCCTCAAGAGTTCACAGCCCTAAATGGTACTAGTAATGTGTAAATTACTTTTTTGGGGGGGTGGGGGGAGAAGAATTAGGAGATAGTTCGTTTACTTTAAGGAACTGTGTGGCAATTCTGGATGGGGAATGACCCCTCAGTGTCCATTCCCCCGGCAGGAAAGGGACAAGAATTAACCCCACAGAGGCAACTTATCATGCAGAAAGGGCAAAAACTGGCCCCAGTGTGGACTCTCACATACAGTGGGAGTACAAGAGGCAAGAATTAACCCCACAGCAGCCATCTTTCTGAGGCAAAAAAGGCAAGAATTGACACTAAAGTGGTCGTCATCCCTCTCCAGGTAGAAAAGAAGCAAAAACTGTCCCACACAGTGGCCATTTCTTCTGACACTGGAAAGTGCAAGAATTGACCCCAAAGTGGTTCTTACCCCCCCCTAACGTAGAAAAGGGGCCAAAATTTTCTCCACACCAACCACCTCTAGGTGGGAAGGGGCAAGAATTAACCCCACAGCAGCCACTTCTCTCAGTCGAGAAAATGCAAGTATTGACCACAACGTGGTCATCTCCCCCCCTCTCCCACATGCAGAAAGGGAGCCAGAATTGTCCCCACAACGACCGTCCTCGTGGCGGGAGCGGTTGCCGCTCGAAGGAGAGCAGCGGAGACTCCCTGCGCGAAGGGAAAAGAAGCGGCTCCGAAACCGACCGCAGGCAAGCGGGGCGGAGCTCCGAGCGAGGTCGGGACAGTCCAACTCAAGCTCCGGCCAGCTTGGGCCCAAGCAGGGCTCAAGGGGCTGGTCTATGGTGGAGGCGGAGGTGACGGCGACGCCGCTGCTGCTGCTTTCTTTCCCCGCCCGCTTTGTGCAAAAAGTTGCCCGTTTACTCTCGCCGCTGCCGCTCTCCAGCGGCGGGCTGTAGGAGAAGAAAAAGGAGAGAGACAGAGAGGGAGTCGCCGCCGCCCGGTGGAGGACTTAGTGCCGGTGCCACCTCACCCTTCGGAGCATGGAGCGGAGGAGCAGCCCGCCAGACGCCGGGAAGAGGCAAAAGGGCGAGGAGGAGGCCGGCGGGGGAGCAGAGCGGGAGGAGGAGGAGGAAGAAGAAGACGAAGAAGAAAAAGGAGAGGAGGCGCCCCCCGACTCGCCCCCCTTCTTCCTCCTCTACCCTGGCCGCGGAGGCGCTGCCGCCGCGCCCGGCGTGCAGCCCCAGAGCTCCTGGAGAGCCGCCCCGCCGGGCCCTTGTGGGGTCCCCTTGCCCGTCTTGCTCAGTTATATCGGGCCGGAACCGGGGCAACACCGAACCGGCAGCGCCCGTGAGTAACGCGCCGCTTTCTTCCCTACCTTCCTTCCTGGAAGCTGCTCTCATTTCTCTCCTCAGAACCCCACCCAGTATGTACAGATATGTGTGTGTATGAGAGGGGGGGGCTGTAATCTGTCTGGTCTCCTTTCTCCCGTTTTATAATACTACAAAATCCATCAGGGGAGGGACCCTTCCTCGCCTTCCTTCTTTTTATGGGTCCTTCCTCTTCCCCCCCCCCCCCAAGCTCCTAGGGGGTCAAATCCCGTCAGCCCTTTTTCATTTCTCGCCCCCATTCATTCAAGGAACTGTCATCCCCACTCCAACCTCTGTAAAATCTTTGTGAAACACACCTAATAATCGCCTAAAAAGGCACTGGAGGCTATTGAGATCAATGCAAACTAAAAAGAAATGAGATCATACAACTATAGCCAAGAAATCTCTCTGTGGCTCTTGTCTTTTGGGTGTTTACTCAAAAATAACTCCGTGTGAGATTCGCTGCCAAGAAAGCATGCATTGGCTTGCAGCTGTACTGTAGTTGTCGTTCCTTTCCTCCTTAATTCATATTCCTTTCTTTCCAACCTCTCTCTTTTCTTTCACCGTTTCTTCCTGTTGAGAGGTTCAGACAGAAAATCCTCTTTCTCAGCTGTGTTAGGCTGTAATCCTAACCATGTGAACTCAGAAGTCCTATTGAATTCATCGTGCCTTACTCCCAGGTAAAGGTGGGTAGGAGGATTGCAGCATTCAGTGTCAGAAGTCCTGGCTTCTTTTTAAGTACAGGATATCACTGTTTTGGTAAAATAATCCCTTCCTTCTCCACATAATAATCATTTAAAAACTTCAGTGTTGCATTTAAACATATTTTGGTTGGAAACGTCATTCTTTGTCTTTTTTTTTTTAGAACAACAAACAGCTGACTGTTTTCACTGTTTGAGATGTGATGATTTGAAGCATGGAATACTTCAGAGGATAAATTAGAATTAGAGTCTTGAACAAATTTTGCTTAGGAATTGAAAAATTTGTTAGATTTTCTTCTGCATTTTCATTTTATTTTGATCTAATGGATGATTTTAAGGACAGGATGAATTAACTCTAGAACGCTTCATGAAATGATAACAAGGGGGTCTTTCTATCTTCTGTAATGTTATTTATCTTTAATAGGTATAGAGGTATGGAGTGACAAAATTTTGTGGGGAATGGAAGAGGCAAGCTAATTGTTTTGAATGTTAGTAACTGCTTGGTGTTAATGTTCTAGCATCCTTGAATGTACAAGATTTTTGTTCATTAATCTGATCATTATTACTGTTGTAATAATGATTTATATAGCATATGTACTTTATAGTTTCTCAAGCAAAAAAGGTGCTTGCCCCCAAGGAGCTTACAACCAGTCCTGGTATAATCTTTTGTTCTGCTATTTAGTAGTTATCGTATAGTAGAACTTTTTCTCAAATGTGGAAATAGTTTGTACTGTGGAATCAAATGTGGAAGTTGGATGTGTTTCTTCCACATGGATGTTCCAGCACTAAATAAAGCGTTGAAGTGTGGGACACTATTAGAATGTGAGTGAGGAAGAACTGAGAGAAGTGAGAGGATTGCTTGCTTTTCTGTTTCTAAAAATGTATTATTATTATTATTTATTAAAAAAAATTTTTATACCGCCCCATAGCCGGAGCTCTCTGCGCGGTTCACAACATCAAAATATCAACATACAATTTAAAACCACACATTAATCAATTTAAAACATAACTCATTAAATTTCCAAATAATACCTGCACTCTCATTGCCAATCAGCATCCTTGTAATTGCTTATAAGGCTTAAAACAAACAAATATTGCAAAACAAATAAAACAGCACAGCACAGGATGAAAACTCCAATTAATAAATTTATTTTTATTAAATTTATATCACGCATCTTCCTCCACAGGAGTCAAGGGCAGTAAGCATGTCAATACTAAAACAATACACCTCAGAGCAGCTTAAAGTAATTTAAAAATTGGCAGTGTTTAAAAGCCAGGGAAAATAAAAAGTTACTGTGCTGAAATGACAGCAGAGTAAGTCTCTGTTGGGAGAGTGTTTCACAGGTGGGATGCCACCACCAAAAAGGCAGTCTCTCTCTGGTGTTACGTCCCTGCTTTCAATAGTGGGGGCACCTGGAGAAGAGCCTCAAATGTAGTTGTCAGTTTGGGGGCAGATTGAACAAGATTACCTGGATCCTAAACTGTGCAGAGCTATAAATGTAAGCACCTGTACTCTGAATTGAGCCTGAAAGCTGACAGGAATTATTAGTGGATCCTGATAAGTTTCATAGCACAATTTGACTGTGGTATTAAAGTACTAGTTTAACCTGCCCAGTGTTGTATACACCTCATTGTTTATAAATTATTGAAGACGCTGTGAAGTGTCATGCAAATGTGTCAAACCTTTGTGAGTCAGATACTTATTTCTGTTAAACAGGAGATGAAACAGACAGAGAACTTTTTTGTTTTGGCTGAGGCTGTAGAGGGAGATGGAACCAGTGCTAGACCTTGGTAGATCTGAAGCAGCTTTCTTTTCTGCTAGGAGTAGTATGAGGGTTGTTTTTGAGCAGCTGCAACCACTCTTCCATAGCTGCCTATCCATCCTTGATCACCCAACTATCTTCTTGTGTTTTCTGACCTTAGTATCCATGTTGGAAAAT
Source organism: Rhineura floridana (assembly GCF_030035675.1). Taxonomy (NCBI): domain Eukaryota; kingdom Metazoa; phylum Chordata; class Lepidosauria; order Squamata; family Rhineuridae; genus Rhineura; species Rhineura floridana. The sequence goes on from NC_084488.1 coordinate 113,957,164, forward strand.
TGGTAGTTAATGTTGTGCTGCATAAAATACCCTTACCAAGTGTTTCTGTGCACACTTACCTAACAGTAAGTCCCACTGAAATGAAAGGGACTTATTCCTAGGTAAGTGTATATAGTTTGCAGTCTTGGTGTTCTGCATCCCAGAACAACTGAAGGCACTGATGTAAAAGAGAAGGCAAGGATTACCTGGTGGTTAGGGTGCTACTAAGTATGCCAAAATCCAATGGTTGCTCTAGTAGTTGCATGATATGGACGGGTGGCTGAGTTTGCTCTAGAAAATCTAGGAGTGAACACAGCTCTTGATAAACATGTTAAAGGTGTCTGTACTTTATTACCTTTGTGTTGACAGCATCGTGTACCCTCTATATAAGCACTCCTGTCTGACAAGGAGCAGAACATATAATAAAAATGTATTCCATACTGTCTCCCCTACAATTGCTGTTACTGCTTTAATGTCAGTCATGGATGTAGATCAGTTCAAATTACCTGAAGGGCTGTCACATAGAGGAGGGTACAGATTTGTTTTCTGCTGCCCCAGAGGGTAGGACTAGGTCTAATGGTTTTAAGTTGCAGGAGCGTAGATTCGGATTGGACATTAGAAGGAACTTCTTGACAGTAAGGGCGGTTCGGCAATGGAACCGACTGCCTAGGGAGGTGGTGGGATCCCCTTCACTGGATGTCTTCAAGCAGAGGCTGGACAGCTATCTGCGGGAGATGCTCTAGCTGTGGATTTCCTGCTGTGAGCAGGGGGTTGGACTCGATGGCCTACAAGGCCCCTTCCAACTCTATGATTCTATACAAGAATGACATACTGTTAGACCTTTTGCAACCCTCCTTGATATAGTTCCCTTCCCCCATACTGGATCCCGCTTCCACTTTCTTACACTCTGCTGTTTCTCCAAAGCGCTCAAAGCATTTTATATATAGTACCCAATATAGTCTTCCATTCTAACAACTTAAAAGGTCAGTTTTGCTTAGTAGCAGAACTGAATCATGTTCCTTCAGTTCATTCTCTGGGCTGTTGTGCCCATCATGATAACCCACAGCACAGACATCTAATGCCTGCAATGTATCGGTCTGCTTATTACACGTAAGGATTTTTTTTTTTTGCTACCAGAACAGTCTTATTGCTGTTGAAGACTTTGTATCTTATGTGTAAATAAACCTACAGATTTTATATCATAGGTGGTGAGCATGTGGCATGAATGCCATAATTGGAGTGAGCATTGGGACTTGCAAAATGTGTATTCCTGAGTTAGCAGACCCATGAACTTGGCAAGAGCCGAGAGAGAGGTCACCACTCCTGTCTGTCTCTGCAGCACGGAGCTCCTGCTGGTTCTCTGGCTAAGTAGATTAAAAGGAAAACCATCCCTAGGTGCATATGCACTGTCAGGTGCACTTATAGAGTGGTACAATCTCGTATTCTTCTAGACTTGTTGTAGTCTAATGCTTTATACCTAGTGGTTCTTTCACCTAGAAAATTAAGTTGTGTGAGGAGTGTGTATGGCCTTCTGGACACAGTGTTCCTTTCTGTGTGGGCGTGCAAATACGTTCAGAAATGCTTGTGTTTATATTGAAAAAATGCAGTGCTAGGGAGGGTGGGGAAGTAGTCCTGAGGAAAGCAAAGAGGCACAGGAAATCACATGGTAGTGGAGATCAGAGATGGAGGTGAACAGGAAGATCATTGTGTAACACTTCCAAGTCTCTGTCCTTTGTCTAAAGTAGAGGGCCATCATAAAAATAGCAGATACAAAGTTCAGGTAGTAGCATCTTGGGATTTAGTTCAAATCCCAGTTTGGCCATTGATTCGCTGAGCAAATTTGAGCAAACCATGCTCACCTAAATTTCCCCATCCATAGAATGGGCACAGTGGGATATGAGGATGAACAAAGAAGGAAAACATTACCTACTCTGAATCTCAAACAAAACAGATAATTTTGTTGTCATTAATTTAATGTAAAGGTTGTGGTGACTTTCTCTGGTTTATATAAAAACTCCTGAGAAAACTTTGCATCCTAGGAAGCCGCTGGAGGAAATTAATGTAGTGTCATTTATAGTACATGATGGGTGGTCACAGTGTGGTTATTGAGGCACCTCTGTGAAGCTCACTATTTGTTGGTAACATGATGAGAAAATAAATTCCTAGCCTTTATGCTAACATGCTTACAAGGAAAGTGTTTTAGATATTACAACAATTTTGCCTTCCAGAAGGCTCAGAAATCAAAAGGCAAACTAAAAAACAAAAAATTATATTCATATGCCTGATTCTGAGATGCTGGCTTGAGATTTTGAGCACATAAGGTACAGAGCTTCTCAGCTGTTGCTTACTATAGAGCTAGGGAACTCTGCTTGGGAAAGGGGATTTGTTACATTTTCCGAAACGCTCCTGAAATGTGGAAGTCTCAGTATGTATACTGAAAACCAACTTTTTATTCCCAGTTCTAAAGTATAAATAAAAATGTTTATAATATCTCAAAACACATTCAAACAAAAAATTATATCACATTGCTAATAATAAACCTTTGTTCAAAATAAAACCATCATTATATACAGTCTTTAAAAACACTACTGCATTCCAATCTCATTCAGATGATGATGATTTCTTACATGCCAGAAAACACAATATAATTAAAACAATATACAAGAACACCCTCACAACCAAGACAATAATTCCATATAACACATTATAGGGAGGACACTTAAATCAATAATTCTTCCATTTTCCAAGGTCAGGGTAAAGAGTTTTGACTTCTGAAACATTCAGATTGACCTTGAATGTCTTTGAAAGCTATACACATCAAAACTTTAAAAACAAATTACTAAAAAAACTACCTAATCAATATAAACCACAATAACTCCTTAGGGATACACTTTTGATCTCCCAGTACTGTATTCACATGACAAAAGGTACCAAAACCAATATGACTACTTACAATAACTTGAGTGCAAAAAGAATGTAGGCATTCATATTTATCTTCATAATGACTCCAACGAAGAGGGGGATTGATGCTGAGAGGGAGTGACTGTCCAAAGCCATTCAACCAGCTTTGTGATTAAGTGGTGATTTGAACCTGGGTCTGTTTTATTCAAACTCTGCACTTGATCCATGGCATCACTGTGTCCTGCACATTTCTGGATCTGTACCATATTTTTCTGTTGATATGACATTTCAGCATTTATGTCAGCTGTAGAATAATTTTGGTAGTTTGTCATAAGTTCCAAGTTTACTCTGAAGTTTAAATACAGGTGCAGGAAACGTTCAGTCTGCAGGATTATTTATTTGTTTGTCAGTTTGTTTTAGAATCCCTGGAAGAACAAGGCGGTCTTCTTTGTCCATGCTTAACCTTGCAGAACATTGTATTGATCTTCAGCATTTCAGTGATCCTGAATGCATGGTATGGTTGGATAATTAGCTCCAATATTTACAAGTTAGCACCTCTCCTCCCCCCCCCCCCGCTTGTACAGAGTCATAAGTTGCTATAGTGGGGCAGTACAGTCATTCCTATGGCTGATGTCGCATCTTATACTTTCCTTGCAGTTGACATATAGCAATGTAGAATAAAGTAATGGTTTTGATTTGGGCATAACATGTTAGAAATCACAGCAAAGTTGAAAATGCTTCTCATCAAGCATCCATAGCAATTTGTAGCAGTGTGCTATATTGTAAAGCTCTTCTGCTGGCGTATTGTCACCATTGCTGACAGTTCTCCCTTTTATTAATAAAGACACTTCGGTCTGCTTTGTGATTAGGCAGCCTCCTTGCAAACACCTTGGAGGTGCCTGAGAGTCACTGCTAGGCTTGCGCCTAGAACTGGCATCTCTGTGTTGGGGCTGTACACATGGCTGCTGGGATCTGCATGTTTATTTTGGCTCCAGAACGAGGTGTTACGATTGTACAAATGTCAGTAATTAGGTGGGTGCCCCCACATAAAGGCATGAGTAATCACAAATGATGCTTTTGTTTTACCTAGCTGTGTGAGTATGGCAACCCCCAAGTGCTTCTGTGGGTGCTTCTGAAAGTGCCAACCAGCTCTCCTTTACTCACAGCAGGGTGAAAGAAAATGTATTTCTTCTTCTTCTAGAAGCAGAGTCAAGATCACATATGCTTGCCTTTAAGATCCTGCTTATCTCAAGGCTTGATTGTCATGAACATCCAGATCAGTTCATATTCTTGCAATGTATCCATGCTGACAAATTTATTTATCTATCGCCTTCCACATACATCTCAACACAATGTACAAAATACAATGAAAACAGCTAAAAAATAGTTTAAAACAATACAGAAAATAGCAGCAGAGGCAGAGACCTATTCATCCGACTGAACATCAGGAAAAACTTCCTAACTGTTAGAGCCATACGGCAATGGAACCAATTACCTAGAGAGGTGGTGGGCTCTCCAACACTGGAGGCATTCAAGAGGCAGCTGGACAGCCATCTGTTGGGAATGCTTTGATTTGGATTCCTGCATTGAACAGGGGATTGGACTTGATGGCCTTATAGGCCCCTTCCAACTCTACTATTCTATGATTCTGTCCAGCTGGGGAAACTTGTCAGAACAAAAATGTCTTCAGTTGTTTCCAGAAAGTGCAGATAGTGGACTCCTGTCATATCTCAACAGGTATGCTGTTCCACAGAGCAGGGACAACTACTCTAAAAGCGCTCCTTCACGTTACTGTGAATGGGTATCTGATACCTTTGGAACTTGCAGGAGATGTTCTCCCACAGACCGCAGTGACCTGCCAGTTCTAGTACATCAAACTCTGGATTGACAGTGATTTCCTGCATGCAATACACCTAAAATTAGAGAGATTCTCCATCTTAATTTCTAGAAACTTCTCCTGTTCTCAGCTGCTTCTCTCCTGATGCAGGGAACAGACTTCCTGGCTTCTATTTTCATGTTTCTAGTTTGCCAAGGAGTTTGTTGGCATTATCTATAGCTGCTGTTAAACTAATATGTATGAGCAAGGATTCAGCCTATGTCATTAGCATAGCATATGTACTTTCCAGTCTTTATTTTTTTTGGTGTTTCAGCCTTATCGTGGTCAGCAGCTTGATAGAGATTCAAGGGACAGAGTACTGATAGATCTATCTGCCAGTTTGTGTCCACACTACTCTTGAGGTAGCAATTTCAATCCATGTGTTTTTAGTAGTAGTTCTGTACTGCTAATGTTCTACAAAAAGAGCAGAGCAGCTCTACTGTAATGCTAGTGTTAATTGCAACCCTGAATGGTATTGTCTTATTTACACTTCGTTTATCAGTCTTTGCCTTTCTCCTGTCTAGAGACATATCTCTCTCTTATCAGTTGCTTGTGTACAGAGCTTTTGCACAATTTTTAATAAATGCCCTTTATGCATTTCATTTATTTCTGCCAGAACAGCTCTTTATTTAGATCCAACTGAAAGTTTGCCTATGTTTTTAAAATGGTCACAGTTCTTCCTGGTATTTTAATCTGATAAGTTTGTACAGTACGCTTATCCTCCTTATAGCAAATTCTTAAACAAGAATTTAAACAAAAGCCAGGACTGAGACATGATTGATACTGATTTTCTGTTAATCTATGGATGTGCATCTGTTACTTTGTATTCTTCTCAGTATGGAGTGTGTTTTGGTCATTCGATATTATCCACCCAATACTATTCCCTGTTGGGTTTATTTATTTTTATCCGGAGGAGAGATGAAATGCTCTGTCCCTCTTCCACCAGCTGACACACTTGCCTGCTTGCAATTCTTTGTTGCCTATGGCTAGTAGGTGCGTGGTTCAATCCAAAGCAGATATAATGTATTGCAATCTCTATTCTTTTGGCATTAGCATTAATTTCTGAAATTGATAGTTACTTGGAGAGACAACTACGGTTATAACACTTAACATCTTTGCTAAATAATCACAGTGTATATAATTTGTGTTGAAATCTGTCTAGTCCTTACTTTAGATTGGTCATGAGCGTGTTTTATATCTCTCTGTGCCATGAGATGGATTGAGGAGAAAAGCATGCATTGTGTTATGCCTGTGATCGCAGATTGACTAGCACAGTCTGAAAAGAGGCTGTGGATGCTGAGAGCAAGATCAGCTTTATTGCTCTTCCTGCATCATCAGCATCAGCATCTATAAAGCATCCTGGGAATTGCCTGCCCTGCGCTCAGTGCAAGCTGGTCACATGAGTCTGAATTTTCAGTTCAGTTCATTAGTCAGCCATTTTGGTCAACACCCTGCTTACTGCGCACAACCAATCCTATTATCACTCTGTATCTTGGCTGATCTGAAGGAGTGAGAGAGAGCCTAGTAGATTTCAGCCATTCTGGATGTCTTTTCTTCAGTATATTTTACCATTTTGGGTTTTTTAAAAAAAGCCTCTTTAGGAAATAGTAAAGAGAGCTGCTTCTTTTCTGATGTGGAGGCCACATTTGCTGTGGTCATTTTCCAGGAGTTGAAGAAAAGAGTGAGCGTTGCAGAAGAAAACAGAGAAAAGACTATAGAGGAGAAGGGGCATCTTTTCCTCCTTTTGCCCTGTGCCTTGCTGTTCTCAAACTCTTTCAGATTTTTTCCCCAGCAAATCTTTTCAGACCTAGCAAGGTATTTTATTTTTTTCTTCATCAGAAAGCTTTTCATTTATTTAGTTTTTAAAATTTTATTTTATTGTTGTACCAGCTGAGTCATCATGTCTGCTCTGACGCCTCAAAGCGATATGCCAACTCCCACCACAGACAAGATCACACAGGCTGCCATGGAGACCATCTATCTTTGCAAATTCCGAGTGTCCATGGATGGAGAATGGCTCTGTTTGCGAGAGCTGGATGACATTTCTCTTACACCCGACCCTGAACCTACCCATGAAGGTATGGTTGTATTTTCTATGTAGAGAGGCCTGCAAGTCTTGTTGTTTCATGTTAAAAAGGCTGGGAAGGAGGATGTTGATCTTCACCATTCCAGACCTTTATGCAGAATTATGGGAAGCTGACTTGTTTTAATTTATTTAGATTTCTGAAATAGCTCCTGGACTTGTTTAGGATGCAGCTGATTCTTCTTAAAAACACGACAGCTGTGCTTATTTGCATTTCTTTGTTTTTCTTAGACCCCCAACCCTCAAAGATACATCTTAGTGAGAGGAAGCTGTGTGTTATGTTCAACACTTTAAAGAAATTAACCTTGATATTTTATTCTGACATTTTGATCTGTTTTCCTTTTAAAATATTGGTTTTTAGAAGCCTTTGTTTTATAAATAGAACCTAATATAGAATATTGTATTTAAGAGGCTGGGGAATTCGTAAGTACTTCTGCAGCTAGATATTGTAGCAGGTGACTCTTTCAAAAATCACCAAGTTTATTTACATGCAATTACTCTTGCTTAAAATGTTCTGAAGTCTGGATGGAATAGGCAGAAAACATGCTTACTTTGGAATGAAAAACGATACCTCTTGGCAGTCTAGTTTGTTGAGGGGAGCAACTTAGATGATAGGAGATGTTAGTGGAGTTAGGAAATGGAATAATATAAAGGGTTGTCCTTCAGCTCCCCTGCTTTCTCTTAACTTAGAACAGTAAAGCACCTGGTGGAACTGACTTAGATCTAGCTGTCATTTAAAACACAGTGGGCTGCTGACTGGGTTCCTACTTTAGTGACTGCTGTGAACTAAAGGTGAGAACACGCACTGTTTTGTAGTATCATGCCCCAGTTTACTAATACCTGTGAGGATGAGAAGCCTCTACCACTTAGTGTTGTCGCTGTCAACAGCTTTTCACTACACTGAGTTCATTTCAAAGTGAGAGTTGTTTTTCATTTTGCGGTGCTCAAAACGAACCAAGGCTGGCTCCCAAGCATTTTAGCAGGGAGACTTGCCAGTGCAATTTTTTTCTTTGTTCATATGTTGGTTCCCATCTCCAACCCGGAAATGAAACATCTCCTTTGCGCTGCATTGTCTTCATAAACCGCTGCTGGCAATTTGTGGAAATAGTTCAAAAGGCTTCTGTAACTTATCTGCTGGTTCTGTCCTGTGGGAATTGGTGGCAGTAAGTAACAGCTTTCAAAATAAGGCAGTAGCATCCTGTCTCACATGGTGGTGATTTATGCTTCTCCTAAATCAAATCAACATTATTGAAAACAGATTTAAAGTAATTAAGGTAGGTCTTAAATTCCTGCTGATGGTATCGTTTGTACAGAATAGCACCATTGGTGTACATGGTGCTTTACACACACACAAACACACAAACAACTACATTCCTGCCACAAGAAGATGACAATCAAAGTTAAATACTGGGAGACAGAACAGGGGGAGATGAGGAGAGAGGCAACGGATGAATATGAGCAAATGAAGCTCATGTGCTTAAGCTTTATTTCAGGGGGTGGGGTGGGGTGGGGTGGGGGAGATTGGCCATCACTCATCTAATCTCTTTTCAACCTTAGTTGCTCTGTCTCTGGTGCATATTAGCATTTTCCTTTCTTTTAAAAATGGCTGTGTAATGAAGAATTGTGTGGGAGGAATTAGTATTAAATGCCATTGCCTATTTAGCCCAAATTTCAGTTGTAATGTTCCCACTTTTTCTGTAAGGAATCCATAGAGTTCTCCAATTTGTTTTGAGAGCTTGTTTACACAATCACTTTGAAATAAAGGCCATAGCTCAGTGATGGTACATCTGCTTTGCATGCAGAAAGTCCCAGATTCAATCTCTGGTATTTCCAGGTTGGGCTAAGAAAGACTCCTGGCTGAAACCCTGGAGAGCCACTGCCAGTCAGTGTAGGTAGTACTGAGCTAGATGAACCAATGGTTTGACTCAGCGTAAGGGAGCTTCCTATGTTCTTAGAAGTCCTTATATTGCTTCAGTTCTGATCCTGTTTATATGATCATACTATGAATTCAAGTTTGAAGAAATTCAAAAGTGAAGACGAGCATCCTCTGTTGTCATAACCGGAACAGCACCATGGTCAGTACTTCATGTGGGTAAGGCAAGCAGTTGATAGGACAAACACCAAATACCTTCAAAGTCCTGTTTAACAGGGTGCAGCCACAAACTCCTATGATTTGCAGTCTATGTAAATTAGTAAAAAATTAGATGCTTAAATTTGGGGAAACTACCTGGAAATAACAATGTTAGCATCACTGGATTGCATTATAGACATGCCTTGCATTATTTTAAAGTGTCCACCTACTTCCTATCTTGCTGTGCTTACCATAGGAGGCCTTATTAATACAATCTTGATGCCGACTGGATGGAATTATTTTATTTATTAAATTTATATCCCGCCCTTCCTCCCAGTAAGAGGAAGCCCTCTTTCTCTGAGGGCTATCCTACTTCATTTTGATATTACATATTGTCTTACAATGGTAGGTAATTTTTGGCTCTACTATATATACTGCCGAATTATCTAACACTTGGGAAAAGGTACAAAGTCCTGTTTCTCAATTTCCTCTCCCTGTTTCATCGCCTAAGAAGATCTATAGTGAGTCCTAGTGTCTGGTATAATACTTATGGGCTTCTTATTATTTATTGTAATGCAGGAGTCTTCTTCTTAGGGTTTATATGCATCAACTGATACCATTGTTAGCATGTTGTTGTTCCCTTAGTTATGAAATTCAAGGGAGTTAGTCTACCTAAGATTACCACTAGTGATAATCAGAATGCTATTGCTTTAATGGAATTATGGCCAATATTAGTTGTAATTGGTTGTAGGTGTGGCATTGTACTCTTCCTAGTATTATGTGAGCACCTTGGTTCATTGACATTCTTTCCCACAGTAGTTACAATTTCTGCTAAAACAGCTTTGTGTATTGATATAATTAGCAATTAAGTGTATTAGGATTACCAAACAGCCATATTTGGGACCAGAAAGAGGTTTTGATACTGACTAGTTAGTCCAAATTTAATCTAAAATGATAGATGTGCAAGAAGTGTATTAATATGCCCTTCAGATTTTTATGGCTTTTCCCAACATGGTATCTTCCAGATATTTTGGGCTCCAGTTCCCATCAACCCTAACCAGCATGGTCAATGGCCAGAGTGATAGGAATTGTAGTCTAAACTAACTGGAGGGCACCAGGCTGGGAATGCTGCCTCAGAACATTGCATTTTGATAATTTGTTTGGGACTTTACCATAACTACTAAGAGTTTTGAGATTATAATGCATGGTTGCAGTTACGTTATAATGCATGGTTGTAGTTACGTTAGAAGTAATATCAAATAATGCTGCAAGTCTATAAGAAATGTGTTTTGCAGGCTGCAACTGTATATAGAGAAAATGGGATTCAGTATCGATTGTCCCTACTCATTGTTAAAGTAGAGAGAAATGCTCATAATATTTAATGCAGAAAGGCCTTGTCTCCAACAGCATCTGAACTACACTAGAACTGGAGGTGCATTCTAAAGATATCAATGGAAGAGGGATTTCTATTTCGAGGAGGGGGGGGAATTTTTTTTTTTGGTCTATTTCATTTTGACGAATCTGCTTGTTCACGACGCCACTAATTGTTTTGATGTTGGGAACTAAGTTTGTTTTGTATTCCTGAACACATAGAGATAAGGCAGGCTGTATTGTCTACACTGATACAAGCAAGCCTGAAATATTAACCCAATTGTGGCTGAAATAATTTTTGTCTCTGTGGTTTTAAGAATGACAACCAGGAAAGTGAATGAGACCATGGAAGAAATTATGTTTCAGAAAATAATGGGTGAGATTGAGATAACAAAACAAACCCTGAGACAGGGTAGACAGGAGATGAAAATTGAACTTAACAAAATGACGCAGGAGCTTAAAGAAATAGTGGATTCTGTGAGAGAGGAGTTTGATGGGATAGGGAAGCTACAAGCCCTGGAGATTGGAACAAATGTGAAATTTGAAAAAGATTTGGATTTTATGGATGTTAGAAATAAAGTTGACTGTTTGGAATTCAACGTTGTCTCTGAAGAAATTAATGAAGATTTTGGTGGTAAAGTTATCAATGTCTTGGATAATTTTCTGGACTGGAATGATGTGATGGAGTTTGACATAGAAAAAATCTATGGAGTTGGCTACAGATATGTGACAGTGGAGAAACTTTTAAGAGATGAGCCAGTGCATTTTGTAAAAAAGAACAGAGATATGACTTCGCAGCAATACTTCAGCAACATATTCAGAATTCTTGACTGGAATGATGTGATGGGGCTTGACATGGAAAAAATTTATGGAATTAACTACAAATATGTGACAGAGCAGAGATGCACCCAGAACAGAGATGTGACTTTACAACAATATTTCAACAACATATTCAGAATTGATGGCAAAGACATATTTGTGATGGGGGAAATTCCCATCAGACTCTTGTTATATGACTATGGCTATGACAGCAAGATCATCATGGGATACTGATAATGGATGAATGGATACTGAAACCACTGGATTTAACAGGACTATTGAAGATGGAAGATGGAATTAATATTGATAATGGAAGAATGGTTATGGAAATTATTGGACTTAACAGATTTGACGAGATGGATTAATTGATATGTTTACTTGGACTATGGCTATGACAACAAGATTATTATGGGATATTGATAACGGAAGAATGGCTACTGAAATTACTGGACTTAACAGGATTATTGAAGATGGAAGATGGAGTTAATATAGATAATGGAAGAATGTTTATTGAAATTATTGGGCCTAACATATTTAAATTAGATGGATTAAGCAATATGTTTATTTGGAGAAAAATTGAAAGATATATCTTTCAAGGAATTGAAACCTCTCTTTGACTTTTTGTGGAAAGAATAAAATAATGTTTATGAGATTTGATGATTAACTAAGATAACTACTGGAGGAAAGTGATTTTATAATATAATTTTAGAGATAGGATTGTTATATATTCTAGACCTATAACTGATCTGCGACAAATCGGAAGTCGACATTTTATTTTATTGTTTAATTGTTTTTGTTTTGTTTTGTTTTTTGTCTTTGAAAATTTGAATAAAAATTAATGATTAAAAAAAAAGGATATCAGTTTTGGAGACATGGTGGGGATCGGGTGGGGACTGTTCTTGGTTTTCTGTTTTGCACCATATAACTTGTCACCTTTCAGTAGTGATCTACTTTATATATTCTGGAACTAAGTGGGCTATTGGTAGGAAGGAAGCAGCAAAGGACACCAAGACTTTGCATACTTGATCCAAAGAAACTCAGAACTAGGTCCATGCAGCCAAGTTGCATTTAAGCTTGTTTGTTGAACAGCAGTCTTCTATACCACAGATGTGCACTGCATGAGGAATTTCAAAAGCAGTTCCTGATAGGGCATTGCATTAAGCTGTTCAAAAGAAGGGAAAGGCAAAAACCCTCCCGGGCTGTTTCAAGCCTTTAGGTGTGCCTAGGGCTGGCCTTAGGGATGAGTGAACTGGGCGATCGCCCAGGGGTCCTGAGCTGAGGGCGCCAAGCTGAACTCAGTGGCTGTGCTTTTTAATGTACTGCAGTGAGCTACAGTGACAAAAAGCAAGTGTCTGTAACCTTTTTTTCCCAAGGTTCTATGGGTTGTTGGGGTACTAATTACAAAAATGATATATTTTTTTTAAAAAATAGCATTAAAGGTGTTTCTTTTTCAGTATGTACTTTGACATCATTTATGCTAGGTAAAAATCAATGGAGTGAGTGAACACCTCCTAGGATTTCAGGCAAGGTGCCACTAGGGAGTAATGTTCTGTGGCAGTTCCCATGGGAAAGGTGCAAGAGTGGTGTGAGTCCAGGCCTTCCGGAGTGTGTAGTGGAGAGGCCAGCAGCAGGCCACAACCAGAAGACCTGTGAGGCTGAGCCCCAGGAAGCAGAAGAAGCTCTGCCAGAAGGGGTGTGGAATTTGCAGGAGGTACTCTGGAGGAACACAACCCGATCCCTATTCCCTTATCCCCCTGTAGGAAAAAAATGAAGCAATCTATCATTCTGCTTATCCCAGGGCAAGGAGGAGTGCAGGCAAGAATCTCCCATGTAGTCAATGCGTGCAATAATTCTCGCATGTGGCCCCCAGCTGTACACAGATGCATGGAACCTTGTAGAGAGCAGCAGCAGGGCCCCAAACATCACACCTGCACCAGACTCCATAAACCCTCTGGATGGCCCTGCAAAGCTGACCATGGGGCTTGCCCAGGATACTATTCATCCTAGGGCTGGCCCTGGGTGTACCTAAGAAGCTCTTTGAGTCAGAGAGCTACTGGCAAGCTCTTTCATAGTTATTTTCACTTGTGTGAGCCTGGAATTGTGATTTCTTGCATGGCTGGCAAACATTTGTAAGCAAAAATAGCATAATTGGTGTGGCAACTGTTGGCACTATTAAGCTGTTTTATAATTTGATTAGATTTCACAAGAGAGGTGATTCTGGACTAGCACACCTGTTAAAGTGAGGCAATGTATTGATTAATGTCTACCCCCCCCCCCAAAAAATCATTTTTATACTGCTAAAAGTAGGGAAAGAAATGGTCCATATTAGGGGAATGTGTCCCAGATTAAGGCTTTTAATTTGACTGGGGGAGAGAGTGCCTCCTATTTCCCAACACCCAGAAAGTTTGTCCAGGGTCCAAGCAGCCACTCAGCAAACACTGCACACACATTAGAGCTTTTCTGCCTTCTCTTTGTGCTGCATCCTTTTGCTGTTCCTGAAAAGCCACTCCTGAGGGTTGGGGAATTCACTAGAGCAGCTTGCAGTACAGTTGGAATAGTGGTAGAAATTGGTGACACCCCCTCTTGAGTTTTGTCTTTCACTTGTGCACATTTAGATCTCAGCCCTTGCCCCCATCTGTGGATAAACCTTGAAATATATAACAAAATGTGATGGTGGTTGTTACAATTTGTTGTTGTTGTTATGTGCCTCCAAGTCAACTACGGCTTATGGCGACCCTATGAACCAGCGACCTCCAGGAGCATCTGTCATGAACCACCCTGTTCATATCTTGTAACTTCAGGTCTGTGGCTTCCTTTATGGAGTCAATCCATCTCTTGTTTGGCCTTCCTCATTTTCTACTCCTGTTTTTCCCAGCATTATTATCTTTTCTAATGAATCATGTCTTCTCATTATGTGTCCAAAGTATGATAACCTCAGTTTCATCATTTTAGCTTCTAGTGACAGTTCTGGTTTAATTTGTTCTAACACCCAATTATTTGTCTTTTTTGCAGTCCATGGTATCTGCAAAGCTCTCCCCCAACACCACATTTCAAATGAGTTGATTTTTCTCTTATCCGCTTTTTTCACTGTCCAACTTTCATATCCATACGTAGAGATCGGGAATACCATGGTGTCGGAAGGCAGAGCTGGGGTCCCAATCCCGGGGAGCTGGATCCCGGAGAGTTGGGAGAAGAGTATTCGGATGGATGGCAGAGGGAAGGGGGAGGAACTTCTCCCCTTTGGAGCGAAGACGAAACAGAGGAACTGCCAGTGATAAGGTCGCTTAGCAACGGGGAGCCTGAGCCCTCCCTGGACATTCTCACGCCTCCCCCTCTTTCAGGCTCAGAGCAAGAGGGGGAAGAGGGAGGGCTGCTCACAGCAGAAAAGCGGGGAGGCAGTTTACCATCAGCCCCTCCCCTATCCCCCATCCTGGAATCGGAAACTTCAGAAGAGGAGGGGGTGATGCTTCCCCCCTCACCGCGCACACGCAGACAGCTGAAAAGACAGGAGAGAAGGGGGGAAGGCGGGCAGTACCTGAGGGGCAGTTAAGGAGGAGCGAAAGATTGCGCGCCCGTTTGGCCCCTTCTTAAAGAACAGGCGGGAAGAAGTCCCTTGCTCTGTCAACTTTCTCCCAATGCCGCAGGACCTGTATCCCTGTATTGCTTCATGAGAAAACGCAGTCTTTGTTTGGACATTACCCTAATAAAACACGAATTAACTACAACCGCTGGTCTGGTTCCTGAGTCACATCCTGGGCCTGACACATGGTCTGAATGATCCTGACTTTAGTGTTCAGTGATACATCTTTGCATTTGAGGACCTTTAGTCTTTTTGACGTTCAACTGTAGTCCTGCTTTTGTGCTTTCCTCTTGAACTTTCATCAGCATTCATTTCAAATCATTACTGGTTTCTGCTAGTAGTATGCTATTGTCTGCATATCTTAAATTATTGATATTTCTCCCTTCAATTTTCACACCTCCTTCATCTTGGTCCAATCCTGCTTTCCGTATGATATGTTCTGCGTATAGATTAAATAAATAGGGTGATAAAATACATCCTTGTCTCACACACTTTCCGATTGAGAACCAATTGGTTTCTCCATATTCTGTCCTTACAGTAGCCTCTTGTCCAAAGTGTAGGTTGCGCATCAGGACAATCAGATGCTGTGGCACCCCCATTTCTTTTAAAGCATTCCATAGTTTTTCATGATCTACACAGTCAAAGGCTTTGCTGTATTCTATACAGCACAGGGTGATTTTCTTCTGAAATTCCTTGGTCTGTTCCATTATCCAACGTATGTTTGCGATATGATATCTGGTGCCTTTTCCCTTTCTAAATCCAGCTTGGACGTCTGGCATTTCTTGCTCCATATATGGTAAGAGCCTTTGTTGTAGAATCTTGAGCATTACTTTACTTGCATGGGATATTAAGGCAATAGTTTGATAATTACTGCATTTCCTGGGATCCCCTTTCTTTGGAATTGGGATGTATATGGAACGCTTCCAGTCTGTGGGCCATTGTTTAGTTTTCCATATTTCTTGACAGATTTTTGTCAAAATTTGTACAGATTCAGTCTCAGTAGCTTGTAGCAACTCTATTGGTATGCCATCTATTCCTGGTGATTTGTTTCTTCCAAGTATTTTCAGAGCAGCTTTCACCTCACATTCTAAAATTTCTGGTTCTTCATCATATGGTTCCTCCGTGAATGAATCTGTCATACCTGGCAATAGTATATGAATATTCTTACTTGAATATATATAGAAATGTCAGTTGTAATTTTCTTTAAAAACTGAGATTTCTAATCCTCATTTGAGAGAATTATAAATGTTGATGGCATATCTGGAAAACACAGAAGCCAGAAGGCATTTTTAAAAGGAGGTCGTCACAATGATATTTCATCTCTTAGGCAAACTTCATTATTTTGAGGAATTGTTTTTATTGTGTCTGATATGTGGTGTTAAGAATAGAAAGGTACTTGGTAACCTTAGATTGCTAGAAGTTTCAGATGGTGAAAATCTCTGGCAGGTTCCTAAATAGAACTGTATTCTATGGAAAATAAGTTAAAACTATTGTGAGTTAACAACACAGAGTGAAATAGGGAACAGTTTCTCTTTTGTAAGTGAGAAAATAACTTATTTTTGTTCAATGCTGATAAATTATGTCAGATTTGTTGATGATTTGCAGTCTTCCAAATGTCCTTTAAAGTACTTCATAAACATTGATAATCAGATTTTGCAATAATGGTTACTTGTAATAAGTAGCCAACATCTAATTAGAATTTTTTACCATGCCATGGTGGCACACATTCTAGTTTTCTCATCATCTGAACATGGTTAACTGAATTACTCTTCAGAAAATTAAGTCTAAGTCTTTAACTTCTTTCTTCTACGCTGAGCAAAAATATATTTTGTAGTTATGTAATGAGATCTTGTTTTCTATGAGTTTTCTTTATTTATAGTATTCAAGCCAAATGCTCAGTCTAGTACTGAAGCTGCTGTTACGAGTCTTGTTTTAAGCAGAAAATAGTCAAAATATCCCTTCATAGCATATGTTGCAATAATTCAGCTATGGTGGATCTGGGTGTTTATGCTTTGGTGTGTATGGCTCTTTATTAGAAAGTTGTGTAGTGTAATCCTAAGCACATTTACTCAGAAGTAAGGTCCACAGAATTCAATGGGTCTTACACCCTTGTAAGCATGCTTAGGATTGCAGCTTTAAAAACTTTTTTGAGCATGGTGTAGTGTGATTGGCAACCGCAATGGAGCACATAGCCATCCTGTGACCATACAAACCACATGTGTTTGTGTAGATACAGAGAACCAAGTAGTTGTATTTTCATGGAACAATAAACAGCATAGTTAATGGTACATTTGGACCCAGGTTACCTTCCTATGTGTGTTGAAAACTTGCAGAATTATTCTATGTTAATTGATGCTGAATCCTGCAAGTATTTTATTGCGGGACGACAAAAGATAGGGTTGTGGTTGCAGCACCTTTTCTAATTCCTTAATAACAGCAGCCTGATTTGGAGGAGCTTTTGTAGCATAGTGGTTAAAAGAATGAATTATGAGCTAGAAAACTTATGTATGGATCTCACCTCATTCAGAAGTTCACTCGTGACAACAGGGCTATGTGGGTGCTCAAATCCCTGGATGACACTGATTATCTGGATTCACTTCAGTCGGGGTTCATACCTGGTTTCAGGACTGAATTAGCCTTGGCTGCCCTGATTGATGACCTTACAAACAGAGGTACAGGGGAGTGCTCAGCAGTCTCTCAGCAGCCTTTGATACCATTATCAGATGGATATTGGAGGCACTGCATTACAGTGGCTCCATACCTCCCTTTGTGGTCGAGTCCAGATAGCAGCACTGGGGAAATGCTTTTGAGCATTGGAATATGGTGCCATTAGTACGCTGATGACACATGGCTCTTTTTCTCCATAACATGTGAATCAGGAGGGGCTGTGCAAGTCCTGGACTGCCTGAATTCAGTGGCAGACTGGATGAGGGCCAATAAACTGAGTGTGAATTCTGGGTAGATGGAGGCCCTGTGGGCAAGAAGATAGGCTACTTGCTTGTTCTAGATGCATTTGCTGCACTCTCTCTAAAGCAGGTTACATAGCTTGGGGGTACTCCTGCATACATCCTTGTTATTAAAGGCCCAAGTGATCTCTGTGGCTAGGAGCCTTTTACCAGCTTCGGTATACCAGCTACGGCTGTATCTGGATCAGAATAATTTGGCCAGCGTAGACCACACATTGATAACCTGGAGACT
Organism: Rhineura floridana; assembly: GCF_030035675.1. Classification (NCBI taxonomy): domain Eukaryota; kingdom Metazoa; phylum Chordata; class Lepidosauria; order Squamata; family Rhineuridae; genus Rhineura; species Rhineura floridana. Next base: position 113,975,042 of record NC_084488.1, read on the forward strand.
GGATTGCTGCAAGTAATTACTGGATTACTTTGCTCTATGTGGGGCTGCCCTTGGGCCTAGTCCGGAAGCGCCAACTAGTGCAGAATACAGTGGCTAGACTGCTGATGGAGGCAGATGACAGGGCCGGCTCCAGGCAGGCCGGGGCCCTTGGGCATCAGCTCGCTCTGGGCTCCGGCATGTGTGCTCGTGCACATGCGTGCACCACCCACCCCCACCTACCTGTTTCCTGTCTTTTACCATTGCCCTTAATGAAGATGGTGGCCGCAGTTTCCCTAAGGGGATGAAGCCTCCGCCGCCATCTTTGTTGATGATACACGTGCGTGCTACGCGTGCGCATCTCTGCCATCAACTAAGATGGCGGCAGCGGCTTCAGTACCTTAGGGAAGCCGGGGCTGCCATCTTCATTAAGGGCAATGCTAAAAGGCAGGGGACAGGTAGGTGGGGCAAGGGAATGGTGGGCAGTCGGATGGTGCTGCGGATCGCAGAAGGGGAGCGGAGGGCCCCTCAGGGGGCCACAGTAGCTCCGGGGCCCTCAGGCCAGTGCCCCACCTGGCTGCCCTTTAGAACCGGCCCTGCAGATGGTGACAGCATGTAACATCACTGGTAAAACATCTGCTTTGGATGCTCATATATTACTGGGCAAGATAAACAAAGCCCTGAACAACATGGATTCAGGATATCTTAAGAACCACCTGAGCCCTTATATCCCAGCTCAGTTGATGAAATCGACTGGAGGAGTGCTGTTAGTTGTTCTTCATATTACAGAGGTCAGACTGGTTTCAACCAGAAGTGGGGCATTTAGTGTTGCTGGTCCCATATTGTGGAATGCTCTTCTAGCATATATTCATCAGGCCTCCTCGCTGTTGAGTTTCAGGTGTCTCTTGTTGTTGTTATATGTCTGTGAGTCAATTACGATTTATGGCAACCCTATGAATCTTTTTTGGATATATTCATAGGGTTTTCATGGTAAGAGGTATTCAGAGGTGGTTTACCATTGCCTTCCTCTAAGCCTACTGCACCTGGTATTCCTGGTCTCCCATCCAAGTACTAGCCAGGCCTGACCCTGCTTAGCTTCCGACATCAGATGAGATCGGGTGTGTTCAGGGTAGTATGGCTGTAGGGTGTCTCTTGTAAGGCAATAATATTCTGACAGCCCTATGTGGCTATTTAACCTTTATTGACTAGCCAGTATTTTAATGATGGTTTTGTATTGCTTTTATAGTTTTGTTTTGTCTCCTGTTGTATATTTTGTTCCACAATGATATTTTATATGTTGGCGGTATATAAATTTTTTTATAAACAAGTACATAAATGAAATTCTGTAGAATGTCATAGTTTGGCTGCAGACCTCAGTTTCTTCAGAATCTCAGCTCACATTAAAAAGAAATAAAATAAAACGTTCCAACTGTTACAGCTGCAGCAATATGCGTGAATGTATGTGGATAGTACCTGGTGAATCTCAGAAGCCAGAGGAGTTACTGAATAACATTTTTCAGTGTTCAAAGGGCAAGGTCCTGCGTAGTTCCTCATCTGTCTCCATAACTAGCAGAAACAGAGGAAGAAATGCAAGTGAGGGCATAAGAAATGTAGAATGTGTACAAGTTGTAGAATTCAGCTTTTGTTGACTGTTAATTACCTTGTTTAGATTTTCTATTTTTGCCCTGCGTATAGCCCTGTCTTTGAGTCTCAAGCTCGTCCCCTCATCCATAGTATGGAGGCAGCACTTTCCCTAATTGCTCCAAGAGCTGTTTAAATACATTGACTTGCATCCTAAGTTAATTTAATTTAAGGAAGATGAGTAGTTTTGTGTCCCCCCCTACACTTCCAGGAAACCCCTGTACCCTCTAAAAGTTTCTTTGGAGAGTTGGGGAGGCCCTTCTGAACAATGTGGAATGGAGTGCAAGGGGATGCTGTGGGAGGGGGAAATTAGCCTTGGACCCTAAGAAGCTAGCTTAAAGAAATTAACAGAGGGAAAGTTTTTTGTCTCTTCCTTCACCCAGAAGCCATCCTACTCCATTCCGCATTATTCAGGAGGGGCCCCTGACCCTCTGGAGAAGCTTTTTGGGGGCTGCAGGGGGATGGTAAACGTTCCTTCTGTGAACTTCCATAAATTAATGTCTGAGGATCCAAGCCAATGGGTGTGGTTTGTAGCAAATGCTATTATGATGCAAGTCTCTCCATTGCTGAAAGGAAACATAAGGAAACATAAGGCTCCTTGTGAGTTCTAGTTTATCTAAATATTCCTTTTTGCGTATAAGAAATCATACCATCAAACCTCCAAAATTATGGCCACCTGTACAGTAGAACAGTGTTACTGTGTTTAATAGGCTTGTAGAATATGAAAACAGGAAGTTGGAAATCAGTTCTGAGATGCGGGAGTCTTGTGTGTGTTGAATTGTTAGGAACACCTTAAAATGTGTGTTGTTTTTCATCTGCTGTTTTCTCTGCCATTCACAAGTTAATACATGAGTGAGGACAAGATTATAGCTTCCCTGTGGGAGGGGAACCAGGATGGGTGTGCCATTTGCTTGCTCTAGTGTTCTACTACCGCTCTGCTGCCACTCACATTTACAGCTCTGCCTACTTAACTGAGTGTGAATTAGACCTTACGGACAGAGAGAAAATGTAAGTATGAACCCAGAATAATATCTGAATTTCTAATTTGTTCTTGTTTGACAAGATAAGTGAAATTATTGAGCATGTTGAAGCAAGCTGTACCTTTTGTTTCTTAGGACTTTTTTATCCCCTCCCCCATACTTAGCAACTCTGCAGAACTCCAAGTAAGCAGTGATCAATTTTTTAAATGAAAATATTGCTATTCTATATTGCTAGTATATTGAACATGGTGCTACCAATCAATTTGGCTATAGTTTAAACACAACAGATGTATGAAGATTTGTTTTAGCCTAGCACCTGATGCTAACCTTGGTTCAAAACACCATTTTCCTCATTTTATTTTGAGGGGTCCAATTATGAGGTCATTCTGAAAAGTGGCTCTGGAGACTATTGTATAATTTCTTGGGTCATTTTTACTTCTCGTCAGGCAGGTTATAAGTCTAGTTTAAGCATATTCTTGGGAATATTTTAACTTTAAACTTAATTTATGTTTTTCTAACTTAAAAAGGCTTTAAAAAGTTATTCTCTCTTGCGTTTAATAAATTTCACTCTGTTGCTTTATGCAGACTAAAACAACTCCTGAATTTAGATATCCCTTCAGTACTTATCTTGTATACCAAGCTCCCTTTGTGTTCTTTTTCTTATCTTGATTTTTCAGTCTTTTCTTTGAATCATGGCTTGCATGACATTTTTCTTTCTTTTCCTTTTTTTGCTGTTTGCAAAGACTCTTGGGAGGATTTGACAGATTTGGTGGAGCAATTGCGCGATGATACAGAAGGTGCGTGCCACACCAACATCTTTCAGCTACTATTTCCATTTCATTTTCAACCGGCTTTTATTGTCTGTCTTTGAGCTGGATCACCAGTTACTCTCCAGTGGTAGTAACTGGATCATACATATGTGTAACCATATTGTGCTGATCTTTCTTTCTTTAAAATGTGGGTTTTTCCTTTTTAAAAACCAGTTACAGTATGTATCCATGCCATCATTTATTTATTTTGGGAGTGATCTGCTGTTAATAAATGTCAGAGAGGTGGCACAGTCCACATCACATTCCATGGCTTGTCACTGTATAGTGGTCTGCTTCTGACTTTTTGGGGTGTATTTGCGTGTGTGCATAAAATATCTCATAAAGGGTATACAATTTCCCACAAGTGGTCGGAAGAGAACTCCTTCACTTTTTTTACTTCCCAGACATTGTTCTGGACCTCTTCCTTCCATTCTACAGACTTGTAAAACTTTGGATACATTTGTGCTGTTGGACCTGTTCACTACATACATCTTGTTAGTTTCTTCTGCTAATTTTACACAGCAGAAGCAAAGTGTGGCTACTTCATGATCCCATGCCAAAGTTCCAGTTTTGTTTTTCCTGGCACACTACCTCACAATTATCGGAGTGTAAATGGATGTACTGAGTACATGTGTGCAATCGTGCAAATTCATTATTTCTATAAAACAAAGTGATGGGAGGGAGCCTTTTCAGAAGTGGTACCCCATCTATGGAACATTTTCCCATAGATATTTGCCTGGCATTTACATTGCAGACTTTTTGATGACAGATTGAAACATTTCTGTTCCCCCAGGTATTTTAATTTTGTGTATATTTTTAAGAATTAAAGGTTTTGCTGTTGTTGTTGTGCTGGTGCTGTGTTTTTAATGTTTGATCTGATTGTTCACTTCCCCAAAATTCTAAATAGAATGAAGGCTGTTATAAAAATGTGTTAAATAAACTAAACTACATATGATGGCAGCAGACCTATTTTTTTAAACCCAGGTATGCCGCAAATTGGGTGGAAGTCAGAGTAAGAACAAATGGGATGTGCGTGGATGTGAGGAATAGAACCCTTTCTTTACTTTTACCAAGCAGTTTTCTCCCCACTGGACTCTTGATATTGGAGTTTGCTTGTGGCCAGGAAGTGGAGAGGGAGGCAGAGTTCTAGAAGTGGATTTTAGGAAGGTAAGCAGTAAGGGGGCTCAGCTTTTTTCACCTGTGTCTCTTTTTGTTCTTGAAACTTTTATTAAGGTAATTTATAGTTTGCTTCATATCTCTCTAAATGGTTTATAGCATCCTAAAAATATCACAAATAAAGATCAAATACAAAAAAATACAGTAACCCCAACATACATTTTAGATCAGCGCACATAACAATTAGATATCCTCTTAAATGTCAGTGTAAACTGAAACAGCAAACACATGGGGGCCATAATAACTACTAGCAGATCTAGAGTACAGAAATACAACAGAGAAAACCCGCTCCACCCAGCCACCCACCCAGGCATTATACAAGCATGTATCTCCCAAACTTAAGCTCATACTAAGAGCTCATCTACATGAGAGCATTTCTTCATAGCAAATACACTGCTTTTACCTTTGTTATTGATTTGCACCATTCACAGTTTCTGCTCAGTGTTAATTGCCAATCAGTTTTTCCCATTCACACAAGTAGGTGTTCCTCTGGGAAGGATTAGTCTTGCTGTTTCGTTGTGCCCCCCCCTTCATTATATATTTCCACTCCCTCTGGTTGCTAGGTGACCAAGCAGGCTCAGTCTGTTCTACCAGCTGCAATAGGTTCCTTTTAAAAACCAACCCCGAAGTGCGAATATCTGTGTTTTCCTGCCTATGGTTGGTAGGATACAGCTGAAACACAAATCTTTGTCTGAGCAGTGTTACGCTTTTGAGCACAAGTTAAGGGGGAAACAAAATAAAAGCACTGTTTGCAGCAACATAAAAAAGGCCAGCAGAATGAAGAGAACAGCCAGAAGTTGCTTGTCAGTCCACAGGAAATAAAATGAAAGAAGGGAGGAGGAGATAGTGGGTGTGGAGAGGGGAACAATTGACACACCCTCCTAAAAGCATCAGAGCAAAGCATTTGCAACCACTAGAGCAGCCTTTCCCAACCAGTGTGCCTTCAGATGTTGTTGGACCACAACTCCCATCTTCCTGACTATTGGCAATGCTGGCTGAGGCTGATGGGAGTTGTGGTCCAACAACATCTGGAGGCGCACTGGTTGGGAAAGGCTACACTAGAGAAATAGAGTGGAGACTTTTTTTCTCCACTTTTCATATTCTCAGCGGATTGAGTTTGTACAGATTTACAGGGGGGAAACTCCATGATAACTTCTGTTTGCCAGTAATGTCATGTAAACCATGCAAATTTAAAGAGGATGTGAGTAGCACCAAACACACAGTAAACCACCATGTAGATGAGCCCTAAGAGGTGGGGCAGCATCCCCACATTGGGGAGCTTCTTGTTCTCACTAGGGAGCACCCACAATCATTCTCCCTCCAGACACAATTACCCTCCTTCCCCCCCCCCAAATTTATACAAGACTGGGGCAGTACTGGGGTTAAACAAACATATCTGCTGCCATTACATGTACTTGAGCATTAGTCACAGCACCCCTTGTGCACCATCCTAAAAAAAACCCTTGTTATATATGGATTGAAAAGTAAAAACTGTTGGGTTAGCAAGGGGAAAAAAACATATGAGCCAGGGACCTGTAAAATCCCAGCTATAGTTTCACCCACTTTTATGTAATTTTATTGTACAAGGTAAGTTGAAGTTGATCTTCACTCTGCTTTACACAACGCTGCTTGTGTAGGAGTGAGCTCTGCAAGTGCAAGCCACAGTGCAATATAGAAAAGATGTGAACAATAGGGTAGAGCATGGCTGTAAGTGAAAAACTGCCTGGGCTGTATGTTTCAGCGAGGAAAGTGGTTGTGGAATCCTGTGTTCCCATGATGTTACACTGACAGAATGAATCTTTTGTAGGTTTACTGGGTTATGTCCCTTATATTTAAACTGGGCTCTCTTCCAGTTGTTTTCAGTTCAGTGATTTGCATTCTAAAATATTTTATTGCCCCAAGCTCCATATTTATTATTTCACACTTTTCCGCTGAAAGTTTTGAAAAAGTTTGAATTCTAGAAAAATAATACCCCCAAAACATATACGTAGCCATGACAGAAATGTACAGTCTCCTTATATTTGGCAGATGAAGATATGTCAGAAAATGATTTTTCCATAAAGAGGCCGATCATATTCTACAGCATTTCAGCTGGTACTCATTGTTTGTCTTAATCAGCTATGCAACATAGTGAAGAGTTGTGATTGGCAGCTGAGGACCAGAACTAGATGCTGTGAGGGGGATGGGAAACCTGTGGCTTCCATGTTTCCCTCGTGTTAATGTTTCTCTCACAATGTTAATAATGCAGAGCATTTGCAGTGTGGAAATGCCCAATCTTTCTTTCCTGTTGATTTGTCTTTTGCAATCCCACACCCCGGCCCAGTTATTTTCAATCACATTATGCCCTGCTCAGGCTATGAAACTGGAAGAGAGCCTAGTGGGGTGGGGAAATTATTTATTTATTTATACATTTATTTCCTACCTTTCCTCCAAGGAACTAAAGGTGGCGCACATGGTTCTCCGTCTTCCGCTTTTATCCTCACAACAACCCTGTGAGGTAGGTTAGGCTGAGAGATGGTGACTAGCCCAAGGTCACCCAGGGAGCTTCATGGCTGGGTGGGGATTTAAACCCAGGTCCTAGTCCAACACTAATTACTGTATCACACTGGCATCCTGGTGGTTCAAAGGTTAAATGTTCATTTTCCATATAAGTGCCTTGTGTCTTTACGTTTCTGTTACCTCAACAAATGTGGGCTTGGAGCCAGGCATTTCTGGCCTGAGTTAAGACTGAACTAGATGTGAAGCAAGAGATTTATGATTAAGATATCCATATATATTAAAATAAATTAATAGCAGCAGGTTGAGGGTAGAATCTGATGGGCACTCTGGAATTTAAAGAGGGTTTTAAAACTTTTTGCCCTTTCACCATTTCCCTCATTTAAAATTGCCCCCTGGGGGTGCCTAGTTGCCCATATGATACCTATCAGTTTCCCTCTGCAAGGTGAAAAATCTGCAGGGGGAATTAAATGGGAACATGGCACTGGGAAAAGGGATATCCTCCTTGTGTTCAGATCCTGATCACATTTCATCCCCTGCAGCTGCTGTTTTTTTAAAAATGTGGAAGATCTTACCACAATCATGAATTTTCTGCTTTGTGTCTAGTTGTGCCCTTTGCCCAGCTTTATAGCTGCTGTAAGAGTTCTGTTTTCATATAAATTTGAGGAAGTTAAGTCATATTTGTCATAGCATTTAGACCTATGCTTCATTTGGCTGAAAGGAAGAATGGGTTCTGTAGAGGAAGCAAAATCCCAGGTAGGGGTGCATTTTCACAGGGCATATTTTCCAGGGCAGCAAAACACGTATTGCATAGAATGAAAACAGAGTTGTAAAAACATTGTTTGAACTCAGTCACCTCGAAGTGAGAAAAGCCATAGCTTTCAAAGCTGAAGCTATTGAAAGAGACAAAGATAATAGTATAGTCAAGTGCAGAAAAGCTTGAAAAAAATGCTTGCCAAGTCTCATCTGAAAATATTGTATGTAGCAAATCTATAAAAGCCCATGTTTTATGGCTCCCAATGTGTAGCAAAGCATTTCTCCATTTTTCTCAAGGGATTCTTTGCAATGCTAGCTGTAATTGCATTCCCATTCTGTGAATGCGTCAAACAGCTTATTAGTAAGTAACCTATCACCAGGGCTTAACCAGACAGAGTAGTAACTTTTTAACATATTGATTTAGTTGAATTTTGCTTTCTGTGGTTTAGTCGCTTATATGCACTTGTCCTGCATGAAATACTATTGATTTCAGTGGGTGGCTCTCAGCGCAACTAAGTCTGGATTCATCTCAATAGAAATGTTATATTTTGCCTTTCTGAAGAATATATAAGGTGGCTTACAGTAGGAATAAAAATACACAGTTATAATCCTAAAAGTACAAAATTAAATAAAATTATCTGAAAAACCATACATAAAACTCCACAAAAGCTCCCTGGGATCTCTTTGAAAATTGGATATATAACTATGGCAAGCATTACTAATTTTTCCTTCCTGTTTCTGATAATTTTGTTTGCATATGTTTGAATATGCTTAATTTAAAAAAATTGGGGGGAAAACCTGAAATAAAACGGTACTGTCTTCCCATCCTAAAAGTGAGCAGCCACAGAGCCAATCAGGCCACTCCTGGGAGGCTGTCCCAACTCTTTGAAAAGGCCGAAAAGGCCTGAAATATCCACCTGCCAGATTTCTGATGGCAGTGGAACCTAACATCAAAGTGGTTGGGTGGACGTATGAAGGCAGTTCTTGATGTTCATTTAGGCCTTTAAAGATCAAAGCTGGCACCTTGAATTGAGCCTAGAAACAAACTGGCAACTGATGAAGCTGGTTCAAGCTGTAACGTGATCTCATCAGCTGGCTCCAATCAGAAGCCTGGCAGACACATTTTGAACTACTTGAAGGTTCTGGATTATCTTCAAGGACATCCCATATCAGCATATTACATTAATCTAATCTGGAGGCGACTAGAAATTGAATTGCTTTACATATGTTACAAGGTTAGTGAAGTGGCATGGCAGAAAATTGGTTTGACATAGGGTGAATGTTAGTGGTGTAAAAATGCAAAACAAATTGTTCCGCCTTCAAACTGACTCACATTCTTGAAATCTTGTAAGGGTTGTTGACTTGGATTGTCTGTACAGCAGAGGAAGGCCACAACTTGCCCCTCTGCCTTGGGACTGGAACTCAATTCCAGGGCTGCTGCACCTGCACTTTTCTCTATCCTTCTGTGCAGCATACCTGTTTGACGTGGGGAGCAGGGACTCCCTTATATGAGAAGGTATGGTAGCTTTATGTCAGAAAGTCTTAATATGCTTGCATTGACTCAACCTTTGCCATAGATTTTGGCATGCAACTTTGAAGGCTTTTCTTTGGAATGTGAGGAGAATCTAGTGGTTTTACCTCTCTTGCCAAATTTATCAAACCTCTCTGTAAACAAAGGACACTGTCTAGGCAAGCTGAGATACTGGTTCATTTGCAGGCCTTGTATCCCAAAGAGAGAGCTTTGGATTAAGATGTTGAACTTTTTAGAATGAGTTGCAATATTATGCTTATTTATTACATTTATATCCCACCTTTTCTCCACAGAACTCAAAGTAGCGTACATGGTTCCCCTCCCTCTCCATTTTATCCTCACAACAACCCTATGAGGTAGGTTAGGCTTGAGAGATGTTGACTAGCCCAAGGTCACCCAAAAGGCTTCATGACCAAGTGAGGGATTTGAACCCTGGTCTCCCAGGTCCCAGTCTGATACTCTAACCACTACACCATACTGGCTCTTTATTATAAATACAAGAACTGTTTTAGTGAGGCAGGTATTTTTACCAGTTCTGTATATCTCAGTCTGCAGGACTAGCATCCTGATTGACAGAGAATATGATTTACAGGGTCAGTGCTAATGTTGCTGCTCAGAATATAAAACAAACAGTTGCAACTTGAGTAAAATCAAAGTAGCCTTGCAAATATGATTTAAACATGTTCTTCAGTAAAAACAATCCATTTAAAAATCTGCCTTCTGTGTTGACTCATTGAGACAACCACATCCATAAATATCAATGTGTTAGATCATTTGTTTCCATTCCAGAGTCCTCACTGTCTGTCCTTGCAGTGACTGCAACACATTGTACGCGCAAATAGCCTTCAGCAGCGTGACGCCAGGAGACGTGGTTAGGCACATTAGTCAGCTAAGAAACTTGTTACTGTTGCAGAAATATCTTCTGACTATCTCTGTATATATTAATATGTAGATGTGATTCTTGGGACTTGGTTAGAATACAATGTCTCCTTTGTATCTGGACTTTCCTCCTTTTGAAAAGAATGTCGGGGAGATCCTCTGTGGGGATGCAATTTCATAGTGGCTGAGATCATGCTTTCAAGACTGATGAGCTGTTTTACAAATCCCAAAGCCAATATTGCTACAATTCAATAAAAATACAGTAGAGAGAGATGGACAAGATGGGCATGGCAGCAATTGGGGAGAGTCAAATTATGCTTGATTTTTTTTATGTGCCTTCGATTACGACTTATTATTATTATTATTATTTGATTTATATCCCGACCTTTTTCCCAGCAGGAGCCCAGGGCGGCAAACAAAAGCACTAAAAACTTTAAAACATCATAAAAACAAACTTTAAAATACATTAAAACAAAACATCTTCAAAAAGTTACTTAAAAACCTATCAAAATATCTTCTATGATTAAAAACATTTTAAAAAAAGAAAGTTTAAGAGCTTATTAAAAAGCAATTCCAACACAGATGCAGACTGGGATAGGTCTCAACTTAAAAGGCTTGTTGAAAGAGGAAAGTCTTGAGTTGAACAGAGCATAAATAGATTCTGAGTCTGGATCCTGTTATGAAAAAGCAAAGCTTCATGCGTCTTCTGTTCACTATTAATAGGGATTTTTTTAAAAAAAGCTATTTCTTTTTCCCCCTTTGAAAGAATTGGATTATATTATCAGACATAGTAATCCCTCCTGAGTGGATAAAGCCTTGCAAATTACAGACAAAGAGGTCCAGTGGTATTTGTGCCAGGCATCTTTTAAAGTTTTTTAAAATAATTGTCTATTTTTAATTTTTTTGGCAGAAGTGGATGAAAGTTCAGGCTTGTTATGCCTTCTGAGGGGATGAATCCTGCCAAATATCAAAAGGATACCTGCAGTGGTTTTTCTGCAAGGGCAGCCTTTACAGATTGGGGGTGGCTAATCTCCCCAACTGTTTTGTGGGCATTTTTGCATGGAAATAGAACATATCAGGGAGGTGTTCTAAGTGGGAAACTTGTCAGATTACAGATTAATATGTCAAGGAGCTTTTTATACTAAGTTGGTGGGGTTTGTGTGTGTGTGTGTGTGAGTGTGTGTGTGTGTGTGAGTGAGTGAGTGAGTGAGTGAGTGAGAGAGAGAGAGGGAGAGAGGGAGAGAGAGAGAGAGGGAGAGAGGGAGGGGTGGAGATTCACTTCCATTCCTATGGTTCTATAGGCAATGATTTCATTATGAAATGGCATATGTTGTAGAGGTGCCCCTAGGAAAGTAATCTGTAATATTTCAGAAGGATGGTTGTAAGGGCTAGGGAGTTATGATTAACTGGGCCAGGGGGAAGCTTCTGTTCTGCTCAGTTGGCACTAAAAGTCGTAGAAACTAAATGTAAAGCTGATTTAGCAGAAGGGATGTGTGAGCATGTGGCTCCAAGGCAGAAAAACTTGAATATCAACATTTTTCAAGCAAGCATTACTAGCAGAACAAGCAAAGAGCACAGGCAGACAAGAACAAGGTGATGCAAGATAGAAGGTGATACTTCATACCTTCTCCAAAGCACTATGATTGGAGAGCTTTGGTAAAATAATTTTCTCTGATTATAAGCTAGATCTGTCAGTCACAGAAGAGCTCTACCTTCCTTCCTCTGCCCATTCTGCTATTTTCCTTGTATGGCTAACTTTGGAAGAAATATTTCAAATTTTCCAGACATGCTGCATAGTTTTTTTAAACATCCAAATAGCTTCTGGAGGTTCAGGAGGTACCTGAATCTGTCTGAAGCAGATAACTTCAGTTTAGGATCCATCCAAATCCATTGCACACCCTTAATTCTTTTTAATAATATTTTAAATCTTGAGAATTTTGTATTTTATTGATTTGTTGTAACCTGTCTTGGGTGAGTATGTACTCTAAAAGGCAGGTTATTATTATTATTATTATTATTGCTGCTGCTGCTGCTACTACTACTACTACTGCTACTACTAGTAGTAGTATTAGTAGTATTGAGTCAGTTTCAACCCCACAGGCTGCCAAAGGTTTCCATTCTGTCCAGTTGAAGCAACCTTAAGAGACTTCATGAGAAAAGAGATAGAAGCTCAGACCTTGGATCCAGTAAGAAGGAATACATGGGGAAAGTAGCCAACAAGAGATCCTTTCAAACAACTTTCAGAGGAAAGTGCACTCCCTATCACAGATGTGGCTAACCCCCAGTTCAGGGACCTGAAACAGCTCCTCAAGCAAAGCCCATCCCACCCCACAAGACCCAACTTTTAAAGTAGTTTTCATTAGATATAACAAACTGTAATAAACAACAAAATTAGTAAACTAAAGAAGAACCAAGACAACACTGATTACCATATAACAGGCTTCAAACATATGGAGTATAAGTATTGATCATTATGAATGCAAGGTAAAATATCACATAATCAAAAGACCCAGTGATTTTGTCAGCAAAAAGAAAAAAAGAAAAAATGTTATATTGGACACACTGCTGAGGTGGATGAAGCCCAGCACCATGATGAGGATACAAATCATTCACTCCCCAGTAATTAGACCAATCATTTGACGAGTGGAGGCAACACACACACCTCAGCTGATTTGCATGGATCAGTGGAGGAGGGGGCCTGTGTGCATCTGCCTGCATGTACGTGTGGCACCCAACCAAGGGTAATGTGGCCCTTGGGCCAAAAAATATTTAGCCATCTCTGCTGTGACATGAATGGCTAACTGCTAACTCCTAGGCAGAATCCAGCCCCAAAGCAATTTGATCTGGCCTCACTAAATCTTAAGGAAGATATGGTAAAATGTTTATAGTTTTATTTATAAATAAAAGAAATACGATTTCAAATTGTAATACTTTCATGTCACATTCCTCCTGTATTTGGTATTATAATGCATAGCTGTGCCTTAGCCCGGAATGCAGAACTTGTGACCCTCCAGATGTTGTTCAGCTGTGCTGGCTGGGACTGATGGGAGTTGAAGTCCAACATCTGGAGTGTCACAGGCTTCTCAACCCTGGTTCATATGCACCATAATTATAAAACCTTTACTGCTAGGTAGTGCCAGATTCATTATGGAACTGGTCTACTTGTGAGAGGGTCAGTTTGTAAGACAAAATATACCTCCCCAGAGCTTGGAAAAGTTACTTTTTTGAACTACAACTCCCATCAGCCCAATCCAGTGGCCATGCTGGCTGGGGCTGATGGGGGTTGTAGTTCAAAAAAGTAACTTTTCCAAGCTCTGCTCCATCCCCCAAATCACTACATGAAAAAGTGTGGCCCTCAGGAAAACAGACATTTGCCACCACTGCTCTACAAAATCCCTGCTACCCCTTAACAGCTAAGCTAAAAAAAAACTTCATTATTTTCCCACATGTTAATCTGCTTTCTCTCTTATCCCAAAACCTTCTCCATTTGTCAGATACTATTGCGTAACTTCCCAGAGAAGATAGGTGAAGTGTCCCAAAACCTTTCTCCCAGAGACTCCCAATTTTTGTTTGTTTACTAGTTTAAATATTCAGGTAACTGAATCTCTCTTGGTTCTGTCCAATGTGCTGCTGTCACTGCGATGGAGAATTTTTCTCCATTGGGATCTTTTGCTGGGGGTCCTTAAAATATATATATATATATATTTGGGGATGCAGGCTTGAAGCAAAAAGGTAGTAGGCCTTTATTCTTTACAAGCATATGCAGGGTCAGCCTCCCAGAAAGTCTGAAGGGAACTGCACTGAGGCACTGTGTGCAAGCTCTTTTTATACAGTACAGTTACAGCATGTGACAGTAGTTAACCAATCCCATAGGTTCCTTCCCACATAACATCACAGTTGTTCCCTCTTGCAATATTTCCAACCAACCAGATAACTTTTATTAAAATGAATGTACGTGTATTCATAATTTTGCAGATACCTCCCATCCCATTGTCTTGTTGTCTCCTTTTGACTAATATCTCTAATCTGTCTACTTGATCTGGGTTACCACTATTCTTCTGTGTACCATACATTCCATACCACCATAGCTCCTGATCAGCCAAGCTGGCCAGGAACATGTTAGGATGTTACAACGTGTTCTTTTAAGTGATACCATGATGCAAGGCCAAGTTTGGTTCCCCTTAGAGTGATCTATATGAAATTCCACTTATAACTACATTGCTATAGAGAAAAGGTTATTTTCTTGTATCTTCTATTATAAAATACATAGCTTAAAAGAAAGGATTACAAGCAAAACACACTGGCCTGCGTTTCAGCCTAGAGGAGGCCCGACAAGAATAAAAGTATCCACTTGCGAGGCTGCATTCCACTTATCAAAAGTGAAAACCGACACACCGAGCCATCTCAAGAATGCGTGCCGAGGCCCAAAGTTGCCCATTGCTTAAAACAATACTAAATTAATGATATGTCAGTTACGCATTGGCAGAGGTTGGCAAGGAAACAGAAAATCACTGTGACCTTTTCCTGCCAGCAAAAAGTTTTGCTCATAGGTCTGATTTTAATTCTAAGATTGCTTTTTTGGGTTCTCTGAATACGTTTCTTCAGGGAACCAGGGTTAAGAGGTTCAAGCTTAACTTCACTTGCCTCTCCATGAGACTGTATTTTGTGGTCTCCAAAGGGCCAAATCTCATATCTCTTCTTATATCATTTATATCAGTGTTTATATGTGTGTGGATATATAAAAATTCTCAATTTTTCCTCCATTTTCAAGGGCCCAAATTGCTTGGGGCCAAGATGCTTGAAGGATCCTTCATCAACTGTACTTTAAGAATCAAGCCCCACAGGTTTGCTTGGTCCTACAAATGCTCTGTCTTTAATCTCAAGCCTCTATTGCGTTCCTTGGAATAAAAATAATAGTTGGCACATTAAAAATTATATTCTGTCAAGGAATGTTTCTTACTAAACATTGTCTGTTCCTTTTGTTGCAGATCCCAACTATCTCATGGCTAATGAACGCATGAATCTGATGAATATGGCTAAATTGAGTATAAAGGGCTTGATTGAATCTGCTCTCAATCTTGGAAGGACATTGGACTCTGACTATGCACCTCTTCAGCAGTTCTTTGTAGTGATGGAACATTGCCTCAAACACGGCTTAAAAGGTGGGTGTGACAGGATTGCAGATGTACTTTCTTTGGGATTTACAACCACAGTGTTAAATTGGTATTCCAGTGTTGTTAAGTGCTGCATATAGCTACTTGTTTTTTGTCCTTGGCAAAAGGCTGTCCAGAGAAATATATATATGTGGGTGTGATTTTATTTAGCAAATTTATACCTTGCCTCTCTGTCATTTAGATTTAGGCTTACAAATACGAAAGAATAAAGTCACAATAGATAGGGGATAGGCTTCTACATGATATTCCCCCTAGACCTGCCTAGAGTCTAGAACAGCCTTTTCCAACCTTTAGGTCCCCAGAGGTTGCTGGGCTACAGTTCCCATAATTCCTATC
The DNA here is from genome assembly GCF_030035675.1 of Rhineura floridana. Taxonomy (NCBI): domain Eukaryota; kingdom Metazoa; phylum Chordata; class Lepidosauria; order Squamata; family Rhineuridae; genus Rhineura; species Rhineura floridana. The sequence goes on from NC_084488.1 coordinate 113,990,796, forward strand.
CATTGGTCATGCTGGCTGGGGCTGATGGAAGTTGCAGTCTGGCAACATCTGAGGACCTAAAGGCTGGAAAAGGATGGGCTAGAACAAACCAGCAGACTCCCTTGCCCTGTGCCTGTTGTCTGCTCTTCATTCCAGTGGGCTAATACCCTTTGGTGTTACCTTTCAATGGTGGAAGCAGGACAAAGAGAGAACTCTTTGCAAAGCCCCCCCTCCCCTTGCCCAATGTGGGAGCAGAGCAGGTAATGTCCTGGTCAGGGCCTCTCCTGGCACACAGGTCTTCCTACAGGCAGCTGATGTGATGACAGTTAAAGCGTCCGCACCAGAGGGGGAAAGATAGGATTTCCATCCTCCCTTGCTGATATCAGTGATGGTTCTCCCAAAAAAGGAGGCTCCGAAGCCAAATTCAACATCGATAGGGATGCCAACTGGCCCACTAGTTTGCAGCCTAGATGTAAAAGAGATGTAGAGAAAGAGGCATCTGTGATGACAGAATTTTATAGAAGCACTTTAGGGGGTGAGGATGGAAGTGCTGTCCCACAACCCCTCCTCCACTTCACACAAGTGGGAAAACTATTTGCTGTCCAGTGATGCACACTGTAGTGGTGACTTCTGTACTGATTGTTATAGGACTGTATTTCTCCATTAATCAATCGTTTGTGGAACAATTAATTTTTGAAAGCTTAGGTAAACTTTTATGAGTATTAATAAATAACTGTGTTTACTGAAAGACAGGGTCGAAGAGACACTCGAGTCTGAAAACAGAAAATGAGAAGAGGAGGTCAAAAAAACCCAAACTGCTTCTTTCTTTCCATAATTGCATGCCTGCCCTCATGTGCATGGGTCCTTGCCTGAAATAATCACACTATTCACAGAAAAAGTACAGAGTATACCTGAGCACAGGATAAAGACTGAAGGAACTTGTAACTAGATTTTGAGTGGGCTGTTGTATATAATTCGGATTTCTAATGCAATGCATGTTAACCTAAAGCAATTTGAAGATGTTGATTCAGATATAAGAAATAACAATGTTTTTGTCTAGCCAAGAAGACTTTTCTGGGTCAGAACAAGTCATTTTGGGGACCTCTGGAGTTGGTAGAGAAGTTTGTTCCTGAAGCTGGAGAAATCACAGCAAGTGTTAAAGATCTGCCAGGGCTGAAGTAAGTGAAGACTTTGTCTATTTGTGTTTATTTATTAAAAAACTAAATAGAGATTGTAAAAAAATCTCTAAGCGGTTTACAAAAAATATTAACAATGATCAATAAAACAATTAACAACAAATAATAACATTTTTAAACAATTAAAACAGCAACTAACTAAAAAGATTAAAAAACATCACCATATGTGTGTCTGGAATAGGCTACCTTTTCAACAAGAGGTTGGTAAGGCAGGGATGCGGTAGGGTAGTGGCCATCAACCAGAGGTTCATCCAGCACACAAATAGTTAGCAACTTGCCCAGCCTTCCACAGCCCCTTTGTTTTAAGTTTCAGTCGCCTGTTCCAGGAGAAAAGTAGAGGATGTGTGTAATGATGTTGGTTTTCTGAAAATTTTGAAGTGGAACATTTTCAGTTTGCTTTGGAACATTTTCAGAGAGTGATCTAATTTAACATGTTTATTTTACCTTATTTAATAAACAAAGCTTAAAACTTCCTAACTGCCAAGCTTGCCTAATATTTATTTGCAGTTGGCATCCATTCATTGTTACTAATGAATGTATGAAATGGAAAATTTTCCACAACCTTGAGTGTGTGTGGATGTGTGTGGAGAGCAAGGAGGGGAGATCAACAGAGAATGCATGCATTGTAGGGGAGAGCATAATTAGCAGAAAGCAGGAAGGAGATTCTCAGGGTTGGTGAAGTATTATGAAGAAGCACGAAGAGATCTGGCCCACCCCCTAGTATCAGTGCTTTGACCCATTGGTAAAACTAGTTGCTAGACTATTGTTTTAGTGTGTGTCCAAACCAGCACTCTTGGTTGCATTTAATTTAATTTCAGGTTTATTTTACTTGTTTACTTTATTTTTGATATTTTTACACCACTTGCAAATTAAAATTTCCTGGGTGGTTTACATAAAAAGAAAATGCAAGTAGTTAAAATAGAAATAAAACAAATTCATACGATCATGAAAACTCAAGAACTAAACAGAAGCACAATATTAAAAGCTAGGTAAAACAGCTTTTACCAGCAGGACTAAAATTATGTCTAAAAATCCTGGGAAACTGGAAACAGATCTTTGCCTGGCGCCAAAGGATAGCAAAGTAGGCACCAGGCAACCTCAGGGTAGATTTGCTCCTCACTGTACTATTCTTTGTGTGTCATAGATTTCCTTCTCCTGAAATTATTAGCTAGATTTTATTTATTTTTTCTAGAATAATGCTGAATATGCACAACTGAAGGCAATTTCCTATACTTTTATATGGCGTATCAAAACATAGGGCTTGAAACAACATTCTGGAGAAAAACTTGGTGTAGTGAAGTGTTTAGGAGTTATGAATCGGAAAGCTCTGGTTGCAAATGTTCCTCTGTTAGCCATCTTGGCTTATTCATTTACTAGTGTTTAAATAACATAGTTCCCTGAATTTAGATACCATTGGAGACTGATTTGTTTAGAAGTGAATGCTTCCAATCTCCTTCACTTGGCATCTGGAAGAAGAGGGGAAGAATGAACCCACAGCTTGCTGTGGCTCAGTCACATAGTGGAAAATCGTGGTTTCCTGACATGCCCGAACCAGACCAAAACGTCAACGCTGTGTACAGCAACAAATTCACAGGCAGATTCAGTGTTACAAATGATGAGTAAAGGGATTTGAAAACAATTTCAAGTTTGATAACCTTGACATATAAGTGTGTTGGACCACAAATAGGGTTGTATGTAGTGTTTTTAAATTGTTTTTAATTTTTTTTTAATTGTGTTTTTAAATTGTTTTTAATTTTTTTTAATTGTGTTTTTAAATTGTTTTTTGTTTTAAAATTTGTATATTTGTTTTTGTTGTTTTTAGTTGTTGTAAACCTCCTAGAGAGCTTTGGCTAAGGGGCGGTATATAAATGTAATAATAATAATAATAATAATAATAATAATAAACATTCAACTAAACGCTACTCGGAGTAGATCTGTTGAAATTAATGAACCTAAGGTGGTCATGTCTATTAACCGCAATCGGTCTATTCAGTAGGACTAGGATTGAATACGACCCACAGTATGGTTCTGGATACCCCAACTGAAACTAATTGTATGGTGTGGGTAGGCTGCACTCAATGTCAGTAACAGTAAAGTTTGCCTAATTTGGGGTGTAGCTGGGGCACAGATTACACACTACCCTGTTGTCTAACAGTATTTATATTTTTGTCCCTGGGATTGATAGGACGCCTGTGGGTAGAGGACGGGCCTGGCTTCGCCTAGCGCTAATGCAGAAGAAGCTTTCTGAATACATGAAAGCCTTGATAAATAGAAGGGAAATTCTTAGGTGAGTAGTTTGTCCTTTCTTGACATGGAAACCTTGCTTTCAATAAATGGGCATTCATGACATAAGCCAGTTGTGCTCTGTAGGCATCATCTTTGTGTGTGTCTGTATGCACAGTTGGAATAAAAGTTGTTCAGGCACTTCCAAGGGTGTGTTTGTTTGTTTGTGTGATGGCAGCATGGGTGGGATGTAAAAATCTTTTTTGGAGACTTGCTTGCTTGTCATAATGTGTTTGGATATCTGCCTTCCAGCACGGAAGGAACTGGAAGGGAACTCAAAGGATTGCTGTGGACATGACTTTTTCTTGCACTGAGGAAAAAAAATAATGAAAATGAAAAAAATGGGTTCGCTGTCACAGATTTGTAACTAAGCTGCCTGGTGATTAAATGGTTTTCAAAGGGAAAAGAAAAAGAAATTCATGGCTACCTTGTTTGACTTTTAGTAAAATAATCCCTCCTCCAAATATTTATGCCCTTTCAAAGTTATCAGAATTTCCCCACCCCACCTTAGCAGGAGACAAAACTTCTGTGTGTGTGTGTGTGGAGTTGTGTAGAGCCCTAATAATGCTTGACTCCATTCTCCTAGCCTTGTTTTTAATCTGGACTTTCTGATTGAATAGTGCAGATAAGATAAGTGAAGAAGGTTTCTCTTACGGAGTGACTGGCTTGCCTCCCACTGACTCATGGCTCAACATAACAAACAATATCCAAACTTAAAAGCTTTGTTGTCACTTCATCCCCTGAGCAGGAAGGGCCTGTTGCAATAACAGTGAGTGGATTTGTTGAAGCTTGGGATGTAGTGATTTAATAAGCTTTATTTCAATTTGTTTTGCAGTGAGTTTTATGAACCTAATGCCCTCATGATGGAAGAAGAAGGTGCTATAATTGCTGGCCTTTTAGTCGGCCTCAATGTAATTGATGCAAATTTCTGCATGAAGGGTGAAGACTTGGACTCTCAGGTGATGGATATTTAGTCATTTATATACTCTCATCAGTTGTGTTGATTTTGTTCATGAAGAAGTGGAAATTTTAAGTTAAAGCTCATTCTGAACTTTTGTCACTGGGATGCATTTTGGCTAGGCAGTGGCTGCTACACAAGATCAAGCTTAACCACACTGAGCTCTACATACAGATTTTTCCCTACTGTTTAGAAAGGGTTGAGTTTTCTTTAGCTACAAGGGATGCTTACATTGTGGCTTTGATTTCTATTTTCTTGGCATTTATCCGTGAAGAGGAATGTTTTGATTTTTGCTGTAAGTCTCTTTCCATTTGAAGCATACATGCAGCTGCTCTCTGGTCATCTCCAAGCAGCTGTTTGTTGTGCATTCTGTTGCTAGTTGTTTTAAACTAAAACGTCTTTTTAGTTTCCATTTCTTTGTTCTGCTTTGGTGACAACACGATCAACAGAAAATCTGTACTCTGTGCTTTTTAAAAAAACCTTTCCTTTATGTTGAACAAACATACATTTTCCGGTGCAGAATTATATTTTTTGCAGATTTGTGTTTTTAAGAATTAGCTTGCTCATTGTGCATGCATTGATCTTGGACTTTGGGGCAAGCAGATGTGTGGTGGGAAGAACAGAGGTGAGGGTAACATGAAGGGCAGTAAAATGTGTGGCTAGGGACTGTTGACTGTAAAGGTTGCAAGCTGATGAAGCTGCCCTCCTCAAGCAATGTGCAGGTGTCGTCCATACCATGGGGACTAGAAGCCTGCACATCTAAGGAAGTTAATGGGAGATTCTTAAGAATCCAGATGCTTTGTAAGTTTCTAGATTTTGGCCCAGAATTGTAGAGCAGGGGTCACCAACCTTTTTGGGCCCATTGGTACTTTTGCAAATTAGAAAAAGTAAACATTGCAGACTATTCAATTGGCTGCAAAAGAATGCTTTTTTAAAGTCTGAATTCAGCAGGTGGGGAGGGGATACCTTGGATGTCAGGAAAGGTGTCTCTGGGGACTTGTGCACCTGCTGATGTCACATTGGCAATCCCATTCGTAGAGGATGAATAACTTTGTCTCTAGTTGAACTGAAGTAGAACTAATTTGCATTTTCTGTTTATATATGTTTGGTTGTGGCTTTGGAAATACGTGGTCATGATTTGTTGTGCTGCCCTACTTCTAAGATGCTACATACAGAAGACCTGATTTTCTATTTGATTTCAATATAGTTCCCATTTTCTCTGGGTTTTATTCTTAGTAGGAAGATATGCAGTAAAGGCATAAAATACCATGGCCATGACATAACAAGATAAATAATTTGCTTGCATGCAATAGTGTGCTTGTACCAGGGTTTCCCCATATGTTTTCATTCCCAGTAGCTGTGCCAAATAGCAAAATGGTTTTGACTTTAAAAAGCCATTGGGGGATGTGAGAGCTGCTGCTGCAGAAGAAGAAGAAGAAAGGAAGACCTGAGCACATAGATTTGATTCATCTACCTGATTATTGCCCATGTCTTAAATAAGGCACTCAATTTCTGTTCATGTAAGAAGAAATCTAATTGAGTTTTGACCTGAAGTATTATTGTCTTCTCTTGTAGGTTGGAGTTATTGATTTTTCAATGTATTTAAAGGATGGCAACAGCAGCAAGGGAAGTGAGGGGTAAGTACTTTTTTCTGGTGCTTCAGATTGTTCTGTGAAGCTGAATTTTAGAGGAAGCTTAGCAACTATGTTGCTTTGTTCTTTCTCTCTCAATGATGGCCCTAGAAGTTTCTACTACAGTCTCATTAAGTTGGTTGGAGTTGAAAGTTGGAGTTACAAGTCGAAACTATTAATGAAGCGGGGGGGGGGAGAACATGAATACTTTAAGAGTGCTAGTGTTAGTCTAGTCCAGGATCTTGAGGGTTCTTTTCTTTCCTGAGATGAGTTGCGCTAAAGTGACATGAACAGAAAAGGAGCTAGAAAACATATGCACTTACATACTTTTGCTTTAAAGATATTTAATACAGCAGCTGTGACTAGGCTTACACAGATGGATACTATTGTATAAGATATGTTGACAGAAATACTCATGTAATTATTAAATTAATGTTCCCATTGGTTACTGCTTCTGTCACTTTTTTGTTTTCATAACGTTTGCTTTTGCTTTTTTCTTGTTTGCTTGTCCATCTTTATGATTTCTCATTCTATACGTTCTTGCAAATCATGGTTTTGTTTTCATTGACTCAGTTTAAGTCTCGCTTTGAGCTTCTAAATCTACAACATGCAAACCATGGTTTAGAGCTACTTGCCTGCTTTTCTGTTGTTACAGCACTCAGCTTGATAAATTCACTCCTGTCTTTGTGGCACAACACACTCTCTGGAGGTTGATTGATGACTCTCAGGGCCGGCCTTAGGGTGGGTGCTGGGCTAGGGTGCCTAGGTGGGCTCAGTGACTGGTGTTTTTTTTTAAGTACTGTTGGCGGTGAGTTAGGGTGGCAAAAAGCAAGTGTCTGTAACCTTTGTTTCAAGGTTCTACAGGTTGTTTGGGTACTAACTACAAACATGATCTTCCTTCTGTTAGCTTTAAAGCATGTTTCTTTTTCAGTTTCCACTTTGATGTCATTTGTGCTAGGTAAAAATATGTGGACCACAGCTTTACTTTAAAGTTACTGAGCATGTAGCACTTCAGATACTATAAGCATTATATAAATAAAAATAAAATAAAGCTGTCAGCTGGATATACCTTTTTATTACTTTTTTATTACTATTATAGATAAAAATAATGGATTTTCTAAACTAAAGAAAACTTGCCTGAAGACAGGAACTACTTCCAAAAAAAGAAAAAAAGTAAAGTTTGTGATAATTGCAGAGGTACTGTTGGAGCTCAGAGAGGAGAGCTTGCAGCAGGAGCCATTTTGTGTGTGCGCTGAACATAATACATAATATAGACCTACAACTCCATGAGAGTCATCCTTTGAGACCCGCTCATACCACATGGCAAGCGTCATTGGGATCCTAGAACTGGGGCAGGAGTGCACTGAAAGCAGAGCAGCAAATAAGAAGTAGCTCACTCTGGGCCCTTTGCATAGGCATTGCTGAGGAGAAGCCTGGGAGTAGCAGGGTCTGTTACACTGCTATGTTTTGCAATCCTGCACAAGCCATGCAACTTGGTAATACTAAAAAGCTGCAGGGCTGCTGGTATGTGTGTGGGGAATTGGTGCAATTTGTCCCAGGCCTCTGCAAAGCAAGCGCCCCCCCTCCTGGCCTCAGTTCCTGTGCATACCATTGGCCCCTGCTCTGACCTTGCCCATGCTCACCAGAATTCTTGGTATTAAGTTTACATAAAAAGAAAAAATGGTATATTAGCGTAGAAGATGACACTGAATCTCAACTTGTTACTTTAACATAATGGGACCTCTCCCCAGGCATGATGAAGTCAATACTGTACATAGTTGTGCATGAAACAGAATAGATGATAATTAAGCTGGGAAGCTGGGAAGGGGAGCCCACATACTAGCTGGGCCTGCAGCCTAGCTGGAGTCTCCTAGTAAGGGAGTCTAAGGTGAAATATTTCATTATGTCTGGGCAGCAATAGAAATAAGATTGGTCAGGCAGGTCTGACATTGGCCCAGGCCAAGTAGCCCTGGTTACAGAGTTTGTTGTAAGGAGAGAAGGAACAGGGGAGGTTTTAAGGAGGGAATCTGTGGCAGAACAGGCAGCCTGTTCTTATCACAAAAAGAACTCCAGACCAGTTGGAGAAAGAGCTCAAGTAGTGAGTGAGTGAACACCTCCTAGGATTTCAGGCAAGGTGCCACTAGGGAGTAATTTTCTGTGGCAGTTCCCATGGGAAAGGTGCAAGAGTGGTGTGAGTCCAGGCCTTGAGGGAGGAATCCTTCCAGAGTGTGTAGTGGAGAGGCCAGCAGCAGGCCACAACCAGAAGACCTGTGAGGCTGAGCTCCAGGAAGCAGAAGAAGCTCTGCCAGAAGGGGTGTGGAATTTGCAGGAGGTGCTCTGGGGCAACACAACCCGATTCCTATTCCCTTATCCCCCTGTAGGAAAAAAATGAAGCAATCTATCATTCTGCTTGATCCCAGGGCAAGGAGTACAGGCAAGAATTCTCACATGTAGTCCGTGCGTGCAATAATTCTCACATGTGGCCCTCTGCTTTGTACACACATGCATGGGTCTTTGTAGGGAGCAGCAGCAGGGCCCCCAACATCACACCTGCGTTGAGCTCCATAAACCCTCTGGGTGTCCTGCAGAGCTGACCACTGGAAGGGGGCACTGAAGGCACTCATAGCCTGTGCGCTATTTATTCTAGGGCCAGCTCTGATGACCTAAGTATGAATAGTTAATTCAGACATTGTACCAAACGATGGTTAACAATGGTTTGCAAACACATTTCAAACCAAGTTTTTAAATTCTGGTTTGCTACCTGATTATACAACATGTTTCTGTCGATTCAGATACCGCACCAAACTATACTTAAGCTTCTTTAACTATCATTTGGAATATTGTTGGAATTAAGCCAGTGCCTTGTTTGTCTGATCTTAGCGGAGTGGGGCAATGATGTTTCTAAGCTCGAATTGCTTTCAGTTGTTTTAAGTTGCATTTTTTCTGTTCATAAGTACAACAATAGAACCACTCGCAACTCCCCGTCTGCTTTTTGTCATGATCAATAATATTTTGCTGCTATTCCTTAACATTGTGTCCCAATTCCAGAGATGGTCAAATTACTGCAATTCTGGACCAGAAAAATTATGTAGAAGAGCTCAACAGACATTTAAGGTAAAGTCTGAATTTCCTATTTAATTGTGATTTGTAAAAGACTTGGTTGGCTAATGTTGAGTTGTTCAGTTTCATTATAATTACTGCAGGTGTCTTAATTTCACAGTGCCACAGTCAACAATCTGCAAGCAAAGGTTGATGCTTTAGAAAAATCCAACACTAAACTTACTGAGGAGGTAGGTAGAAATCAAAGAAATATGCTCTTTATTCCTGTTTGGGGGACACTCGGTGAATTAGGGTTTACTGTCTGATGATTTTTTTCCCACATGGGGAGGAGGGAATGCCTCTTCTGTGGTGGAGTATGGTGGAACCGATGTGGAACCATGCAAAAACAAAAGTAGGCTTTTTCCTTCAGAACTCAAATTTGTGTGCAAATTTTATGCATATTTAACAAGTGAATGCCGTATGATTGACCAACCAACAGCCTAACCCTATTCATGTTTACTCAGAAGTAATTCCCAAAATTTGACTTATAAGAGATACAGTATTATGGTGTGGAGACATCAGGTAAAGAACTAATGTTGGTATAGGAATTGGCAGAAGCCCACCCCGAGGAACACATATGTTGTTAGTGCCTCTGCAGTGAGATTGCCTTGGTTCAGTATTACTGAGCTGAGGACTTTGATGTCTTTTGAGAATGTGAGTTGGATTAGCACATTGACTTGCACTGGGCATGAATATTTTGTGTTCCTACATAAAGCCAGTGCAGGAATCACGGAGGTTCCATACTGAACATGGAATGATAGGTGGGAGGAAGCTGCAATAAGTTGTGGGCAAAATGGCCAAGAAGGAAACATTGCCTGAGCAAGAGGTCCAGTGCAGACTCCGAGGATGACCGCATGGGCAACTGTGGATCTTCTTTTGCCCTAGCTTGAGGTCACTGAGAACTGTCAGATCCAGAGGTTGCAACACCTTTCTTGTGGAGCCCATCACAGCTATCTTTTATTGGCCAATTTCTGTGTATGAAAGATTTTGTAAAATTATCTGGTATGTAGCCGTCATACAACAGGAGCTCTCAGGTGTCCCTGGTCCAAGTCTGTTTTAACTCACTTCCAAGAAACCATCTGTAAAAATCACAAACAGTGATGATCTTTTTTTACTCGTTGCATTTTCTTGTTTACACACACAGCTTGCTGTTGCAAACAACAGGATAATAACCCTGCAAGAAGAGATGGAGCGAGTCAAAGAAGAAAGTTCATATATTTTGGAATCCAACCGAAAGGTCAGTGTGTGTGTAAGTGTCTAGCAACTGCAGGTAGATTCTGTCCCCACCCTGCAATTGCCGCAGCACATTTGCCCAGGACCTCTTTGTTCTGTAGACATTTTACTGCAAAGTATCTTGTTTCTCCTGCTCTCTGCTTGTGATATCCTGCAATCTGTTATGTATGTGGGTTGATATTGTGGGAATACTCTGATGTGTGTATGGTATTAACTTCCAGCCAAAGGGATTGGATTCAATGGTCATTTGGCTTCTCCCAATCCATCAGTTCTGTGTTTTGTTAGAATCCTGTTGGAAAGGGAATTTCTTTGTGGAATAAATTCATAACAGTGGTGTTCCTTTTTTTTTTATCATTAATTTTTATTCAAATTTTCAAAGACGAAAAAATAAAACAAAACAAAAACAATTAAACAATAAAATAAAATGTCGACTTCCGATTTGTCGCAGATCAGTTACAGGTCTAGAATATATAACAATCCTATCTCTAAAATTATATTGTAAAATCACTTTCCTCCAGTAATTATCTTAATTAATCATCAAATCTCATAAACATTATTTTATTCTTTCCACAAAAAGTCAAAGAGAGGTTTCAATTTCTTGAAAGATATATCTTTCAATTTTTCTCCAAATAAACATGTCGCTTAATCCATCTAATTCAAATCTGTTAGGCCCAATAATTTCAATAGCCATTCTTCCATTATCTATATTAACTCCATCTTCCATCTTCAATGATCCTGTTAAGTCCAGTAATTTCAGTAGCCATTCTTCCGTTATCAATATCCCATAATAATCTTGTTGTCATAGCCATAGTCCAAGTAAACATATCAATTAATCCATCTCGTCAAATCTGTTAAGTCCAATAATTTCCATAACCATTCTTCCATTATCAATATTAATTCCATCTTCCATCTTCAATAGTCCTGTTAAATCCAGTGGTTTCAGTATCCATTCGTCCATTATCAGTATCCCATGATGATCTTGCTGTCGTAGCCATAGTCATATAACAAGAGTCTGATGGGAATTTCCCCCATCACAAATATGCCTTTGCCATCAATTCTGAATATGTTGTTGAAATATTGTTGTAAAGTCACATCTCTGCTCTGGGTGCATCTCTGCTCTGTCACATATTTGTAGTTAATTCCATAATTTTTTTCCATGTCAGGCCCCATCACATCATTCCAGTCAAGAATTCTGAATATGTTACTGAAGTATTGCTGCAAAGTCATATCTCTGTTCTTCTTTTTTACAAAATGCACTGGCTCATCTCTTAAGAGTTTCTCCACTGTCACATATCTGTAGCCAACTCCATAGATTTTTTCTATGTCAAACTCCATCACATCATTCCAGTCCAGAAAATTATCCAAGACATTGATAACTTTACCACCAAAATCTTCATTAATTTCTTCAGAGACAACGTTGAATTCCAAACAGTCAACTTTATTTCTAACATCCATAAAATCCAAATCTTTTTCAAATTTCACATTTGTTCCAATCTCCAGGGCTTGTAGCTTCCCTATCCCATCAAACTCCTCTCTCACAGAATCCACTATTTCTTTAAGCTCCTGCGTCATTTTGTTAAGTTCAATTTTCATCTCCTGTCTACCCTGTCTCAGGGTTTGTTTTGTTATCTCAATCTCACCCATTATTTTCTGAAACATAATTTCTTCCATGGTCTCATTCACTTTCCTGGTTGTCATTCTTAAAACCACAGAGACAAAAATTATTTCAGCCACAATTGGGTTAATATTTCAGGCTTGCTTGTATCAGTGTAGACAATACAGCCTGCCTTATCTCTATGTGTTCAGGAATACAAAACAAACTTAGTTCCCAACATCAAAACAATTAGTGGCGTGATGAACAAGCAGATTCGTCAAAATGAAATAGACCAAAAAGAATTTTTCCCCCCCTCCTCGAAATAGAAATCCCTCTTCCGTTGATATCTTTAGAATGCACCTCCAGGACAGCTTTTTGCGATAAAAACAAAGATAAGCTTTTTCGATTTCTTTCCTCCTTAATTTCGTTAGTGAAAGCGAAAAGCCAAAACTCACCTAAGAGTTCTTCAAAGCTGATTCATTGACAAATCTCTTTTTTGCTGCACCAATTTAAGCCAAGTAAAAAAAGAAGATAGAAAGAAGGATGCTTATTTGCCTGTTAGAGTCCGTTTTCTTTAAAGAAAAGATAAACGTGTCGCTATAATCAGCTAGAGCTTGATGAAAGTCCGTCCGGCATTGCAGTTTGAACTTTCTCTCATAAATAAATGAAATCCAGTCCTCCCCACAAAAACAGGCTTTGGGGTTGATCTCTATGTTTCTCCCTGCCCGGGAGAAAATCTTTATCAGTCAAAAAGAACGTTGTGACTGATTTTAGAGCTGAAAAAGCTTCTTCTGAGACGAGAGCTCGCTCAGAGGCAGCACAGGCAAAGCAACCCTTCCCAGAAGTCCCCAGTGGTGTTCCTGATGCCAATCTTTATATTTGTATTCTAGGTTTAGCTTAATGTTTGGCTGAGAGCCTGGTATAAACACTCTGAATTTACTCCATTTCCTAAGCACCTTTCCTGATTAATGTGTCTAGTGTTTGTAATTACTTGTCCAATTACAGTAGATTTGGAAACCTTTTCTGGCCAGTGGTTCAGTTCCTTATCTCCCCACTCCTGGCAGGCCAAATTTGACTGGTGGGTCAATCACCTGATGACCTGTCAATCACCTGATGACACTATGACATTAGGTGATGCTGCACTTTGAATCTCCAATTGTCAGGACTTCAAAACGCAATGCTCAGGGCTGATTTGCAAACAGCCTTGTGCTGTTATTTAAACCTCCATAAACCGGAGGTTCAAAGAACAGTATAGGACTGTTTATAAAAGGGCTTTCAAACAGCCCAGTGCTGCTCTTTGAATGTCCAGTTTTTAGAAGTTCAAGGAGCAGTCCTGGGGAAGAGAAGTTGTTTCTGTTCAATGGAAACTGCTTCCCTCTCCTGGAGCATGGTGCACTCCCACAACCATCACTTGATGGGTGGCGAGAGCACGCCTTGCTCCAGCAAAGGAACAGTTGGGAGCTCATTTTAAGCTTCCAACTGTTCCTTTGAAGCCCTGCTGTTACCTGCCCATACCTGACATAATGTATGTCAAGTGTAGGGCAGTGGTGTGCCTCAAAGAGATTCATAGTCTGGGGATGCTCCTGGATCTATCTTTGTTGCTAGAGGCCCAGATGACCTCAGGGACTAGGAGTGCTTTTTACCAGCTTCAGCCGTTTCTCAACCGGGATAGCCTGACCACTATTGGACATGCACTGATTAACCTCCATGCTGGATTACTGTAATGTGCTCTATGTGGGGCTGCCCTTGAGGTTGGTCCAGAAGCTGCAGCTGGTGCAAAATGCAGTGGCACGACTATTCACTCAGGCAAAGTATTGCCATCATGTTACCCTGCTGCTGAAAGAATTGCATTGGCTGCCCATTAGCTACTGGGCTACGTTCAAGGTGCTATTTTTGGTGTATGAAGTCCTGTACAACTTGGGATCAGGATATCTGAAAGATCGTCTTATCCCTTATATACCCAGTTGATTACTGTGCTCTGCAGGTGAGGGCCTCCTTCAAATACCATCTCATCATGAACACAACATAGAAAGTGGACTTTTAGTGTTGTGGCACCTACCCTTTGGAATTCCCTCCCTTTAAATATTAGACAGGTGCTGTCTTTGTTGTCTTTTTGGTGCCTACTGAAGACCTTCCTCTTTCAACAAGCCTTTTAAGTAGAGACCTTATTCCAGTCTGCATGTGTGTTGGAGTTGTTTTTAAGATGTTTTAAAATATGCTTTAAAAAAAAAAGGTTTTTAAGATGGTTTTAGTGTTTTATCCCTTGCTTGCCACCCTGGGCTCCTTCTAGGAGGAAAGGCAGAATAAAAATAATTTAAAAAAACAGCTTTGTGGGACAAATGGGGAGGCCTGGCAGGCACAGTTTGGCCCGTGAGCCAGAGGTTCCCCACCCCAGAATTAGAGCATTGAGAACTTTTGTCTTTTAAATGGAGCATTTAACATCAAACCATTTAACAAACAAACCATTAACATCCCTCTGTTTAGCTAAAACAGCCTTTGCCAACCTGGTGTCCTCTGATGCTTTGGGCTATGACTTCCATTAGTGCCAGCCAGATGGGAATTATAGTCCAAAATATCTGGAGGGCATCAGGATGGCAAAGGATGAGCTGAAACATAGAGCTCCACTTGGAAAACTTGGGTTACAGAAGGAATTTCCATGTTTATATTTGCTTGTGTGCATTAAAATCTGAATGTGTAGTAGTGATTAATTTGTGTGGCCTCAAATATCCTAGTAACAATGCAGATAAGATTACACTCTGCAAGAGGAAAAACAGCAATGACATCATTTAATCATTGTAATATTGATTGAATGACAAAAATCTGCATTTCGTTTGCTTTTCCGGTTTGTTGATTTTTAACAGCAGGTAACTAAGCAAGACAGGACTGCAGATGGGCATGCCCTTAATGAAGCACGGAAACAGCTGAAGGAGGAAACTCAGCTACGGCTGGTAAGCAGAACAACCTAATGCTCAGTTTAAAAAAGCTGTTGGAAGCCCTGGATCTGATGCTGTGCTGACATTTTCCCATAGTAATGAAGAAGTTAAACAGATTTTCTGTGGTAAGTGGGGTAGCGCTGCATGGCTATGCCCCATTTGTCTAGCAGAAGATGCCACTTCAGATAGTACAGGCCCCTTTTGCATGAAGCAACTGCAGTTTAAAATCAGGCTGAAAATATCCTGCACAAGAGGTAATTTTTCTGATTCTCAGGAGAAGGTTGTCCATATTTGCCACAATACTATTGAGCTTCTGTCATGTGCAGTGCATGTCATAAAGCCTAAATGTAAAACTTTCTATTGCTAGGCATGGTAAGGTTTCCAGGAGTAGTTGCACATAATTTATGGAGGGGCAGGGTGTAGAAGTCAGTAAGCATTCTGTAAAATGGAAAGTAGAAAATGGGGCTAGACATACAGATTGAAATTGGATTGTTCATGCTAGTAATGTAATATTGCAACAAGTGCACTATGGGCTAGAATAGGAGTGGGAAATCTGGTGCCTTCCAGGTCTTGGACTCCAGCTCCCTTCAGCCCCAGCCAACATGGCCGATTGTCAGAGCTGAAAGGAGTTGTAGTCCAACAACATCAGGAGGGCCGCAGGTTCCCCAGACTTGTGCTAGAACCTTAGGCTTTGAGCCTTTTTCTTAACATTTCTTGCAGTTTTTTTAGATGAGGGTAAGTAATCTGTGACTCTCCAGATGTTGCAAGTTCCTGCCATCCTTGATCACTGGCCATATTGACTAGGGCTGGTGGGAATGGAATCCCAATAACTTATGGAGGGCACCAGATGGTGTAAGGAGTGTGATATTACATGGATATTATAGAGTCAGTTTTACAAGCTCTCAGATAAACACTCAGAATGTCTAATAACCTTTCTAAACCATAATACTGGTACGTAGGATACTTTAGTGAGGCTAGCAATTTATTTATAAAAATAAGTCATGATGGAGATGAGTACTTGATGTGTGCACGGTTCTTTAAATTAGGCAAATCTGTTACATTCTATGAAGTGTAGGAAGAATAGCCATTGTATGTCACAAACACGAAATTGCATTAATGTCATATCTGTAATATTTGTAATATAGATCACTGCCTTAGAGAAACTCAGACCTTTGGTCCATCTAGATCATTACACTGATTGGTAAGAAAATAAGAAGAGCTCTGTTGGATCAAGCCAATGGCCCATCTAGTCCAGCTTCCTGATCTCATAGTGGCCAATCAGATGCCTGTGGGAAGCCCACAAGCAGGACTTGAGGTCAATAGCACTCTCCCCTCCTGCATTTTCCAGCAACTGGTATTCAGAAGCACAGTGCCTCTGATGCTCTGGAGAATGGTAGTCTTTCCCCACCCTACCTGGATATGTCAGCAATTGAAACTGGGTCCTTCCATATGCAAAGTATGCACTTAATCATTAAGCAATGGCCCCTCACTAAAGAGTGCATTTATGAAAGAGAACAACCAAAAGTTCTGAAACACTTTTTAAAGATTACCAAGTTTATTGTAGCATTTATTGTAAGCTAGATTCTACTTCATTAAATAGTATTCTCTTGATAAAGCAGATTAGAGCCTACACAAACTTAAATTAAATTTAAACATAATTAAACATAATAATTAAACAATTAAACTTAAAGCTTAATAAATTTGGTAGTATTTAATCTGCTGAAGGACAGTCTGTTGCTTTGCCTATGGCAAACTAACATTGCTGCTCTTCTGGAATTTGTAAAGAACATTAACCTCTCATTCTCTCTGTTGGACATATGGACAATAAAACAACCCCCCTGGCCAGATCCTTGGTTGAGTATATATATGTTTGTGTGTGTGTGTGGTTTAGGATGTGGAAAAAGAACTTGAGGTGCAGATTGGAATGAGACAAGAGATGGAACTGGCTATGAAGATGTTAGAAAAAGATGTTTGTGAGAAGCAAGATGCACTGGTGGCACTCAGGCAGCAACTTGATGATCTCAGGGCCCTAAAACTTGAACTTTCCTTCAAGCTGCAGGTAAGCAAGCAGGACCAGGTTAGCTGTTAGATTCTAACTCCTCCCAACTTTATTGTGGAAACTTTGTGGTTTTTGGACATGAGAGACCGAGAATCGAATGCTTGCTCAGCCTGAAATTCACAAAGAGACCCTGTACATTTTCACCCTCACTTGTCTTGCATGGTCTCCCTTGAACATTTGCAGAATTGTAGCCATAGGAAAGAAACATATATAAATAAGAATACCATAAAGTAGGACAACAGCCATCTTGGGCTCTGCTCTGTAGGGTAATTTAATAGTTTATCCGTGGAGAGTAGACCTCTCCTGCTCCTCTATACTGTGCTGCTTTTGCAGTTTCTCCCCACTGAATTGTCTGGGCTGGTATGGATAAAACAAAAGCTTCCGTTAACTCTGAGTAAGAAATTGGGAAAGGGTTGGGGGATTATATAGTCTGTGGCATCTTTGCTAATTTCGCCCTGCCATGGTCCAGTGTTGCACTTTTAACTGAGGTCAGCCATGGTTAAACCTAACCACAGGGTGCTTCTAACTCAGCACTTGAATCCAAGGCCTGCAGCCGCTTCCCAGTTAGTTAACCGTAGTTGTAGGGGTACCATTTAGTCTTGTACAAGCTGTATATATACTGTATAAGACCAAAGCTCCCAAAGTAAAGCTAGTATTGAGAAACCTAAAGACTGCAAATTTTACTTGCTGTCTTTCAGCCATATGCTGGACTTCTGATGTTCAGGGTGTATTTACAATAATACAGTCCACTTCAGAACAGCTTTGTGAGGCAGATCACTGTAATTCTCATTCTGTAGTGAGGAAATGTGGTTGAGAGGGTGATTTGGCGAAGACCACACAATGAGCCTATGGTTAAAATGGGGATTGAATCCATATCTCCCTAAAAAAAGGACAGTTTTGTCCTCTGGGGTTTATAGGTCTCCACTTTAAAATCATGCCCTATGTTCAGTGCTGATGCATTTTTCCTGTCAATATGATACTTTGGCAATAATCAGTTGATAACAAGTTGCAGATGACTGCTGCATAAATAAACATTATGGATGAAACTGACTTATATTGAAATGGATTTACTTTAAACTTGCATGACGTGGCAGCTAAATCATCAAAAATATACTCACCCAAGTGTGACAAGAGGCTGGTCCTTAGCAGTTATGTTTTTTAGATCTTTTATTACTACTAGTTTTATAGGTATCACGAATTGCATCTCATTCTTCAAAATCTTATTCTGTAGTTACCAGTGGCTATTAAAGCTCCTTGGAGCTTTAATAGCTTTGGGAGGAAGGGCAGAATAGATAGAAAGAAAACAAATAGATAAAGATGGTGTTGTAACATTTTGCCTTCCTAGAGTTCAGATTTGGGAGTGAAACAAAAGAGTGAACTAAATAGCCGCTTGGAGGAGAAGACAAATCAGATGGCTGCAACCATTAAACTGCTTGAACAAAGGTAAAATTTAGACTTGCTTATTCAGTGAAATACAATTGCGACCTTCTGTTGATGTCGTGTTCTTTTTTTAAAAAAATACTCTTAATGTACATATTTTTAGGATATTTGAAAATGGAGGTTAAACATTTTAAACAGCATGTGCTTCAAGGTGCAATATTTCAGTACCTGCAGTGGAGAGACCATGGAGTATTGCTGCCCCCATTACCCCATCATAACACGTAGCTCAGACTTTAAAGGGAGCTACCTTACGTACATGACTCCACCAGTTATTATATGTTATACCTGTATGCAAAAAAGAGAAGAGCACCACAGATGCTCTGAAGGAGGGACCAAGCCAGGGGTTGCCAATGTGGTGCCCATGGGTGCCCATGTTCCTGCAGAGGCTTTCCTGGGTGCCCGCAGGGTCCCCTCCCCTCCCCTCTCCTTGCTGAAATTAGGCTTGTAGCCAATAACCAAGGTAGTAGTGTGTGCTTGGGTGTAACATGTTTGTCTAGATTGCAAATGTGTCCATGGGCCCAAAAAGGCTAGCGACCTCTGAATGAAGCTATGTGGCAATGATGTTCTGTGGTAGGCATCAAGGCTCTGTGTTACCCAAAGCATTCCTACCTGGTTTGTTGTAATTTAAATCAAATTGAAAATAATGATATAGTCAAGCCTCAACTGTCAGCATAGCACACACTGTCTGGACCGCTCCTTTTCTGCTCAGGAGACTGCGTATGACAATCCAAAAAGGAGACAGGGCTGACTGTTACTGAACTGCTGCTTTAATAGATAATTTACATAGAGCTTCTTGTAATTTGCAAAGTGCTTTACAATGTTTGTGCTCTTTGTTTTCCAACCCCTCCATGAGGCAGAACACTTGTATTCCCATTTTACTGATAGGGGACTGAGTCTGAGAAATAGTAACCTACCCAGTACAACTCAACAAGTCCATGTCAGAAGTGGCATATAAACTTGGATATATTCAACACCATGTTTATATCTTTTATTTAGAGGCTTTTTCAGAGGATCAGATCCTAATCCATGAATTTCCATTGTCTTGTATGTTTCCCATCTCATTTAAGAAAAAGTCAGGTTGTTTTTACTGAGACCAAATGTGTAGTAGCCAAATTGTGAATATGTCCTCTGGGAATCGGCCCAACTAAGCAACTCTGTGTCTAAACATAAGTGTTATTCTGACTTAAAAGCAGATGCTCCTCAGTAAACAGGGCAGCAGTCACTCTGGGGATAATGTAAAGAAGCTATCCAGAGCTCCTTAAAAGGAATTCGGCGGAATGACCTTGGGTTCCCTGATAGGGTGAGGAAGAAGGTTTCAGCACTTCCAGGAAACCTCCAGCAATAAAGAGCATTTTGTGAAAAGTACCTATTCATGTAGACTAGTGGTCGCTAACCTTTTTTTTTGCTCAAGGGCCACGTGAATCCTTGGCTATCCCTCCGGGGTCTGCATGCCAAAGTGGATGTGGCCACCTCTCTCTTTTAAGTATGCATAGACATATGCACACAGCCTCTCTTTCACTCATCTGTGCAGATCAGCTGAGGAACGAGGGAGGGGAGTATTGCTTCCTCCCCATTCATCAAATGATTGATTACTGTGAAGGGGGCAATTTGCATCCCTGTCAGACTGCTGGGCTTAGTGGGAAGTTTTAAAACTTATTTTATTTATTTTATTTTATTTATTTAATTTCATTTATATACCGCCCTAAGCCTGACGGCTCTCTGGGCGGTGTACATAAGGGATAAAAACAGCACAATATATAACTACAATAAATATAATAAAGTCAAAAACCAAAAACAAACAAAGAATAACAAAAAGCAAACAGCATCATAATACAACACTAAAAAGTACAGTTAAAATACACTTTAAAAACAAATTAAAATACACTTTAAAATGCCTGGGAGAATAAAATTTTGCTTTATTTTTTTTCTTTTTGTTGTTGCTGCCAAAATTCATGGGAACTTGATGGGGTCAGAAAAATTTGCTTGGGGAGAGGCAGGTCAGGGTTGGTCCCAGGCTATGGTCTGAAGGCACATAAGGCCAGTTCCCTGCTGAAGCTAAGCAGGGTCAGGTCTGGTCAGTGCCTAGATGGGAGACTGCCTGGGAACCATATGTAAGCCGGCTTGGGTTTCTATAATGAAAAGAAAGGCGGGGTATAAATGTAATAAATAAATAAATTTACCTGACCCTGTTGTAGACCTTTAACCTTACAAGTACGTTAGATTTAACTATATCAAAATATCCATTGCTGTTTCTGCTGCTCTTGCTAAGTGAAACTCAAGACTTGTTTCTTAACATATATATGGTTGTACTTGTATTTTTTAAAAAGCATTGATATTGAAATATATGGTCAGTATCTGTTGAATTAACTGGTGTTTTCTTCTACTGTCTATCTCCTCCTCTCCTTTCTCTCCCCCCCCCATTTCCCCCATATCATCTCTATGTCCTTTTCTTATATAGTGAAAAGGATTTGGTGAAACAGGCAAAAACCTTAAATAGTGCAGCAAATAAACTGATTCAGAAGCCCCACTAGGCTTCTTCTTCTTCTTCTTCTTCTTTTTTTGCAGCTGGTCGCCTCACAACTCTTGACATCTCAATTCAGTTATGAGGAAAAAGCAAAATGAGATTGAGAATTTAGATGTCAGA
The DNA here is from genome assembly GCF_030035675.1 of Rhineura floridana. Taxonomy (NCBI): domain Eukaryota; kingdom Metazoa; phylum Chordata; class Lepidosauria; order Squamata; family Rhineuridae; genus Rhineura; species Rhineura floridana. The sequence goes on from NC_084488.1 coordinate 114,011,845, forward strand.
CTTAAATGTTGTCACTTAAAGTTGACTTGGAATTTGGTGGATTTTTAAATTAAAAAAAAAACCTTTGTTTTTGTTTGGAAGTAGAAAAATTAGCCCATAATCATTCTTACCCCAGTTATTTGTTGCTTGAACTTTACTAAACTGCAGGCAATTTGACCAGTAACTGCTCCAGAAAATTATAAGTAAAATCAGGTTTGTGGATCTGTATGTACAATTGATACAAAGTGTACACAGTACAAGCTTTTTACCCTTGACAGGATATTGGGAAAGTGTGACACTTCCCACACACCCCAAAAATGCTCAAATTCATGGGAAGCTGAGGTGGTTCTTTCTGTTACTTTGTTATGGAGCAGACGAAGAAAATACATACATGTAAGATGAGAGCAGCTGGGTGCCTGCTGCAAGCGATGACCCTTTGGCCTTTTTGTCCCTTTTGATCTCAAGACCAGGACAAGCTCGCATTGCAAGAACTTGCCATTATAAGGGTCTAGTCCTTGTTTACCAAAGGCTTGTCTGCACTGGACGTTTTCCCACCTGTGCATTTGTTACAAATTTATGTAAGTGGCAGGTGTGCCTGACATGCAGGGTATGCATGGCACACAACCCGAGGGACGCACCAGTTCCCAGATTCTGTGCTTAAAACCACTCCAGTTGAAGTGGGGTCAAATTATACTCTTTTACTTTATAGCAGAACAAAATGCGCTTCTGCCTAGACTTGCTCTTGTTGTTTTCACCCTCTTCCAATTGTATTTAGGTACAATTGTCTTGTTCCATGTCTCTTCCAATAATTTTTTTTCAAGACCACCTTCCCATTCATCTGGTGGGCACCATTATTTTGATATAACCCACTGTACATGGGCATAAGGAAATATGCAGAGGAAGGCAGTAATAACACAAAGCAAATAAAGCAAATCAAAATTATACCAAGCTGTAACTAGAATATTTTGCAGTGCAGGGACACACTAAGACAGGTGAGGCAAGGCCAACTCTTTTGTATTAGAGAAAAATGTTTCATTTGCCCCCTTTAAATGACGTGGATGCAAAACCTAGTTTCTAGCTATCTTTTAAAATGGAGAGCCCTTTTTGTTTCTGCATTGCCTTCTACCTCTGCCTTTATTTTCCTAAAAAATAAACAGTGGTTCTCTTTTCCTGAAGGACTCTCATAATAGCTGTGTGTTACCTCCTCTTCCTCTTTTAGGAAAGATGGAATAAGGTATTTCACAAAACAGTTCATTATGGTTCTTACCTTGTTTAAGAGGACTGAATGGAACCGGTAGTGATTTACTGCTAGTTGGTCATTGACTCAGAGTAGTTACAGCATATAATCACTTGATTGTTGTTGTTTTAAGTTGCCTTTTGCTCTTGTTAACTTTTGATTCCAAGTATTTGGTTCAAACAAGGGACTTTGCTGAAAGATGCAACTCAAAACTTAGAAAGCATAGGAAACCACCTTTCTGGAACTCAAAATAACATTGGTTTTTTGGTTTTTATTTTTATTTAGGATGAAATTAGGGGTTGCTTACTTGAGACGGTAAGAGTTTGCTGTGCTGGTCCCTAAACAGCCTTTAGTGTGTAGAGAGTCATCATCAATACTCGTCAAGCTATCCAGATTAGTTTTTTAGTTTAGTTGTCCTTTTTAATTTCCCTCATGTGAATCTCCTGTTTTGTGTTGAAGCAAAACAGGGAGTAGGAAAGAATTGACTTAAAAAAATAGAAAAAAAACATTGACTGATTTTAAAATCTAGGGGGCTGAATCATACTCTTGTATAACTTGTAAAGCTGCCTTTGACAGAGCAGCAGATTTTTTTTTTAAGTAAGAACTCTGAAGAATTGCACTTTGGTGTGGCATGTTTGTAAATGTACCCAGTTAATTTGGAGCAGTGTCTATTTAGGCACCAATTTAAATTCCATCCTGAGGTAAAAATGTTCCATTAAAATATCCAGATGGGTGGCTAGGATTATTATTTATTTTTATTTATTTATTCATTAAATTTATTAGTCGCCCATCTGGCTGGCTGTCCAGCCACTCTGGGCGACTTACAAAATAAAAACATACAAATACATTAAAACATCAAAAATCTCAACAATAATAATAAAACCTAACCCACCCCAAAAGCCTGCCTGAAGAGCCAGGTCTTCAAGGCCCGTGGAAGCTCATCATAGAAGGGGCATGGTGGAGATCATTTGGGAGGGAATTCCACAAAGTGGGGGCCACAGTTGAAAAAGCCCTCTCCCTAGTTCTCACCAGTCTAGCTGTTTTAACTGGTGGGATAGAGAGAAGGCCTTTTGAGGCTGATCTTGTTGAGCGGCATCCATGATGATGTTGGAGGCGCTCCTTCAGATAGACTGGGCCAAAACTGTATAGGGTTTTAAAGGTCAGAACCAACACCTTGAATTGGGCCCGGAAAACAACCGGTAACCAGTGCAACTCCTTTAGCACTGGAGTGATGTGGTCTCGCCGGCGGCTACCCTTAATCAGGCGAGCTGCTGCATTCTGTACCAGTTGCAGCTTCCGGACCATTTTCAAGGGTAACCCCACGTAGAGCGCATTATAGTAGTCTAAGTGAGAGGAGACCAGGGCATGTACCACAGATGGGAGCAAATGGTTGGGAAGGTAGGGGCGCAGCCTTCGTATCAGATGGAGTTGATACAGCGTCGCCCGGCTCACAGCTGAGTTCTGAGCCTCCATGGACAGCTGGGAGACAAGAATGACCCCGAGGCTATGGACCTGGTCTTTCAGGGGCAATTGTACCCCATTGAACACCAGTTCTAAATCCCCTAACCTTCCCTTGTCTCCCACGAACAGTACCTCGGTTTTGTCAGGGTTCAGCTTCAGCTTATTCCTTCCCAACGCTGCCTCCTCTTGGAGTTAGAATTTGAGCTTTCACATAACTAAAAGCCACTTGGCTGGCTCAATATAGGCTACACTGTGATGATCATGTTTAGATGGGAGGATTTGAGATCACTGTCAAAACTATGGGGAGTAATTTTCCCTCCAAATTGGCTGTTTCAGAATTCTAGCCCACAATTCCCTCTGTTTAAAATGCCCTTTGAAACCATGCCTCAGAGTCAGAGCAAAGCCCTGAGATATAAAGTTTCCACTAGTGGGCTTTAGGATCCCCTAGTTTGAGGATGATCCCTTAGAATCATCTCAGCCTTCAGAACTTGGTTCTGGTTAGGGAAGAGGAAATGCAATTTTGCTAATGGGCCTTTATTGGGGTCTTTGACAACCAGCCCTCTCTGTTCCTCTCTCCTCTACACCTTTGGCTTGAATTGCTGTGCTCCTGTCAGCTGCACACCAGGAACGGGCCAGAATGGCCAGAAGGGTACACAATACAGTTCTTCATATTTTCCATATGTTGAGAGGTTTTGACATTGGAATGCTTTCAAAGAAGTGATGCCTGATGTGCATTCTGAGGTGGTATGTAGAGGACTGTGCCATCTGCCTGATTACATGAGAACAGCTTGGTGGATCAGTCCAGTGGCCCATCTAGTCCAGCATCCTGTTCACACAGTGGCCGACCAGATGCCTATGGGAAGCCCACAAGCAGGACCTGAGTGCAAGAGCACTCTTCCCTCCTGTGGTTTCCAGCAACTGGTATTCAGACGCACGCTGTTTGAGTCTGCTTCAAGATGGTGTTTCAGGGGTGGACTAGCCTGTGTGATATTTCAGATTTTTGCTGAGTGATTGCCCCTATTTTCCCTCCCTACAGTTAGGCTATTGTGCTATTTACCACCTAGGTGGTGAATACATGTAGTCTGAAATCAGCCTCTCTGTTGTGAAAGTGCATTCTTCCCCCATTGCAGTGATGCCTCAAGTAGGCTGAGAGGCCTAAATACTTGTCCACGACTTTGTATCTGATCTGGAGCCCTGTGTGTTTAATCTGATGTAACAGTTGTGGAAGAGACCAGACAAATGCACTAATTTCTTAATATAGTAGGTATCCCATGACGCAAGTTCCAATTACTTGTATAAAGCTGCAATGTAACGTAAATTTTAAAAGATGACTTACAGATACTGTGTACTTGAGATTTGCTTTGACTATGGATAAAAGTGATGTTTTATGTTTATCATCTAATGACTGTAAACTGTAGTAATAGAATAAAAAATTGAAAATAGAAGTTTCTTCTGCCTGGTTCACCTACATTTTGACTTTTCTTTAGACTGTTTTGGTCCCCTCTCACTTCCCATACATTCCCTCTCATCTTTCATTGGGCTTGGTTTTCTTTTAATTTATTGTTTAAACTCAGTCTTCCTCCCCACCATGGCTTTTGTTTTTTATCACAAGTTCATGTGGCTCAAATCCAGATTGCAACAGGCAGAGAGGGAGCGTCAGTCTCTGCAAGAGGACAATCGCCTCTTCAAGCAGGAGTTTGGGGATAAGATCAACAGCCTTCAGATGGAGATGGAGCAGCTCATCAAGCAGCGGTGAAGACAACTGATTTTTTTGGGGGGGAGGGTGTCTTTATTGGGGGACCTTTTTCTAGCTTGATGGAGCACTTTGCATATATTCCTTGTGTGCTATCATAGTGAGCCTCTCCAAAACAAGGAAGGGAGAAGTTTTGAGCTTCCCAAAGTCATTGTTTGTGTAAGCCAGTCACACAGGTCAGAAGGTGGAAAACTCTAGAAAGCAGGCATCCATGGCTATTAGGAGTTGTCTGTTCTATCTCTAGCTGTGGCCTGTGTGCCACGGGCCTAGTGATCAGCCTGGCTTGTCACCCATGTGTACAAATGTATGGATCACCTGAGAAGAATGAATGTATTAAACAATGCCCCTATAAATAGGTCTTGGGTGTGCTTATTCTCCACACCCTATATTCTTGGCCTTCATGACACTTGTGCGCAGCTAACATTGGTCCCCTGCCTGTTCATGCAGGAGACATGGGAAACTCTTAGCTATGTATAGAACCTATAAGTCTACGTGCAGGGGAAGTGCCAATGATGTGCACTACTTATGTGCGCAGTGACCAGCTGCAGCCAGTTATGGCTCACATGCCTTGGCAATATGCATGCAGGACTTCCCTAATGTATTTTTTATGTACACATTGGGTTCATAATGATGTGTGGTGGCAGTTTAAAAATAAGTAAATGAATAAAAATTGGGCAAGGCAGGGACATAGGAAGCTGGCTCAGTATTATCTGTGCTGATTGGCAGTGGCTCTCCAGGGCTTCAGATGGGGAACTTTTCCAGCCCTGTCTGGAGATGCCAGGGATTGAATCTGGAACCATCTGCGTGCAAAGCTGATGCTCTGCCACTGAGCTACGATCCCTCCCCGTAAAGGGAAGGGCTCTGTGGGCCCAAGGGGAGATTACAAGATTTGGCATTGGGGCGGGGCAAGGGCGCACAACCCCTTTCAGGGTTAGATTGATTGCCTGTTGCAAGGAGTGATTTTGAATTCTTTTGAATTCTTCAAAATCATACTATGGGAATGTGGAAAAGAAGGAATGTTTTATTTATTTATTGAAGGCTTTTATAAATTCATCATAATATATATTGCAGATTGGTTTTCAAATGCACGTTAAAAATAATAAATGCAACAAGACAGGAAAGGTTCAATCAGGAGGAGCAGCGTCCTCTTCCATGCAGTGCTGCAGCCTTCCCTACCCTGGTGCTCTCCAAACATTTTGCCTTACAACTCCCATCAACCCCTACCATTGGCTGTGCTGGCTGGGGATGATGTGAGTTGTAGTCCAAAACTTTGGGAGGGCATCAGGTTGGGGAAGACTGCAATACTGCATCCACAAGTAAAACCGAAGAAATTAGAACATAACAGGCAATAAACTAATGCAGAACTGCGGAGAGAATGACAGAGACTGTCTGTGCCAGAACTTTGGGAAGCATCTCGATTTACTCACTCATGGCTTAGATGGTCTGATATGGGGAAGCTGTCCTTGCTTCATAAACTTCAACCTCCCCGACAGAGCGAAATGGTATTAGAGACCTGCAACTTGGACATGTTGGTCTTGCGCTGCAGTTCCCTTCAGCGAGTTTCATTGTTCAGACATGTCATTTTTGAAATTCTTAATCTGGCGCATAAGAATGGAAAAATCCTGGTTTTCTCTCCTTCAGTGGCTTTTTGATTGGGTCGGTCAATTAAATCTTGGTCTTAATACATTATTCTTTCCATGCTTGCTACTTCAGGGGCCAGCTTGCACTGGAACTGAAACGGGAACGAGAGCGATGGTCACATTCCCACCATGGAATTCAAGAAAACAGAAGTTTGTGCAGTCAAAACAAAGGACTCCAGAGGACTGGATCAAAAATAGTAATGTTCTTTTTCTGCTCCTTCGTGCTTAACTGTAGCTTAAATTTAGTTAACCTTTTTTACCAAGACTGTTGGGATTCTGTTTGTCTTGTTGTTGTCGAGGCTTGTGTTTCCTGTTGATCACAGTGGAGCTGTCCTAAGCATACTGTAGCAGTGTCCGGGATAGGTAGTTTAAAGACATGAGGCACAGGCCCATAACACAAAGGTGCATAAAATTTGCATATGCCTTTATATGCATAGATGTGAATTTGGGTCTCTGAGCAAATTAAGATGATGGCTGACTGGGGTCTCACTGGCACTGTGGATTGTGGCAAGTAATGTTTTGTTCAATTTTTTTTAAAAGGAGGCAGGGGATCTGAGGCCCAGTGCAAAAGACCTGGGGCTTAGCCCTCTGAACCAATGTCCCTGTGCGTGGGTATGATTTCCATGTAGGAAAAACTAGCATGTAGATCCAGTACAGACTCTCATGTGCAAAAATTGCTGCTGCCTGTTTTCTTGCATGTATTTCATTGGCTGCGGCTTGTTAGCATACGTGCTTGCAGCAGAGTAGGAAGGTGTGTATATGTGGGTGCACAAGTGTTGTGTGTGAGCCCTGCTTTCTGGCCAGCTAGCCTTTAAGATTGTACACTGCTTAGAAAATTTGCTTCTACTGCCTGAATCTGTTTTAAAGTACAGATGCCTCCTTTTCTATTTTTAATTTTTTAATTTTAATTTTTTAAGTATGATGACATTTTATTGTAATTTTATGTTTGTTGTTGTTCGTGCCCTTGAAATGACTTTTGTCTGGAAAGGTATAAATATTGGGTAATAGCCAGTGGTGTCAGTCCAGCAGCCAAAGGGCACCATTGGTACACTCAAATCTGCCAAGATGGTTGGGGGACCATCTGGAACACATTTGGGGAGCACAGGGTGGAGGAGAGGAAGGAGAAGTTCATTCACATGAGTGGAAGTCCATGTGGACAATGTTGGATATCACCCATTTTAAATAAATAAGAGTGTAAGTGATCCTTCAGATAACCTGGTCCCAAACTGTTCAGGACTTTAAAGTTTAGTACCAGCGCATTAAATTAAGCCAGGAAAATGAAGGGTAACCATGCAACTGATGCAAAATTGCTATAATATGATCAAACCTACAAGCATTCTGGTGGTTGAATTTTGCACCAGCTGAAGTTTCGAGAGACAGTGGTAGACGTTTGCATTAATTAGCAAGAGTCCTGATTTGTTTGTTCAAACCTCACATATTTCACTTTGGTTGGTAGCAAACAGGCAACCAATTGAATTACGCACTGTGTAGTGCTGCTACCTATGGATTGAAGTTTCAAGATATACATTGTGACATAGTCCAGATGCTGTCTCCTCATGAAGGAGGCGTCTAAGGTGACCATGCCAAGGAGTGTTGTTTTCACACTTCACATCAATGTACCTGAAGCAAACGGAGCCATCTTTGTTGCTTCCTTTTAAAGAGACCATTAAGCTTTTTCAATTGTCCTCAGACAGGGTAACATGTGCACATGACAATTCTAGTTATCACAATTCTCACTATGATCTCTTAACTGATCTCTGGTTCTTCTAGAAGTTGTAGGTAGCTCTGCGGTGTCCAAAAGTTTCTGGATCCTGACTGTTCTAGAAATTAATAGTGCTGTTGGTGAGATGAAAAGAAGGAAATTTTGGACACTGCATATGTATGAGGAGGCACAAAATACAGAGCCAGTTCTTTGGCGTTCTGCTTCGATTCTTCAGTGTCTGTCTCTTCTGACAGGATGGAGGAAATAACCTCCTGGAAGGAGATTCTCGGCTGAAAACACCAGTGAAAGAGGGGGACATGGTTCTTCCAAGCAAGTATGGACTAATTTAAATAAGCCACATCTTTGAACTCTTTGAGCATATAAATGCTAGCGGTTATAATTCAGGGGACAATTTTGCAGCCAAGAGATGACTTCTGTAAATATATACATTTGAAATCTCTCACATTTGCATGAGGTATTCGTGCAAATAAAGCTGAATTCAGACAGGTCTGATGATACCATTTTTAAAGCATGTGTTCCAGCTGTGGGAAGTGTTCTGAAGAGTCCAGATAACATGTCGTGTTGAAGGTGCACATCTGGGGAGTGAGTTTGCTATGTGCTTACAGTTGCTTCCAAAGTTTTACAAGCTCTTGGATGCCCAGATTCAGGATGCCAGATTCCCCTCTCCCAAGTGCTTGGCTATTGCAGTGATTCTTCCTGGTTGAAACACAAGCTTGGGGAAATTGTAGAGTCTGTTCAGGCGGCACAGAGATCAGAGGCACGTAATACAAAACTGCACACATTGTGGTAGTTCTTCTTGGAAGGTGTTATTTTAACTGGGGGAAGGGCTGTAGTTCAGTGGTAGAGCATCTGCCTTGCATGTAGAAGGTCTCGGGTTCAGTCCTGGGTATCTCCAGGTAGAGCTGGGAGAGACTCCTGCCCTGAAACGCTGGAGAGTCACTGCCAGTCAGTGTAGACAGTACGGAGCTAGATGGACCAGTGGCCTGACTTAGTACAAGGCAGCTTCCCGTGTTCCAACTTCTGGCTTGTACTGAAGCACGAAACAAGGAACTTTCATGTAGACATGCTCATGAGCATAGTTTGTATCTTCGTATTGACAATCACAGAACTAGATGCTATTCTCTTGATACAGGAAGATATGGAGAAGGAGACTGAGCTCTCATTAATCTAAATTTTGTGCTTACCAAGTAGCCCGGGTGTGTTTGGATTTTGACTGAATTTATTTCATGGTGAGCGAGTAAAAACTTGGAGTTCATACCTAGAACTTCGTGGATTGTAATCTGACTTTGACAAAAGGTTGGTATAGGGTGGGGACAATCAAACCTTGTTTATGCTTGGAGCATATAAGTACAATAAATTTGTATGAAGCACAGCACTATTATGACAAATCAGAACAAACTTAATAGCCAGTTTGCATTGGTTAAGTCAACGTGGATGAAATATTAAGTTAGGCTGCAATTCAATACACACTTACCTGGGAGTAATCCAATGGAGCTTACTTCTGAGTAGACATGGACTGGATTGTCACCTCATTGTCTTATTTCCTTTGCAGGGCACCTCCTAGCATGCAAGAGCACGTAAGTACTTTATTTTGCTTATTTTGGAATAGAAGCCGAGTATCCTTAATATGTGGGGAAAATAATTCAAATAACATATTGTTAAAGAGCCTGAGTAGCTTGAGCGATGTATGCGTGTGTTTTAGATGGTGAAAGACAATTTTGCCTTCATCAAATATTTTGATAAAATCAAGAGGTTGATTTAAGATGTTAGAGGTTTATAGAATGGCTGTCATCTGTTTTCATGGGTTCCAAAGTTTGTTGTGTGTTAATATTTTGATATTTGTTTGGAATTGATGGCATGACGTGAGATGACCTTGATTAAGCACAGGTAGCAAACTTACCATTCTTGGGCAAGGCGGTTGAGCGGGTGGTGGCAAAGCAGTTGCAAGCGCAATGGGAGGAAGCGGATTATCCGGATCCATTTCAGTCGGGCTTCAGGCCTGGATATGGGACTGAAACAGCCTTGGTTGCCTTGGTGGATGATATGAGGAGAGCGTTGGATAGAGGTGAGTGCACCTTTCTCGTCCTCCTGGACCTCTCAGCGGTTTTTGATACCGGTGACCATGGTATCCTTCTGGATTGCCTGGAGGGGTTAGGCATAGGGGGCACTGTATTGCAGTGGTTCCATTCCTTCCTCTCTGGTAGGCACCAAAGAGTAGCATTGGGGAATGAGGTTTCGGACCTTTGGCCTCTCACTTGTGGGGTGCCACAGGGCTCCATCCTCTCCCCGATGCTATTTAACATCTATATAAAGCTGCTGGGGACTATCATCAGGAGATTTGGGCTGCAGTGTCACCAATATGTGGATGACACGCAGCTCTATCTCTCATATAAATATTCACCGAGGTTGGCTGTAGAAACCCTATCCAAGTGCCTGGAATCGGTGAGTGGCTGGATGGGAAGGAACAAGCTGAAGCTGAATCCTGACAAAACCGAGGTACTGTTCGTGGGAGACAAAGGAAGGTTAGGGGATTTAGAATTGGTGTTCAATGGGGTACAATTGCCCCTGAAAGACCAGGTCCGTAGCCTCAGGGTCATTCTTGACTCCCAACTGTCCATGGAGGCTCAGGTCTCGGCTGTGAGCCGGGCAGCGCTGTATCAACTCCATCTGATATGGAGGCTACGCCCCTACCTTCCCAATCATCTGCTCCCATCTATGGTACATGCCCTGGTCTCCTCTCGCCTAGACTACTGAATTGCGCTGTACATGGGGCTACCCTTGAAAACGGACCGGAAGCTGCAACTGGTACAGAACGCGGCTGCGTGCCTGATTAAAGGCAGCCGCCGGCGAGATCATATCACTCCAGTGCTAAAAGAGTTACAATGGTTACCAATTGCTTACCATGCCCAATTCAAGGTGTTGGTTGTGACCTTTAAATCCCTGTACGGTTTCGGCCCAGTCTATCTAAAGGAGCGCCTCCAGCATCATCAGCTATGCCGCCCAACAAGATCAGCCTCAAAAGACCTTCTCTCCATCCCATCAGTCAAAACAGCCAAACTGGTGAGAACTAGAGAGAGGGCTTTTTCAATTGTGGCCCCCACCCTGTGGAACTCCCTCCCAAATGATCTCCGCCATGCCCCTTCTATGATGAGCTTTCGCCGGGCCTTGAAGGCCTGGTTCTTCAGGCAGGCTTTTGGGGTGGGTTAGAGTTTATGTTCATTGTTTTTAGATTTGTAATGCTTACGTATTGTATGCCTATGTTGTACGTCGCCCAGAGTGGCTGGACAGCCAGCCAGATGGACGACTAATAAATTCATATACACAAATACAGAAATAATTTTTTGTTACAGTAGCTTCTAAAGAATTTTTCTTCTTATGTTTCTATACATAATATAGGTAAGCAAATTCATGTATAGCATTTATTTGTAATATTTAAAAGATACTTACATTTAAGTTGTTAAAGTGCTTTATTCAATAGAGTTTTCTGTCTCACTTTTGTTATGAATAGCATCAATGTCTTTATGATTATTTAAAACTGGTAAGAGCTTTTATTATTATTTCTTACTTGTCTGGAGAATAATTATTCTGACCTTTAGAGATACGATTAAGAACACCTGTCAAATACTTGTGAGTAAAAAATGTTTTTGGACCTGAGGAATCCTTTACATCAGGGGAAGAAATGAACATTCCTCATTTAAACCACTAGGTGTCATTGTTTTGAGTCTTAAAATCCATTCTATTTCTTTTTTATATAAAAGAGAACTAGAAAATGATCCATGTATTTGTTGTAGGACCCAAAATTTTAAACCTGTACTAATATATTTAGGGCATTGAAGACAATGAGAAACCAAAGGAGCTCCTGTTTTTTTTATTTTTTATATTACTTAGATGTTCTCCTATCCGTATCTTTAATTTTTTTTACTCACAAGTATTCAACAGGTGTTCTTAATCGTATCTCTAAAGGTCAGAATAATTATTCTCCAGACAAGTAAGAAATAATAATAAAAGCTCTTACCAGTTTTAAATAATCATAAAGACATTGATGCCATTCATAACAAAAGTGAGACAGAAAACTCTATTGAATAAAGCACTTTAACAACTTAAATGTAAGTATCTTTTAAATATTACAAATAAATGCTATACATGAATTTGCTTACCTATATTATGTATAGAAACATAAGAAGAAAAATTCTTTAGAAGCTACTGTAACAAAAAATTATTTCTGTATTTGTGTATATGAAATGTTTGAGTATATACAAATTGAAGAATGTTTTTATAAAAATTTTTTAATAGAGATTGAAATTTGTATATGTCTGTCAAAATGATGGTTTTTTATTTGTTTATAGCCCCTGATGAAAGCCCTTGTGTAGGGCTGAAACGCGTTGGGTATTTGAAAGAAATTTATTCTCTTTTATAGAAATCAATAAAAAAATCTACAAAATTTGGAATTTCCCTGTTTTGACATTCTGGGGTTCCCCCTCCTTTTTTTCTTATTATCAACGAATGTCCACACCTCGTATTTTTTGACAGAAAACTTTGTAGCCTAACTGTATGGTTAAATCAGAGCATGTTTTTCAATTATTTAGGAGCAGACTCTTGGCCCTGGAAAGTTAGAGTTGTGCCAATTGTGTCAAGAAGAAAGTACTCGGAGCAAAAGAAAGGTAAACTGTGTACTCTGCAGGTTTTGGTGGGAATAGCAGATCATAACTTTTCTATCGTTGCTTCTTATGACTTGCTTTACAGTGGTTCTGTGTGGAACAATGAGAGGCAGTAACTGCCCAACCTGAGCAAGCTATTAACTTGTACAAACTCAAGGCATTTTGAGATCCTCTACCCCTTCCCCTCCCCTTTACGATATAAAGAGGATACACAACAATGGTTTTAATTTCCAGCCTTGGGGGGTTGAATTAGCAGGTGCATAGAAGGAAAATAATTACAGAGACAAGCTGTGGCTGAAACTTTAGCTGGTTAAAGTTTGATTGGATGAGTTAAGATTCCCAGTAACTTCCGTTTCTCCCCTGCTCAGAACATCTGCAAGCACTGTGGTGGTGTTTTCTGTGAAGACTGTTCAGCAAATGAACTACCCCTTCCCTCCAGCATTAACCCAGAATGTGTGTGCAACCTGTGCTACAAGCATTTGATACAACTTTATTCTGCAAGCCCCTCATAGGACTCTAATGGTGGTGAGACAGCAGTCATGTCAAATAGTTTGTTTCTAGCAGATGAAAGCTTCTGAACCATCTCTGGAACTGTTTGGACAATTTTTCAAAAGAACACCCTTGTTTACTCTTGTTGGACCAGAGTGTGGGGTAGGGGTGAGGTATGCATTGACAAATCAGTCCCAACTGTAAATATTTAAGGGACCTCTGGATGAATCATTCCTGGGGTTTACCCAGATACTGAGAGTTCGTTGCTCACCTCTTAAGCATCTGTATTAGAAGCAAGTTCTATACTACAAGATCTGAGATGCTTCATTTTTGAAGACACGAAGATATTGGTGGAGTTGCATCCAGATGCCAGCTGTCACTGCTCCCAGTAGAGGACAGTAGCACAACCTGAACATGGATGTCTCTAAGAAAAAACAGGGCTTTTTCTTCCATGGCACTCCATCACTTCTCCTAGGAAGCCAACTGTTGCTTCACACTGGTCCCTCAGCCTTTCAAAGTAGGTATGTCTGGCACAGGCCACTTCATCCTTTGTTTACATCATAGAACAGGGACACTGAGCTATTTTCCATCCAATTTCCTAAGAGCGAATGTACTCTGTCTTGCCAGCAGACCTGTGCAATCTTTATTTGAACCCTAGCTCTGAATGACAAAACCCTCTAGAGGACTTAGTGACGCGCTTGTACATATGTAGCAGTTGAATAAACCCCTAAGAGTCTCTGGGACTAAATTGATGTGTAAAAATAAATACAACTGATTTTCTAGTCAAAGAAGAAAAATACCACAAACAGGTTATTTTTGCCTGATTTTCAGTTTTGGTTAGGCCTCTGCTTTATGCTGCTTAAAAGTAAGTCTTGTGTACCAAAATATTTGAATGTGTGGTGTGCAAAATGAGTTTCACTCTGCTCATTTTTTTTCTGCACAATTGGCTGAATGTTAGCACTCAAAAGCTCTGGCAGGGTCTACGGTGGCCTCTCAACTTGTTTTTGCAGAATACCCATAAAGGACAGCAACTGATTGTAAATGAATTGCATCCTGAATATTAAATTAAGAAAATGTTGTAGAGCTGTATATGTAATTGACACAGTAAGACTGTGGGAGGGCAATACTCCTTATTTATGTAAATTTAAGAAGGCATATGCCACAATACTTGTTACCTATAAACTGATGGATTTCAGAATGTATCTTGTAATGGAAAGATTACTCAGCTGCCACCACTGTAAGAGCCATCTCTACTGCTATGTAGTTCTGAAATGATTCGCTCTTGAATTTTATGTGGTCTACAAAGGCTTTAAACTGCTTTGTGAAAGATCTACTGATATTGGAAATTAAAAGACTGCACAATGTATTTGAATCTGCAGAAAACCATTGTATGTTTTATTTGCTATGTTTGTATAGGGCAGACAATCCTTACTAAACATACTGAAGTTTAACATGGCTTATCTTAAGTACAGCATATGGATTGGAAGGGCAGGAGGCCCTGGCTCATTATCATGCATGCTAGGACGTCATGTCAATCATCCACTGCAACTAATTCTTCTTTTGTAGATAATTAGAAAGCTTTTTTTTACTGAATGTTGTGCTGATTACATTGGTATCTTCGACAGTAGTAGCATGTACAGGAACAGATGTCCCTAAAGAAGCAAGAAACACTAAAGAAAGAATAGTGTACATACTACTATGGGCCATGCAACTTCAAGACAGAGGAACTGTACAATGTATACTCCCTTAGAGAGCTGTGAAATCATGTAACTATCCTCTAATACAGTGTTTCCCAAACTTTTTTATTTTTTTGTTGCTGGACTACAGTTCCCATAATTCCTGACCATTGGTCATGCTGGCTGGGGCTGATGGGAGTTGTAGTCCAGCAACAAAAAAAATAAAGTTTGGGAAACATTGCTCTAATACCAGTTCCCAAAGCATTATCATTTTTTGCATAATTTTGTTTCCATAAAGGCTGTAGTCAGAGGCTCCCTTTCTAAAAGATTCAATATAAACCTGTAATTTGAAAATCCCCAATTGATAACTTTTTATCCTCACAAATTGGGGTGTGTGTGTTACAATTTAGGTAATCACTTTAGTCTACAAATTGTTCATATGTGAATGCTCCTCTGTATTAAATAAAACCAAAGACTTAATATGTTGAAAGCTTAATCACACTCCCTTCTCTCTATCCACATGTGAGGGGGCTGTATCTGTGATATTGGTTAACTATCTCAGCTGGGAGAAATAAACCTATACATAGGACTACAGCAGCTTTAACCTGTAGCACTCCAGATGTTTTGGTTACAACTCCCATCAACCCTGACTATGCAATAGAAGTGATAGTCTAGCCTTTCTCAACTTTGGGTCCCCAGATGTTGCTGGACTACAGTTCCTATCATGCCTGACCATTAGCCTTGCTGGCTGGGGCTGCTGGGAGTTGTAGTTCAACAACATCTGGGCACCCAAGATGTTGGGAAAGGCTGACCTAGAACTACAGCACTTTAGCAATAGTCAAAACATACAGCAAAATTCTCCATGCTACCTTATATTACACGTGTCGTTAAAAAAAGTAGGCTACAATTTAAAGTGTATGCTCCTTGGCTCCTTTTGTATTTCAACTGGTACCAAGAGTATTAGACACACAGAGAATCGGGCAACAACTTTTGATACAAGGATCCTGGGGTGAACCTGCTTCATATGGTATGCAGAAGCTGTGTGTATGTAACTTCCTGCACCTCTCCTCTAGTTTTATATAAACCTTAGTTACACAACTGATAGTACACTGAAAGACTAACACCTCCCCTTTTAAAAGTAGCTTCTGTGTCCAGTAAGGTGTGGTCATTGAATGTCTTATAGGTAATGGACTTGCATTGCCTTTGAACATTGTTGAAATACTTGTAAAAAACCAGATAAAGGACCCTGAAGCATGCTATCTGCATTAAGAAAAAAGTTTTCATTTATTAGAGTAATACATTGACGTGATGAGACAGGCAAAACTAAGAAGCAATGCTTAACACCTACTTATCGCTGTACTTTGTGGTAGCAGCAGCAGCAGCTGGGCTCAACTTCACCATCAAACTCATTGACCCCTACTATGAAAATAACAGATATGTAGGGAGGGACCAAGCCTATCTGGCAACCTTAATTAACTATCTGAAAAAACTTCCATTACCCAGCCAGTTTAGGCCAAAAGTTGAGGTGTGGGCACTAGCATTTTCAATCTTTCTGCATATATGTTAGCAAACGCATGCTTCATATTCATCTGGGATTTGGCTGCACTTGTTTAACGCTGACGATGTTCTTATTTGCCTACTCTGTGCTCTCACATCCTGGCAGAACCCAGTAAGGTAATGGTAGATTCAAACCATATTCACGTGGTAAAAAATCAGTTACATCAACCTAGCCACCTTGCTAGGAAGACTGAAAGCATACATCATTACCACACACGCATGCCAATCTGACAGTCTGAATTAAACGTTAATACAGCTCAAGCTACTTCTGGAGAAAAGCAGCTTCTTTATAGCCAGTATTCAGTACCCTATCTAACATCTGGCAAAAGCTCCATGTACAGTCCACCGAGCATATGCTACAGGACAGCTTCTCTATCCTATCCAATGTAAGGGGCAGTTTCATGAATGCATTCCTTTGTGCATATGATGTTCTCTTTTGTGGGGCATTCTACTCCTCTGGCAACCTACAGAATTCCATTCCATGAACTACTGGATCAGAGCATTTCTGGTATTAAGTTCCATGCAACAGACTGGTATCAATATAACACTGTTCTACTATCCCAGTTTAGTAATTAGCAGGCTACAGCATCACGCACACTCCCCAACTGACCCTGCTTAACCACACTTGAGTTGGGATTGATGGTGATCAGGGTTCCTGAAATCATAGCCCACTTTGCACTTGCTTAACCATGGGCAACAATGCGTCTGCACCATTCATGCCTTAGAAACTATGACAATCTATGTAACTCTTTGTGTATCACAGCTTGGCCTCCCAGTCTATCAGGACGTGTACTTGCAGCAAAAAGTTTAAGGACAGTTCAACTTTAATTTTGGTTTTACATAAAACAGATCCTGCACAAACTATTTGTGGGGTTACAGATACAGCTGCTGGATTTACTTTGAAAGGCAATTCGGGAGGGGGGGGAGTGTCCTTTAGAATTTATCCTTGCTGGTTACAGGAACTCCTATATTCCAGCTCTAGGAAAATGTGCAAATGAAATGCATCTTGATTTATCCTGTTGAGAAAGAGAATGCTGAATTAACAAATAAGAATACAAGTTATCATGGTCCAATAAGCTCCTCTTTTAAGTTTTAAAATCCAACACAATAGCAGCATGCTAGATGAGATTCTCAGAATATTAAAGAACACAACAGTCCTTATGCCTGCAAAAGCAATCTTACAAGACTGAACAATATCATAGCACTCAAAGGGCTCAGGAAGGCTTCCAATACTCAAGCTCCAGGGTCCTACAGAGCTCCTTTTCAAGATTAGAAAAACTATCTAGCAATTATCCAGTATCCTACAGATCTCCTTACTCCTCTTCAAGATTAGCAGAATTATACAAAATAAATATGCAAAATTCTCTTAATTGTTTAATTTATACATCGTGTAGAATTTAGCATTTTACTTTGGTTCTTTGAATGCAAGATCTTATTAGTGCTGTTATAAACTTGGTTGGCTGCTTTTTTATAGCCAACCCTATCACAAGGCATTTAAATATTATCTATTAAAATATTATATATTTTAAAAAATTGTTTGTCTGTACACATTTGGACACCTCTTGAGATATCTTAACCAAATTTGGCATGATGGTTCCTGTCTGAGATCATGGGGCAGGCTTGTCTATTTTTTTTATATTCCAGGACACAATTTTAAAACAAAATGGCTGCACCTCTAAACAGATTTAAACACTGCTTGAGACAGAGTACACAAAGTTGGCATAATGGTTCCCAAGGCTGTGGAGCAGGTTTGGGTCTATGGATACCACTGGATACCCTTTTGAAACAAAATAGTGGACTCAACTTTTTTAAAAATGCACTGATTTGGACAACTCTTCAGATATCAACCAAATTTGGCACAATAGTCCCTGAGGCTGAGAAGCAGGTTACTGTCTACGGATACCACTGGACAACATTTTGAATCGTGATGGCAGACTGAACCTTTCAATACTGCACCGACTGTCAGTGAGGGTTGCTGTTAGCTACTTAGAATTCCCAAGTAATCTCGGACACTCCTGGCTAGTACTAAATAAAAAGACAATGTTCCAACATGTCACAATCTATATTAAAACAAAGTCGGGAAGAGATATGACAGTAGATAAACAGAAAAATAATTACTGCTTGCACCAGAGAGTAGTCTTCTGATTTTCATCCTTAATGCATGAGCACAAGAAGAACAGAACACAAACATGGCAGAAAGCTCCCCACCTATCGAGTAACCCAATCACAGAGCACCATGCAAAAAAGATTTGCATGAATGGGCTCTTAAGGCCACTTCACATGCTTACTTTATGAAAATCCTGTATAGGCAGCAGCCCACCACCACACCACTTCCCCGCTGTTGTGCCACTTCTTACTCTTTGCATTTAAAAGGCTTGAAGTAACTTCATAAAAAGTGGGATTTGTTCCTTGGACCAAAAGGTATACGGATCTAAAATTGTCCACTATAAAGCCACATTTACAGAGAAGAAGGCTATCAGTGGCTGCTAGTCATGATGGCTACATGTTGCCTCCAGAATCTGCCTGTTACTGGAGAGCAACAACAGGTGTGGGCTACTGTTGTAATAAACTCTTTGGGAGCTTTCCATTGTCATCTGATTGGCCACTCTGGGAAACAGGATGACGGACTAGACAGGTCTTTGGTCTGATCCAGCAGGGCTCTTCTTATGCTCACATGTTGGCATTAGACATTGGTGTCCAAATTACAGAGGTCTTGGGCTGAAAATGTTGGCCACGATTTGAATACTGGAAGTTTTCACTCACTACAACTACTGATTGTCATTAAGCATCTGTAGAAATAATAGTCCAGTTTCCTAGACAATTTATTTTCTTAGAGGAGTAATTAAAAGTTTGCCATGGAACTCACCTATACTTTGGGAATTAGGCCATTGTCACTGGCAACCAATTTTTGTGCTTGGTGATGAATTCAGGAATAGTTCAATGTATCTATGCTCTATAGAACAAGAGAGAAGCTTTAATTTTCCATTTGCGCTTTGAAATTTAGGAAGAGGGTACTATCAAGCACTACATGCCCACATTTACCCGAGTTCCACATTCCTGACCTCAGTTTATCCAGAAACTCAGTTTACAGTAGATGCAAGTCCCCAAGTGGTCCCTTCACAGCTGTGGAGTTACTTCTAGACTTTTGTTGCTTGCAAACAAATGCATAATGTGCACTGCCATTATGTAAGGATGCTTCACCTGTCATCAGGCTTGCTAGTAAATATGTACCAAGACTTTACCAGGCTCAAAATCCTAACTTTTCCCCATATGTCCCATTGCAAGACCCTCTTGCTGCCTTTTAACTATTTGTGCAACAGAATAATTTAAATGTTTCTAGAATCATTTAACTCTTAACTGAATAAAATAGATGTCAGAACAGGAAAACAGAGAATGTGCCTGGTCACCCTTCTGTTCTTGACTGTTCACATCAAATGAAGACATCTGTACAAGGGACTTTGGATTTTTAAAGTAAGGAAAAATGTACCTTTTCAAAGGGCTCTTGCTATACACATCCCCTGGTTCTAGCTTAGCACCATTGTGCCTCACCATTGCCCACCCAGCACTGTGCCCCATGGGAAATGCACAAGTCTTACTTACGCACGTTCAACCTGTCCTTGGCCATGGCTGCAACTGCATCCTCGTGCGTCTCAAAGTGAACATCTGCTTC
This sequence comes from Rhineura floridana, assembly GCF_030035675.1. Classification (NCBI taxonomy): domain Eukaryota; kingdom Metazoa; phylum Chordata; class Lepidosauria; order Squamata; family Rhineuridae; genus Rhineura; species Rhineura floridana. The sequence continues at coordinate 114,031,688 of NC_084488.1, forward strand.
TCCCGTTGCTTTCCCACTTGAATTATATTCCATAGTGATTCTCACTGGTTTCAGGGGAGCAAAGAACTTTAAAGAAAAAACACAGGGTGAAAAGTCAGATATTGTATCTTACTTGATTATCAGCTCAGAATCTGAAAGCTATGATAGAGCAGAGGCTGAGGAATTATTAATCTATATTTGCAACTATCTGTAAGATATTAAAAGGTCTCAAGTGCTGTCCAAGACACAATAAACTAAATTACTTGTTGCACAAAGCTACGCCTGTTTCACAAATGAAGCTGATACACACTGCATTGTTGTCAAAGAGCTAATTCATATATTCCTGACTTGGAACACACCCAGCTAGGTTTCTGACTTGTTTTCTTTATAAGTGCAGAGCATGCCATACCTGAAACTAACTTTGCAAGCTCCTCAGTTCAGAAGCTGTTTATCACGTGGAACTAATGTTCAAGATCTACAATCCTAATTATCTCTTGTGCACAGAATTACTTAAGTGGTTCTAAGCATTTTCCTAAAGACCTGGATTCACTTATAGAGCAATCCAAGTCCTGGGAAACCGGCGGGAGGAGGGCTGGCGGAGGAGGAGCCGGTGGGAAGATCCACAGCATCCACTTGCCTCTTAGGAGCTGGAGGGCAGGCTGAATGCCAGCTCAGTTGGGAGCTGGGCACAGGAGGTAAAAGCCAGCTCTGACAAATACTCCTACTGGAGAGTAAGTGCTCCCCATTGACTGTCGTAATTATTTACCTACGCTGACCTTTTTGCTGGATTGGGACCAAAGGGGAGTTGGTATAAGGGAAGTCCTCTCCCCTCAGCTCCACCTCTGCTGTGCCCTCAGAATGCCTCATTTTCCAGCCTTCTGCCTGCTCTGTCCATCAGGCATTCTCTGGCGGACCCCCAACTGAGCCAGTGGGGTCCCATTACTGCCGTGGTTCAGCCGGGACAAGGGGCTTCCGATGGTGGAGTCTAGCACTGCCGGGAGCCTGCCAGCTCAGCCGGGGGGCTGCCACATCCAATTCCCCCCCAGCCTGGCACAAGTACAAGTTGGACTGTGCCCTAAGAGAGAAGCTAAATAAATGGGAAGAATTACAGGTCAATAAGCCCAGTCCTCAGGGTCATTTAATGTATTACAGTGTTAGCATTCACTATTCCAGTCCTCTCCAAGACTTAAAGGAGTGAATTAAACAGCTGCAGTAATACTCTCAGATGCTCTTGTTTCTCCTGGTGGCACAAGTTTATTGGCAACAGGGCACAAAAGGTGGCATTCAGGAGAGAAATGCAGGGATGAGTTTTAGCAAATTGTTTGCAAAACTGCTTCAGGCTAATCATGTCTTTTTACAAGTTTCAATGACTAAGGCTAAAATTCCCATTTTGAAGGCTAAAGAAAGCTTTTACAAGTAAAATTGCTCAGGATATTTAACATTCTTACCCTTACGTACATTTATAATGTCTTGGGCTGTTGCTTGAAAAGGCAGACCCCTCAAATGAACAAAGTGAAGCGAGGAGAAACTCCCAGATTCTGACACATCCCGAGGTTTTTCAAATGCTTGCTTAAAAACTTCTGTAGAGTGAAGAAGGCCAGAACTTATGTTTGCAAATTACATTTGTGTGCCTGTCTGCCTCTCCTCCAACATGCAGAGGACATAAAGAGGCAACTCAAAGATGCGCTGAATAGTAAGAACTGCATGGACTTACCATTTTCTTTATCACTTTCATATGTAGCAGCATTCAACTCACTTTCCTCAAAAACAGATTCAGAATCTTGTTTCATAGTGGGATAACCCATCATCTTCCTACCCCGGAAAAAGCCATTGTGTGTTCGAATTTCACTCTTTTGGCTTGGGAATATTTCTATGTATCTATAGTTTATTTTGAAAAAGTGAGAAGAGTTGGGTCATGATTAGTATTTATCATACATGCCCAGGCTCAATTCAGACATCATGTTCCTGCACTACTAGTTTTGCAAGAATCTCAGACACAGGAACTTGCTCAAATCTACAAAGACTGAACTAGAATTTAAACCCAGGTATGTCATGCCTAAACCAGGGCTGTGGAGTCGGTACGCCAAACCTTCGACTCCTACTCCTCTATTTTTCTACTGTCCGACTCCGACTCCTTCATAAATGGCAAATGTATATTAACTAGTACTAACAAATTTACTGTAGTAAAATGGTAGCACAAGGCATTTCATCACCACCACGTGAATCTGGAGCTTGGAAAAGTTACTTTTTTAAACTACAACTCCCATCAGCCCCAGGGATTGGGCTTTTCCAAGCTCTGGATTCACGTGGTGGTGATGAAATGCCTTGTGCTACCATTTTACTACAGTAAATTTGTTATTACTAGTTAATATACATTTGCCATTTATGAAGGAGTCGGAGTCGGTACATTTCTACCAACTCCACCCAAAATTGTTCCCGACTCCAACTCCAAGACTCCGACTCCACAGCCCTGGTCTAAATCACAATCCACCCATGGTTTGGAATTCTGGTTTAGAGGGCAAGTTCAAACATTTGTTTGCCAGTTCAGATCTAATGGCAACAACAGTTAACTGCAAATAGGGAGAAAATGGAGTGTGCAAGGGGAGGAGGGAGCATGCAGACCCATGGCTCATTCATGTAATGCTAAACCATCATTGGGCATTACATGCAAACTAATTTAGAGCATTTTCTCCCTCTTATTAATTTTTCTGACAGGCTTATAAATCAAGTCAAGATCATTACCCTCACATTTAACAAAATGAAAACTGGACCAGAGATGAGAACTTGTTGAAATTCACCAGATAAAATCCATGACTGAACCCAGAATTTGAACTCAGGTCCAAAATCCAGTACTATCTACGTGAGCACATGACATCAGAATGTATGTATATAGGTGTAATCTCCCTCTCTGAAATCCTCTTGCTTCTCACCAAAAACAATCCTGTTTAAATAGCAGGAGGCAACATACATCCAGCTTTCATCTGCTTTAAAAAGTAGTAATGTTTTTGTTTTAAACAAAAACATCCGTCGCTCCTCTCATGAATGTTCATTTTCCAGTAACAACATACCGCCTCCCAATTTCCTCTTTATGCTTCAACAAGGCTTGATTAGCCATTTCAGGTGTAGCAAACTGCACAAATGCATCTCCTGTTTTCCTTCTTCCCCTCTGGTCCATGACAAATGTTATGTTGATGATAGTCAAACCTGCAAGAAGAGATGCTTCAGTAGCATGTAGATGACATTTGTTTTGGTAACAGCAGGATATATATATTGCCCTTTTTTGATAAGAGAAATACGCACACACACACAATAATAAAATGGTACAAAAAAGCTGCTTTAAATATAGTGGTTCTAGCATTTTGCACTTACATCTTGTACAATTTACAAATCAATGCAAGAATGTTATGTTTATGTTAGTCTTGGAGTCTGTTGCTAAACATACATGAAACAAAAGACTCTCGTCTCCTCCCACGCCCAGTTTGACTCACTCTCATTCAAGCTTTAAATATATATACTGAGATATGCGGTGGCCCTCCTTCAGGCACTAGGTGTACAGAACAAAATTAGATAAAACTGATTCACTAAGATGACATGTCCACCTTTGGTTCTGTTAGCATGTACATTTCACAAAGAAGGAAAACCAGCCCTGAAAGGGTTAACTGACAGTAAAGAGTAAATCAAAACCCTCAGGCGATACAGGTGCAGACCCTAAATCACCTAATGACTAAATGACCGTGATGGGCTATAAAGACAGGAAAAGAAAAGGATGTGTTTGTGTGTGTGTGTGGGGGGGAAGTAAAGAGGAGAAAGACGGACTGTGTAACGTGTATTCGATGCTGGAACTGCTTTATGTTATTCTGCTGATAAAGATTGTATATTTCTACACGTGAGTTGCGTTATTCTTGGCAAGGTGCAAAGCAAGGGAGTGACTACGGTCGGGTACGCCAGTGTATGTTTGCCAGAGCAAACACCAACAGGTTCACTGCCAGGGGTCAAATTAAACCTAAATGTGTAACGACACATCCACTCCATCTTTTGCTCATGATCACTAGCTCACAGAATCACCACTCCACACAGAGTCACCTGAGAAGAACTGAGAAATATCCAGTTCACTGCAACTATAGGGAAGGCCTCTCAGTCGTACCACTCCATCGTTGGTCACAGATGTTAAACTGGAGTGCAGGTTCTTCATGATGGCACTAACATCCTCATTATGTATTTCAAAGACTGCCAAAAAAAAAAAAGCCATAAGAAACACAATTACAACTGTAGTGCAAGGAGTTCTTGGACCACACTTTAAAGTCAGGCTAAAACCAAACATACCTTCCACATAACGCTGGCCCAAATATCTTCGGTGCTTATCTAAGGCATTCTGCACATCCTGTTCTGACTCCATCTCAACCAAAGCATCTCCCCTACGTTTGCCATCTCTGTTTAAGAGGAAGTGTATGCCATTCACACCATTTTTAATCTTGCTGCCTAGGAAGTTATTGAAAATACAGATGAAGGTGCATAAGACGACTTCCTTTTCTACCATAACGTTCTGATTTAGCTGCAACAGGGCATTTTAACATTTCATAACAAACATGCACAGAGTAGGACACCAAAGATGGTGAGGAGCCTGGAGAGCAAGTACTATGATGAAAGGTTGAAGGAGCTGGTAACAACCATCTTCAAGTATCTGAAGGGCTGTCAAGTACATCGGGGTGGACAGAAGTTAGACCGGGTTCTATTGGTAAATTTCTAGGATTTGCAGTAGATTTGAAAGAGTTTCTGACTCAAACGTTTACCAACAGAAACAATAAAATGGCATTTCTCTAAGCTTGGCCATCTGTCCCTTTTTTATTCAAAGCTTTCTCCAACTGTTCTACAATACCCATATCTTTCTCCATCAAACTGCACAGTTCGGAATGCAACTGCGATTTAGGCTTTGTTCTCCGAATAAAACTGTAACAAACTTTATCAAGGTTCCTTCATACAAAACTGCAGTTAAGTTGGGTCATAGCTTTGGAAATGCTTCTTTCTTGTCTGAACATTCAGATGCTTCCCAGTCAGGACACCTGTCTTGTACAGAGTGGAGATAATAAACTCATCTTGAGCTGAAACCACTGCATGCTTCTCGCCATATCTACATAGGATCTAGATTCCCAATTAACCCCTTCCTTGTTTTTGTGGGTTGTTTCCCCAACATGGGGTTGGATGGATCTCATGGTCCACAAAAAGGCTCCTTGGGCAGATTTCTATCCAGCCCTTTTGCTGAAAGCCTCCAAGACATGAAATTCTACAGCCTCCTTAGGCAACATATTCCATACCAAACTACCTTACACTCAGGATATTCTTTGTGTTGTTTAAACTAAATGTGCCTTCTTGTACTTAACCTTATTGCTTCTTGCCTTACACTTAGTGAAGCAAGTAAACCATTATGTTTACAGCTCATCTTTCTAATCTGGGCACTAACAAAATTCCCCTCCACCAAAGGGACAAGCCTGAATGAGGTGACCCAACCAGATGACTTGCCAACATCTCTAAGGTTGTATTAAAAGCTTCATGGATTCAATAAATCCATCCAGCTGCAGAACTGGGAATTCAGTGTGTTGGCAAATCTACATTCCAACACAACCAATTATAAACCCACTGTGCCTATTAAAACATTATATAACAATGATTAATTGTTTTAACCAATGAATATGTCTAGGGAATTATGACCTACTGAAAATAGACCTTTTATAGGCTGCAAAAAACAAGAGGAAACAGCTCTACAGAAGTATAGCAATCAATATAGTTCTGAACATGTTCAACAGATTTTCATACTTTCAGACACATTGTCTCAGTATGGAAATTTAAAGTAATTATTTGGCCTCACATCAGCATAAGTAGCCTCAAATGTTTATTTCTTGGAAACATTTTTATCCTGCTCTTTAGCCAGAAAGGCTCTGAGATCAATAAAAAGCAAGAAAGTCCCTGCCCTCTAGCTTACAGTCTGAAGCTGCTAACTACATTGGCAGGAATGCTGCCACTGCCTCCTCCTCCTGGTAGTCCCAATTCTGATCAGGCCACCCCAGCAGCTGCAGTTAAAATAAAGATAAAAGCAACACTGAAGCATGTGTTTTACATCATGCATAGCTCAACCCTTAGCCACCCCACCATATGGGGTGGTTAGGAAAAATAAAATTACCTGCAAAAAAGTTGAGAACATCTTCCTCCGTACAGGAGTAAGGCAGACCTTGGGCCCGAATAAGATATACATCATCTTCCTTGCCTGACTTAGCTGGAGATGCCTCATACTCTGAGAGAGGGGGATACTCATCAGGAAAGGAAGTGCAATGCTCCTTCAAAGAGAGAATATTTGTTTCAACATTGTGACTGTAATGAAACACAAACATGGCACAATACATGGGAGACAGGAATACAAGGAAGGTGCCTTATGCTGAGTCCACCAAACACAGTATTTTTTACACCAGGAGTGGGGAACCTCTGGCCTGTGGGCCTAATGAAGCCTGTGAGGCCACTGCAGCCAAGCCATCCTCACTTTCCCTACATCTGACGTCATACACCCGAGAAGCACTGCTCTCAGAGCTTCCCTAGCACCTACAATCAGCTGATTGCTGGCACTTTGGAAGTGTTGTGCACACTTTCATTTCAAATCACATGGGCAAAAATGGGCCACTTGAGTGATGTTAGGTGACTGACAGGTCAGTGGCCCTGCCCACCTGTCAAACTTGGCCTGTGGGTGTGTGTAGATATAAAGTTCCCCTTTGGTCTACAATGACTGGCAGTATTTCTCCAGGATTTCAGACAGGTGTGTCTTCAGCCCTACCTGGAGGTGCCAGTGATTATACCTGGGGCTTTATGCATGCACAGCAGATGCTCGACCACTGAGTAACCTAACAGTCTGTTGTAGTTACTTGAGACATATACAGATGCCCTTGCTCCCGGGTGGGTGTTGGAGCACACAGCAAGGAAGAACAGGAAATATACTGGGAAAACCATTTATCTGGGAAACCCGAGCGTTGCATACAGAAATCAAGTTGCCACAATCTCATTATCCTCTCACAAGTGGATAGACCAGCCTTTCCCAACTAGTGGGCCACCAGATGTTGTTGGACCACAATTCCCATCTTTCCTGACCATTGGCAATGCTGCCTGAGGCTGATTGGGAGTTGTGGTCCAACAATACCTGGTGGCCCACTAGTTGGGAAAGGCTGGTATAGACAAATGACCAGGGTGGACTGAAACATCCTATACATGTCCCATGCAGACCAGAGTGCTTAAATAGCACATGTGACCCACTAATAAGGCTCTGGGGTACCGTCCTCATAGTCACGACTAGTGTGTATCTTTAATGGGATGGGGAATTTTCTCAGCACCAAGGTGAACACACATTATGGTCCAGAGGATGAAAGTTTTTTTAAAAAAGTTACAGAGAGTTAACATAATTTGCAATGTGTATTAATTATCAACACATGGCAGGCTTGTTCTACAATACTGTTCACATTAAACATGAAACACCTTGATCTGCTCTCATCCCACAGAGCAGCCTTTCCCAACCAGTGTACCTCCAGATGTTGTTGGACCACAACTCCCATCTTCCTGACCATTGGCAATGCTGGCTGAGGCTGATGGGAGTTGTGGTCCAACAACATCTGGAGGCACTCTGGTTGGGAAAGGCTGCCATAGAGGTAAGATACCACACATTTATTAACAATTTTCCCTTTTTTCTGGCAGTGACCTAGTTTGCAATTATAGTAAACCTCCGTTAATGTTTTACTGTGAGCGTGGGGAGGAAACATGTTCATTTTATGTCTGAACCAGAAATTGTGGTTTGTTTGGTAAACCAATAATTGGTAAACCAATTGGCTTTATCATTTTAGTCTTTCTGAGCAACATCAATCATGATTGATCCCTGGTTCGGATGTATAAGACAAGGATCTTTTTTTGTTTCACCCCAGCATGAGCAGGGAAGAGAGAAGAGGCACAACTGACTAGGGTATAGAAGGTGTGAATGTTGCCTATGACATAGATATTACATTGTCAACCTTATCTCAGAACCACAAGGCTAAAAAAACCCACACCACATAGAACATGATTTGAATGGCTCTTCATATTGGGATTCTATACCAATTTTGTATACTGAAAGTGTTAACACCTTTTAGCTTCAGATACAGAAAGGAATACCTCTACCTCCATGGCTACTAGCTATGATGGCAATGCTCTCCCCCTCCATGGTCAAAGGCAATATGCTTCTGAATATCAGTTGCAGGAAACTGCAGGATGGGAGAGTGCGCTTGTGCTCAGGCCCTGCTTGTGGGCTTCTCATAGGCAATTAGTTGGCTACTATGAAAACTGAAAGCTGGACTAGATGGGCCACTGGCCTTATCCAGCAGGCTAGTCTTATGTTCTTAGACCGGGTGACCTAGTTGGCAGTTCTGGAGGATACCTTTCAAGGTGACCCACACTAAGGGACACCTCTATCCTAGGTGTCCTAGTTGGCACCTCTGGGAAATGTCTTTCAAGGTGACCCATAGAAAGAGATTAGATACATGGGGCAAAAAACAGAAAAAGAGTTTAGAACAAATATAATTTGAAAGGAAAGAAGAATTTAAGGAACAAGGATAGCTTTCTTTAACTCAAATGAGTTTATGTCATGGATTCTACTGGAAGTGGTAAGGTCAGCTGAAACAAATGCATTTTTGTGGGACTTGGTTTCATTGAGGCAAGAGAGATCTTCAAACCTTTTAAATGTCAGGGTAAATGTCAGGGAAAAGAAAAAGGTCCCAGGACCACCTGCTGGATTAAAGGAAATAAAACAAAGCCAAGGCTCCCTCACACAAACATCATTATACTATGCATACTGTCATCTGGAATTATTACTACTCCTGTTGAGATATTAACAATCAAGAACGTTGATTAAAATTTGGTGTTGTAAAAGTACAATAAATATATTCTGTAACCAAATAGTAATGATTACAATTCTTCAACCATTAGTATGCACTGAAAGAGTGGAACAAATTTGATCTTTCCTTGATTACTAGGACCACAAAGTGAAGCAATGGGTGCTTAGCTGAATTTTGATAATTTCCCCTAAAACAACCTGAGGGCCAGGGTTAGTCAAGAAAAAGCAGACAGAAATTCCCCCAGGCCACTGTCTGGTGGTTGCTGTTTTCGGGTGGGTTTCAGTCACGTATCAGCAAATCCACACTGCCCAATTATAGCTTACGGGAAGGTCTTGTGCAGCAAACCCCAAAGACTTTTTGCTATAAGTGAAGTGACAGGAAAATGCACTGGAAAGTGCTGGATAATACTTGCTTTGATGCAATGTCATCTAGCCTCCCCGCAAACAAATAGTAGTGCATTAAATAGTCAATATTGTCTAATCTCCCTGCAAACAAATAGGATGACTACTCAATAAACAGGTCATCTGGAAGCACCCTTAGTGTCAACAAAGCATATTTCAATTTATTCATGAATGTGATTGATGAGGTGAAGAGACGCCTAACAAAAAGGGGGGGGGCAGAGGAGTGAGAAGGCAACAAAAGTTCCGTTTGAATTTGGGATATTTGAGATGGGGATAGGGAAATGAGATATATTAGGGCAAGGGCTGCCAACGGAAGGTGGTAGGTATCTCGCCTGCTATCTTAGAGCACACAAGGTCCCCTTTTCACCCAAGCAGATCTGATCCTCCGCTTTCCAAATGAGAGAACACATGAGAGGTCTCTGTGATATCACAGAAGCTGCTGTTTTCTCATTGCACCAGAAGGGGCAAAGGGGAGATCAGAGATGGAAACCCAACACATGGCACTCCAGTTTCCCTCACAGCTGGTCAATTCCAAGAGGGAAAGAACATAAAAGATGGTCAGGAGAACCCCAAGCAGTTTGGCTGGGGAAAATCCAGCCCCACCTTCAGGCTAAAGAAGTTGACTACCCCTGTAGTGATACTTTAGGAAGCCTAGGGGTTTCTTCTCCGTCCTTCAAAAAACACAGCCATGGAAAATGGAGGCTTCCTCGGCGATTTTGGGGAAGGGGAAGCAATAGCTGAGGGGAAGGAGCAGCCTCCAACAGTCTCCAGGGATGGAATCACAAAAGGATTCTCCCAACAACGCAAATCCAAACCCTCAGTTACTCTCATCCTCTCCCAGTGATTTTTGGGAGCAGCAGTAGTCCAACACATTTGAGGGGAAACAAGATGGAGAAATGATGTCGACAGAGAATGTTCAAATTCCTTCTCAGTCATAAAGTGCGCTGGGTGACCTTGGGCTGGTCTCTCTCTCACACACATATGCAGGGACGCACACGCCACCTTAGCCTACCTCACAGGGTCGTTGTGATGGTAAAGCGGCATAATTTGGCCTCTCTGACCCATTACTACACACAAGCAAAACATACCTTCCTCGCAAAAAAAAAGCCAAGACCGAATAACCAGACTACTCTTTGCTGGGGGGAAACTATCAACTCTCATACACACGTTTTAGCTATGGGGGAGAAAACAAGAAATCCCCAAGGGCGAGAAAGTCACCCCAAAGTATTCCGAAGGGGGAGGCAGTTTCGTCTTCTCCTCCAAAAACAACAACAAGGGAAAGCAACCCTCAGAGTCCTACCTGGCTGTAGCATCTTCCTGCGAGGGCCGGAGACAGCAGCGAGCCCCGCAAGCTGCCGAAGCCAGGCACCGGCCCGGCGGAGCTGGCGAATCCGCGGCTCTGCGTGGCTGCCCCGAGTAAGAGCAGGAGGCGGCGGCGGCCGGAGAGGCCGAGGGAGGTGGAGTGGGCGGAGGAGGAGGAAGAGGAGGAGATGGCGGGGCGCAGGGGGAGGCAGGCCGCGCCAGTCTGGCGGCAACTGTTGCAGCTACAGCCGCAGCCCCGGAGCAGCGCGCCCAGCACCCAGCGCGTCCCGGCCATGGGAGGCGGAAGCCCCAGCGCCGTCGTCGCTCCCGCGGTCGTCGTCGCCCCCTCAGCCGCTACAGATCGAGCGAGGGCTCCCGGCACATGCGCGGCAGTGGCGAGGTCTGTTACGACAGGCGGCCTGCTGCGGAGCCACGGCGGGCAGGGCGGAGCCGCGTCAGGAGGCGGCATCCCAGGCCTACCCTCGCTGGGTTCCAGCCCGCCCCTCGCGTAAGGCCGAGGCCTAGCCTGAGGTAACTGGGAGAGCGGGGCGCCGTCCGAGAGGCGTTGTCTTTCGCCTGTAGTGCCGGGACGGGGAGAGTCAGCGCAAGGCTTTGTCATGTGAGGGGAAGAAACTAAGGCCTCGAGTTCTCCTCGCGGGGCGGCGGGAGGGAAGACCGGCCCCCGCACGGTTTGGGGGAGGGTCGGAATGAATCGTAGTACAGGGGCTAGGCGAGGACTTTCTCACAGCTTAGGGTAAGGGTCGGCAACGGGAGACCCTTGGTGGGCCAAATCCGGCTCCAGTTGTCCGCCCTTCCCCTTATAGAGGCAAAACAGGTGTGGAGAAGGCGGTGGCCGCAACAGTAGGACTTGGGGAGAGATTTGAAGCGCTGCAGTGCTGAAAATACGTTGGGAAGAGGGGGGCCTTCATGAAAACCAAAAGCCGCCCTTCTTACAGATAGGCACCCTGACTTCTCGCAATTTTAGCCAAACTAGCGCCCCCTGTAGGCTGAAAGCAGTAACGAGAGCGGAGGCGTTGCAAAGGGTTAGGGGACTTGGTTCTTAATTCAACCGCTGGCCTGCTTGCTTTTTCGAGTAGGAGCTATTCACTTGCGGTGTTAAGCTTTACGGAAGGGAACGGAGGCTGACACTTTTCATAACGTGTGGTATACAATTATTGCATTTGTATCTTCCACAGACAACGCATGTCATCCACCATCTACGCATGGTCATTTATGGTACTGGGCTAAAGGGGGAGCGGAAGAAAAGGTAGAGACAGCTTGGTTTTGTATTTAAATTAAAAAATTAAAAATTAAGTTAATCATCCATAACTATATGCACCTGTAACTCCGTTGTGAAAATCTTCTGTTTTTGTTTATTGTTTGTCTGTTCTGGGAAAATAAAATACATTCAAAGAAAAGAAAGAAAGCGAGTTACTGACTCGCGGTGGGGGTTTAAGGGGTCTCCTTCGCAGGTGAACGCTAAACAAGGGCTTGTTTTAATTTTCCATGTTTGTTGCTCAAATTCAACAGACTGAATAGGAGTTGAGTCATCATTGGATTAGGAACAATAGGCTGGGGTGTGATCACAGGCTATATGATGGAGAGAAGAGCACTTAACCGCCTTTCATTTCTGTAGATCAGGTGTGAAGAACCACTGACCGTCCAGATATTGTCGAACTACAATTTCCATCTTTAGCCATTGGCCATGTTTTCTGGGGCTGATGGGAGTTGTAGTTCAGCAACATAAGGAGGGCCAAAGGTGCCCCACATCTTTAAGAGGGTTTTGTAGTACTCTGCAAAACCTGTTTGTTCAGAGACACTCTTTGAAAGACACATGCACACCAACAAAACCGTTGTCTGCCTCCAACCTCTCTTTTGTTTATTACACAAATGCACTTCTCCTTAAAGAGCTTAAAGCAGTTTGTTGTTGTTATGTGCCTTCAAGTCGATCACGATTTATGGCAACCCTATGAATCAGCGACCTCCAAGAGCATCTGTCATGAACCACCCTGCTCAGATCTTGTAAGTTCAGGTCTGTGGCTTCCTTTATGGAATCAGTCCATCTCTTGTTTGGCCTTCCTCTTTTTCTACTCCCTTCTGTTTTTCCCAGCATTATTGTCTTTTCTAGTGAATCATGTCTTCTCATGATGTGTCCAAAGTATGATAACCTTAGTTTCAACATTTTAGCTTCAAGTGATAGTTCTGGTTTAATTTGATCTAACACCCAATTATTTGTCTTTTTCGCAGTCCATGGTATGCGCAAAGCTCTCCTCCAGCACCACATTTCAAATGAGTTGATTTTTCTCTCATCCGCCTTTTTCACTGTCCAACTTTCACATCCATACATATAAAGCAGTTTACATGTGGTTATCTGTTCATACTGCCAGGCCTTCTTCAGCAGTAGAACTACACCATGTGCCTTCAGACCATTCCCTTGGAGAAAAGTGGCTTTCATTAGCACTCTATAGAATTTAGGCAGCATAATCATGTATTTTGTTTTATGACCAGCTTAGAGATGCAAAGGCCCGGAAAAAACCCAGAAAAAAATCAGGAAAAAACTGTTTCCTCCCCATATTTTTCCAAAGCTGTTTTTGGTTTTTGGTTTTTTTCTGAAAAATTGAGGGAAAAAATGGAAAAAATGAAGAAAAATGGATTATGGAATGTTTTATTTTAGCATGATGAATAAAATATTTCATTGAATCTTGGTCCCCCCCTTTTTTCTCAGTTCTTTTTATGGGAATGAATGCTTTGTGTCTGCTTGACAGTGTGGAGGACTAACGGAGACATAAATAATTTTCTTTTTTATTAATGTTGGTTTTGTCTGTTTTTTAAAAATTGTTTTTTGCCTGCTCCTCATAAACTGGCAAAACAAAAGAGGTCCTTACAGTTCAGGCGTTCCTTATGGTTCAGGATCTTGTAGATCCATTTGTTACCAAAAAAAGTAAAAATTTAAAAAAGGAAATTCAATTTGTAATAATTGTTTGAATAAAATTAACTTTTAATATACCAAATGTGATAATTTTATGCCAAACCAACTTGTACATAATTACATTTGATATTCCTGAAGTAACAAAGTGACTTCCAATCTGTAAAAAGTGCTAATATTGCATTTTTTCAGTTTTTCTGAAAATCTGCATTTTTTTCTGAAAAACCAGGAAAAAAACACCTTTTTTCCATGGCTTCAAAATTTCTGGAAATTTTACATCTCTAGGCCAGCCTGTATCCTTAATCTCCTTACTAACACTTTTATAATTTGTTCCACCTCCTTTCAGTTGATTATTAAGTTTAACTTTACTTTGTAACAATGTAAGTCGTGTGGGAAGCTCTGCTGAAGAGTGGTAAATAAATCTTTTAAACAAAATAAATAAAATGCGGGGATGGAAGGCTGTGATGGTGATCACCCCAGGGTCACCCAGTGAGATGTGAACCCAGGCCTCTCTGATCTATCTACACTACACTGAATCACAAGGAGTAGAACATAGAGATGGAATAAAATTTTGTAGGAGAAGGGGAATAAAATGTAGAGGTTGAACATAGTACTGGGAAGGATCAAAAGGTCTCAGGTTCAGTAAGTGCTTTTGCTTCAGAGCCTGGAGAGTCACTGCCAATCAGAGGAAGCAGTAATTGTCTGACTTGGAATGAGGCTACTTGGAATGAGGCGTATGACATAGAGGAAAAAAATTTATGGCCATTTTCCCATTACTTTATTTGTCCATGGAAAATTTTGCATGTTACAAGTTCATTAGCAACAATGAATGGATATCAGTTTCAAAACTTTTGAGAGCAAATAGACAAACTATCAAAATGTAAATAAAATCAACAGTTTAAAAGTAAATAGACATAATAAAATTACATGTCTGGGTAGCTTGCATTAAAAAACCTTTACAGTGTGAAGGTTTCTGCCTAATATTAATAACTAGTAAACAAACTTGGAATTTTTTTATTTTTTTATTTTAAATAATTTGTTGGAGTTTATTATTTATTAATTAAATTTATATCCTGTCCTTCCTCCCAGTAGGAGCCCAGGGCAGCAAACAAAAACACTTTAAAACACCATAAAAACAGACTTTAAAATATATTAAAACAAAACATCTGAAAACAAAACACCTTTAAAAACATTTTTTTAAAAAAACTTTAAAACATCTTAAAAAGTAATTCCAACACAGACGCAGAATGGGACAAGGTCTCCACTTAAAAGGCTTGTTGAAAGAGTAAGGTCTTCAGTAGGTGCTGAAAAGATAACAGGCGGTGCATGTCTAATATTTAAGGGGAGGAAATTGCAAAGCTCCACATTCTGTGTTGTGGTAAATGGAACCCCTGATAAGATGGTATCTGCAGGAGGCCCTGCAGAGCATAGTGATTGACTGGGTATATACCTGTAAGGGGTAAGATGATCTTTCAGGTATCCTGGTCCCAAGCTGTATAGGGCTTTGTACACCAAAACTAGAACCTTGAACTTAGCCTGGTAGCTAACGGGCAGCCAGAGCAATTCTTTTAGCAGCAGGGTGACATGTTGGTGATTACCCTGCCCCAGTGAGCAGTCGTGCTGCCGCATTTTGTACCCGCTACCAACTTCCAGACCAACCTCAAGGGCAGCCACACATAAAGCCTATTACATTAATCCAGCATGGAGGTTACAAGTGCATGGACAATAGTGGTCAGGCTGTCCCCGCCCAGAAACGGCCTCACCTATCTTACCAGCCAAAGCTGGTAAAAGGCACTCCTAGCCACTGAGGTCACCTGAGCCTCTAGTGAAAAGTATAAATCCAGGAGCACCCCCAGACTATGAACCTGCTCTTTCAGAGGGAATACAACCCCATCCAAAGCAGGCAGCTTACCTATTATTTGAACTTGGGAACCACCAACCCACAACACCCCTGTCCCAAAAGTGTTAGCTTTGTATACTAAATACAAATAAAATAAACATGCTAAATTAGATAATTGTCTAGGGCAGGGATGGGAAGTCCATGGCCCTCCCAAATGTTGCTGGACTCCAACTCCCATAATCCGTGCCTATTGGCCATACTGGTTGAGGTTGTTGGGAGTTGGAGTTCAATAACGCCTGAAAGGCCACAGCTTCCCCATCTGTGGTCTACAGCATCAGAAAATCTCCAAATGCAAAATTATACAATTTAGCATTTTCCAAATAAAAACCACATCACTGGAAACCCTGGATATCCTACACATACCATACCGCAGGGGCCTTTGCGTTATCACAGGAGCCTCTGGTGCAAGTCAAGTTGGAAGTTTTGTCTGGCCAACAGTGAAGTTTGTCTGAGTGAAAGCATCTGAATGATGCTGGTTGGGCCAGTTGCTTGTAATTTGGGTTAAGTGGTGGTGGTTGAAACCCAGGTGTGTGTGTGGTGCTCAGGGGCCTCTACTTGGCCATTGATAGGTTGGAATATACATTTCCATTTGAGAACATCCCCAATCTGGTTAGTCGTTCTCAAAGTTTAAAACTGCTAACAGAAGAAGAAAAGAACAGCTACTAAAATGAAATACAAAACAGAATGGTAGCCTTAATTCTAAGTTTTGGATATGGGTATGGGTATCAGAGCTTGGAAAAGTTACTTTTTTTGAACTACAACTCCCATCATCCCCAGCCAGCATGGCCACTGGATTGGGCTGATGGGAGTTGTAGTTCAAAAAAAGTAACTTTTCCAAGCTCTGGGGTATATGATTCCAAGAGCATGGTTCATTGAGGTATCTATAGTGACTGCATATGTGGCATTCTTTTCACCAGACGTAATTTTTCTTCTTCTCAAAGTAGAATTTTTAAAAGTTCATACTAAATCTGTAATTATACATTTTTATGATTTTTATGCTGTAGTGTGTTCTTTCTTTGACAATGTACTCTCTATTGGTCCACAAAGCTTGAAAAAAGATTTATTGTAGCCAGAGTTTTGTGAACGTTCAGTTTCACGGCCATTCCAAAGTACTTCCTTATGTCCATTTGGTAGACTGGATAACCTCAAATGACGGATCTGATGTAGCATGTCTTAATAGTTTGCAGCTATGTAACACTGTGGTAGGCCACCAGAACTTCCCATACTAGTGTCCCTAGAGTAAGCATCTCAACTGACCCGTAACCATTTTCAATATGACAGTGACCATACAGTAGGAACAGAATATAATTCAGGTTATATAATTATTTCCCATGGCTGTTACTGAGCCAAAATAGTAATGTTAGTTTGCTGCAGTAACGATTGTCGTTTAGCATAGTACTGAAATACAAAAATTTCTGAAGAGATGAATAGAATGGAAGGTAATCGGTCCACATTTTTAAACTTAATTTTTTTTAAAAAAAATGCTTCCCCATAGTTCTTTTCTGTATTTATTGTATATATTTTTCTCTAATTTTACATTCCTGTCCTAAGCATACTTATTTGGAGGTGAGGCTTCTTGATGTCATTGGAACACAGTTTCAAGAAAATATTCTTACTTTTGCAATAAAGGAACATACCCGCCCCACCACATCAAAAATTAAGGGTTTCCATAGTGGATCAAGTGGTTTGCCAGATCAGGGCCTTTGAGCTTGTCAAGGCTTGTTTATGTATCTGATTTCTGCTTTGATGCACATTATTTACATGTACAATAATGCTATAGGCAGCATGTCTTATTCAGGCTATAGCAATATTAATTACCAGTTTTCATCTAAAGGTAAGTTGTAACCTGTGTGCCAAAACATTTAAAAGAAATGTACATTGTTTTGCCTCTCAGCAAAATCCAAGAACACCTCCCTATATAAACATGTACAAGCATAATCATTTTTCTTGTCTCTCAACAAATGTTTATTGTAGGTTCTCCTGATGAAATGGGGGTTTTTTGCTTCTAAAATTTGTGTTTGTTGCATTTCCCCATTAGACCTATTGGCTTTTTTTTGTTACTGGTTTCTTCTTTCATTTATTATGTTGGTAAAATCTCCCTCTCTTTTGCCTTTAAAATATTACTTATTAATAGGAAGACTTAAGCTGCCCCCTTGGTTGCCTATATTGCACATGATGTGTTGTATGTGGTTTTATGCTGTGTGTAGTTTTTCTGTCTGTTGGGAAATTTATTAGTACTGTAACCCAATAAGAGAAAAAAGTAGAAATTAGGGTTATAAAACTAGGCCAGTGAGCTGCTGTGCTCAGCTGTTGCTTACAGGATTCCCATATGCACAGTGGTTGGTCTCTGTAAGAATAGGATGCTGGACTAGATGGGTCTTTGGTCTGATCCAACAGGGATCTTCTTGTGTTAACATGATATAGGGAGTTACTTTTGGTTCAAGTGCCAGATCCATACACAACGAGTGCCAAAAATTCTTCCTGGACATGAATGGCTTTCTCTCTGTTTTTTCACTGCCAGATCGTTATTGTTGTGACTGAAAGTTGGAAGGCTTCTTGAGCAAGAGCCCAATCCTGAAGTGCTGGAAGAGGCCAGTCAATCCTAAATAAGCAATCCAAAGTAGTGAATCCTAAGTGGTCAAGAATAATCCTGGAAAGAGCCATACTGACACAAGTGATTTGAAGACTAGTCCTGGATGCAGGCTGATGGCTGGTTAGTTGACCTTGTGCAAGTATCATATAGTGCACTATGTCTTTAGCACAAAAAATCGGTGCAACAGATGCAAATATTTAAAAAATACTCTCTCACTGTATGATGTTTATGTATTTATCTCAACAGTGTCCATATAAGCTGCAGAACTAGGAGTACCTAGCTGAGAGTAAACCATTGAACACAATAGGATTTTCTTTTGACATTTTCTTTTACATGCTAGTTTTCTATGTGGAGGGATTTTTTGTATGTTGTTTGTTTTTGGTGTGGAGAAGCGGTCATGTGAACTTCCGGCTATAGTCTGAAGTGGTAAGCCCAAACACAGGTTTACCATCTTAGTGAGAGCTAGTAATCCTATGCATAGTTATTGGATAGGTTCCACTGAAGTTATTGGGTCTGGCTCTGACGTAAACACACACAGTATTTAGTCTGCACAACATGCTTGGAACATGCTTTGTGCATAAAAGACATTGAGAGTTCAATAGAGTGGTAGTGAGCTACATCAGAACAGTTTTTTTTTAAAAAAAAGCTCTAGCTTCTACTTTCAGCTTACCTTTAAAATTGTTAATTATTTTATTTTTAATTCTCAGGGTGGCATACAAGGATTGCAAGCAAATACAACATAAAATAACGATAAAATCATAAAATTATCCACCTCACAGTGCAATTACAAAATAGCAGCAATACAGAAGTCTCAGTGAACAGGAACCAGCCAACTATCTGTTCAGGCCCCAAAGGCCAAATGTAATAGATGTGGTCTTTCATATATGCTCCATATTGCCTTGACATTGGTAGTGACCAAGAACATGAGGAAATATGACCACAGAAGAAGTTTGGAATGCTAAAGATCAAACCCTAATACCTTTGAAGGACATTTTTTCAGGACTGGCATAAAAATGACACCATAAGGACCTATGCTTTGAGGTCTCTACTTCTGGACTGCATGCAGCAGCTTTGGTGGTAAGAAAGCTGAGAAAGGCCATAGATTTTTTTTTTAATCCGAAGTGGCTGGATAAGTGGAATCTCATCAAAGAATTCCAAGAGGTACACAGAATGAGATCCACGGCATCCAGAAATGGACTTTCACCTCTACTTTGAGAAACCATAGAAAAGAAATCTTCTCTTTTGACAAATGATGCTTTTTCACTTTGGCTGGAGAAGATTATTGAGTCCCTGAAGCAGAGGCAGAACATAATTAAACAACAGGCTGAGACATTGAGACGGACTGGGATATCAAAAATGAGCCACACCAGCCATGGAAATGGACTTCCTTGGATCTTGATCAGGAGTGCAGTGATTGACTAGACTGGCTCAAGAGCAATAGAGAGACACAAAGATGATCACCAATGAGATAGAGTTGAAGGCTGGATATACTGTGTCAGGGGTGACTTCTATGGAAGCACCCACAGTAATCAGTGACGTGGGGAAACGGGGTGGACAGGTGAACTGGGAGGTGGGGGAAACTGGTTATAACACTCCTCAGAGAAGTAGAATTAAAAAAAAGAAGAGATTGAGGGGACAGTTAAGCCAAGGCCAAGATGAAAGTGATAGTAGTTTAGAATGTGATGGGACACCTTATACAATGAGAAAGAAAACACGACTTGGTATGTTATGGAGTGAGCTGATGCCTACAGATACCGAGAGTGCTGAGGACTCAACTAGGGAATTTCCTGACGAGGGGATTTCAGTACTCAGTGTTGGGGGAACAGAACAAGGTGATGAACAAACTCAGTATGGTCTAGATGCGGCTTCTAGCCTCCTTGCCTTTTCTTCCCTAAACAGGAATGATGACACATCAGCCCAAATTGTGAATGTGAATAGACCAAATGTTATGGACAGTCAGAGAAAATATCAAAACAGCATTGAACGAGAGGCATGGCTTAAAGATTCCAGACCACTGATTCTTTCATCTGACAATGAGGCAAATACTGGAGCAACTGTAAGTTATAATACCGCACATAGCAGTCATACATTGCAAACACCAGTACATAGTGTACACCAATCAGATAGTATAGGCTCAAGTAAAAAAAACCCTGGACAGTCTGATAGCAATTCTGCCCAACCTAAACCTTATGCAGGTTTAGGAAGGAGACATAGGCAAGGGAGCTCTCATTTGACAACTAAAGCTCTTCCTTTTGAAAGTGAAGATTATTTAGACCAGTTTTGCCAAGATGTCCCTAATGACCATGATCCTTGGAAGCGCTATGTTGTGCGTTTCAGATATGTGGGAACTGACACCAAAAAGGACATGAGGGCTTATTTGACCAAGGTCTTCCTTATAAATACCTTAAATTTTCCTAAGGAGGATGTGGTTGCAGTTATCCGACTACCAGGTTCCAAAGAAACTGATATATGCCTTGCATCAGAGAGAGCTTACAAAAATTTTTGGACAAGTACTAGGGCAGCATGTATCAATGATAGCTCGCTATTGGAAGGTTTTGAAATTATTCCACTGTTTCGTGGAGGCACAAAAGTCCTCACAGTCAGTTTTAGGACAACTACAATACCTGAGCAAGATGTTGCACTGTGGGTATCTAAATATGCCAATATACTTATGGGTCCAGTTAAGAAAAGGGACAATTATGGAGTATGGACTGGCGAGTATCACTGTGTTGTAACATTCAAGAATCAGCTCGTGGACAGTTGGGGGGGGGATATCCCAAAATACTTCTTTTTGGGATCAGAGCGAGGAACAATAAATTATATCGGCCAGCCAGCTGCATGTTTTGAATGTGGTGCCTATGACCATAAGCGTCGTGCTTGCACTACCCCATTGTGTGCTAACTGTGGAGGTCATGGGCACCCTACAGCTGCCTGCCACTACAGAATCAAGTGTAATTTGTGTGACGAGGAAGGCCACACTTACTTTTGTTGCCCCAAGGCACACTACAACAAGCTTGATGCAGAGCACTGGTACAAAGCTACTTGCATCACAGAATCTGGGAAACAAACAGGCACAAGTAGAGAGGCAGGAGAGGGAATGTGGAGGCAGAGAAAATGACAGGAGCAATGTCAGTGCTCAGGACAGAACAGTGGTTGCTGAGGAAAATTTAATGGGACATCACATATGGGAAGAAAGTAACAATAGTATTTCAGTCAGAGAGGAATGCATGGCACACCATGCAGAGTAGGAGAGGTAGTAAGAGTAAACAAAAAACAAAGCACGTTGATAATATACCAGTAGGGATAGTAATAGTAGAACTAGAGGAGTTTTCATCAGGAGTTAAGATGAAGGGGAGTTTTGGAATGAGACTCCGCTGGAACAAGACATAACCCATCATGAAATGCACAATGTTCTATGTATGGAAAGGAAGGCAGATGAGGAAGTCGGAGAGCAGGCAGAGGAGCAAGACAACCAAAAGTAAAGATCAGAAGATGAAATACAGGAAAGGGAATTTCCTACGGGGAACTTGATCACTCAGTAGATTGCTGCAGAAAGCAGGGTGAGTTCAGCCCTGCTGGACTGGCTGTATGACCCAGTTCCCCAGGAGGAACTCGATCAAACAGTCACTTCTAGCAGAAAGCAGCTTTGCCATATCTGTGTTTGGTGCTTTGCTGAGCACAGGGCTTGCAAAGCACCTTGCATTGTGATTCCCAAGTGCCCAACAACCAGCTGGCTATTGGGCACTTGGGAACCAATGCACAAGGGGCTTTGACCGGGGGGAGGGGAGGTCAGCCACCTGTCATGATGCCAAGTGACCAACAGGTAGGTTGTCCCATTCATCTCTCAAAGTCGTCTCACAGGGTGGGAACACATAATGATCTGGCCCTCCGGGACAAAAAGGTTCCCCACCCTTTATTTAAACAGTAGATATAAAGTAATGTTATACCTACTGTAGATATAAATGAATCCACTACAGAGGAAAAAGTTCAGTGGGCTGCTTTCATCGTCACAGGGAAATCTGCCTGCAGCCCAGACAGGTTGGAATGAAACTTTTATAAAACGTTCAAGAAGTGGTTAATAGGCCCTTTATCGTCTGTATATAATAAAATGATAGAATTAAATATGCTGAGTAAACCTTTTTATAGTGGAGCTCTAATTCTCACCTCCCCCAAAAAAGGCAATCTAACATTAGTTCAGAATTAGAGACTGATTATTTTGACTAATGCTATTATAGAATTTTAGCAAAATTAATAAATGGGCAAAAAGTGACATCAGAGTTGTAGTTTGCTCTCAGACTAGTATGGTACCCTGTAGAACAATAGACCCACTATGTTTATTTAGGGTGCAATCCAACTCACCTTTCTGCTGGGCTGGGGGGAGTTGGATGCTGTGGGCCCCCCAGCTGTGCTGGCAGGGTCCTGGCACCACCAGGCTCTGCCAGCCTGTGCCAGTGGCAGCCTTCCTCTGTAGCTGAGCCACAGTGCCACCAGAATCCTGCCAGAGCCATTAGGGGTATGCTGAGGACAGCCAGTCTGGCAGACAGAGGGCCAGTGGAAGCCCTGAAAATGGGGTGTGGTGGGGGCGGAGCCATGGAGGAGGACTTGTACAAGATCCTCCTCGCATCTAGAGCCCTCCCCTGGGTCCTGATCTGCCTGGAATCTATGGAATCTATAAACCATATCGAGTATGATGGTGAGAGAACCTTTTCTGTAAGTAGTTCCTTATCTATGGAATGCTCTCCCTGGGGAAGCCCATCTGGAGCCACTTGCAAAGAAACAATCCAGCATTTGGTTAAAGAGTGCCTGTCAGCAGAAAAACCTTGGAACTCTGTCACCAAAGCTTTGGATTGGCTGATCTCTGAGAACAATCTTGTGAGACGGTTGTTTTCAACTCCATACCGGAAATAGAACTAAAAGGACTGAGACATTGGATGGTTTGGAAAAAAAGACACAAAACTCAGCAAGTCATCAGTGTGTTGATGGAGTTCTATTTTCAACATGCCAAAGAAATTAAGACACAAAATCTGTGTATGAGAACAATGTGGCTAAGTTTGTATAAACCTGGATAAGTGGAGAGAGTCTGTTGGAGAAGGAGAGGATGCCAGCAGTGATGTTACAAAGATTCTGGCCTTGGGTGGCTGAGAAGACTCACACCTGTAAGATAGAATTAAGAACTGTAAGCATGTGTTAGACTTAGATTTGTTTAATGTATTAGCTAGTGAGGTTTCCTCTGAGTGCTGTATGTGTCACAGGTTTTTGTGCCTAGATGTGTTTGTGTGTACATGTACTTTGAATTGCTTAATTGTTAATTGTAGTATGATTTTTTAAAAATTTAGATGGTTTGGACTACAACTCTCATCAGCCCTGCTGGGCTGATGGGCCAAACTTCTGAATGGCAGCAGGTTGGGGAAGGCTGACTTCTGTGTTTGTGCCAAGATGCAGGCTTTCCAATTAGAAAAATATACTCTAATAGGATATTTCTGTTCCCCACATTAATTAATGTAAAATTAGTCTTAGAAGGATAGAATTTTCTTGATACCCCTGGGTTAGCCTGACCAGGAATTGGGAAGTGTTATGAGAGCAGATAAAGGTGAGTGTGCAGTAATTAATGAAGCGGGAAGAATGTTATATTGGGGGTATCATGTGATAAAATATATGCAAATCATTATTGTGTTGTGTAAATCTTTAGTGAGCGAATCTGAGAGCCTCTTGCGGTGATAAAGTGGGATATAAATTCTGTAAATAATAAGAGGCAGGCATTTTGTTGAACATGTAAATCTGCTGCCAATGTGTGTAGCAACCATGTACAAGTTCAGTGCTGTCCCCCCTCTCCCCCCCCCGGGAACGGGAATAGGTTTGTGACAAAGGTAGAGAAAGCAGAGGGGAAGCCACATAAAAGAAGCAACCTATTCATCCAGGCCATAGGTTCCTTTCAGCTGGCTTCCTCATGAGCAATAGTCTTCTCAGGAGCGAGGCCTGATTCATGAGCAAGGCAGGAATGCGGATAGATGGGAAGTTGTATATAAAACACAGAAGAAAAGGGGAGAAGGAGCTTTGCTACAGAGAAGGAACAGGTATGTGAGTAACCTTTTTTTCCTTTTGGCTGATGTCACAGCTTGGCCCACCCCTTTTTCTCACTCAGGCAAACACTGTATGGCAGTCAAGATTATGCAAAGGAAATGCATTATGCTGACACAGTCTAGCTAGGGCCAGCTGTTTTGTAAGTTGTGCTGGCTTTCTTCAAATGGCATTTGAGCACAGAAAAAAAGTACTAATATCAAGTTGACTCAGGATCATCACAGGTTAGATGGAGATGAAATGCATGAAAATTTGGGGGAAGGGGCAGGATGACTTTTGTGTATTTTGTGAAAATACATAACAAGAAAGTGATATGGACTGCGCTTAATTGAGCTAGAGCTGCCTAGGACTTAACTGCCAAGGCTGTTTAGATAACAGAATTCTGCTGTAGTAGCAGTCATGGGATTTGGGGTGAGGTGTCCTCAATATGCGGATGACACCCAACTCTGTCTTCCATCTGAACAGGTTTGGTGATACAGGGGCCAGGCCAGTGCCTGGAAGCTGTAATGAGCTAGATGTGGGCCAGTAACCTGAAACTGAGTCAACAAGAGGTGCTGAGGTCTGAGAACTAATGAGATGTCCTGTTCTGGCTGGGGTTGCACACCCTTAAGAGTGCAGGTGTATAGCTTGGCGGTACTCCTTGATCCAGCTTTGTCACTGGAGGCCTAGGGTTGATAAAAATCAATGGTTTTTAAAAAAATGGATTTTTAAATTTAAATTGGATTTTCTTATTTAAATCAGATGTCAAAATTTTCTGAAAACAACTAGGGGAAAAAGAGCCTAGGTCAAAGATATCATCATGAATACTAATTATACAACTTCTGATTATATTCTATGAATATGTTAACAGCAGTTTATGGAGATAGGAGATAACCTAGGCCACATTCACATTATACATTTATTCCACTATTGTTCCACTTTAAACAGTCATGGCCTATCTCAAAGTATCCTCGGAAGTGTAGTTTGTGAAGGATGCTGAGTGTTGTTGGGAGACTTCTATTCCCCTCAGAGAGCAACAATTCCAAGAGTTCCCTGGGAAAGAGGGACTAATTGTTAAACCACTCTGAGAATTGTAGCTGTGTGAGGGGAATAGGGGGTCTCCTCTCAGCACCCTTCACAAACTGCACTTCCCAGGATTCTTTAGGGTAAGCCATGGCTGCTTAAAGTGAAATGATAATGGAATACATACACAGTATGAATGTGGCCCTGATCAGTCCTATTCTGCAGGTTGTTATGTGCCTTCAGGTCAGTTACGACTTATGGTGACCCTATGAATCAGTGACCTCTAACAGCATCTGTCATGAACCACTGTTCACATCTTGTAAGTTCAGGTCTGTGGCTTCCTTTATAGAATCAATCCATCTCTTGTTTGGCCTTCCTCTTTTTCTACTCCCTTCTGTTTTTCCCAGCATTATTGTCTTTTCTAGTGAATCATGTCTTCTCATGATGTGTCCAAAGTATCATAACCTTAGTTTCATCATTTTTGGTTCTAGTGACAGTTCTGGTTAATTTGTTCTGACACCCAATTATTTGTCTTTTTCGCAGTCCGTGGTATACGTAAAGCTCTCCTCCAATACCACATTTCAAATGAATAGATTTTTCTCTTACGTGCTTTTTTTCACTGTCCAACTTTCAGATCCATACATAGAGATCGGGAATACCATGGTCAGAATGATCCTGACTTTAGTGTTCAGTGATACATCTTTGCATTTGAGGACCTTTTCTGGTTCTCTCATAGCTGCCCTCCCCAGTCCTAGCCTCCTTCTGATTTCTTGACTATGGTCTCCATTTTGATTAATGACTGTACTGAGGTATTAATCCTTGACAAGTTCAATCTCCTTGTTGTCAACTTTAAAGTTACATAAATCTTCTGTTGTCATTACTTTAGTCTTCTTGACGTTCAGCTGTAGTCCTGCTTTTGTGCTTTCCATTCTGCAGGTAGTATACATTTTCTCTCTGCCTTGCCTCTCTCAAAGTGCAAACATAGAGAAGGTCAATGAATAGAGAATTTGGGAAGATGGAGCAGACCTGAAGAAGATGAAGGCCACTGAAGTGGCAATCTAGCTCAACAGCAGTAGCCTCTTCTGCAGGTGTAGAGATAATTTTTTCTTCCTTTGGACTAATTCATTCTAAATTGAAAAATAAGTTGGGCACTCAAAAAGCAGCAAAGCTTGTCTTTTTTTTCCAGACAATGAACAAGGAAGATAAAGGTGAAGAAGACTGAGTTAACTGTACCACCCAAAATTTTAAGTTTCTCATGCTGACGTGGTTGAAATTTGGCCTACATTTTATTTTTTTAAAGAACTTTACATTTATTTAAAAATTGAAATAGTTAACCAATAAAAAATCCATGTGCATGTTTTGTTAATGTTTTTGTTATTCTGCTGGTTAGTTTTCTTCAATCTTATTAGTGCAATTTAAAAGCCTGTTCGGTGGTGGTGATTCTGACAAAAATATCATGATTAATTGAACATTTGGAGCCGATATATCTCCTGAATGACTTCGCAAGCTCATCCTGCTTAATATTAAAATGACCAAATTATCATCCGATTTTTTTGACAAAAGCTAATCTGAAAATAATGCAGAATAATTGCTCAGTGTCTTGTTATGTGCCTTCAAGTCGATT
This sequence comes from Rhineura floridana, assembly GCF_030035675.1. NCBI lineage: Eukaryota > Metazoa > Chordata > Lepidosauria > Squamata > Rhineuridae > Rhineura > Rhineura floridana. The sequence goes on from NC_084488.1 coordinate 114,058,387, forward strand.
ACGACTTATGGCGACCTTATGAATCGGCGTCTTAGTGTGTACCTACGTTCTAATGAACTGCCTCTGAATATGTATTAAGGTATTAAACAATAATGTACTTAAAAATGATGATTAAATAGAAACTTCCTCACTAGTGATTTAAACTGTGATTTAAATAATTAAAATAGAGGCCTTCAGAGAAGTAATTTAAATCAAATTAACCCTGCTAGGAATATCTATGGACAACTTTGGCTAGTAGGTCACCTGTGCCTGTTCCTGGACAGAGAGAACCTAACCACAGTAACTAGGGTTGCCAGGTCAGAAACATCCTAAAGCCTGAGATTTGGGGGTGGGCCGTAGTGATGTCATGGGGATGGGCCATAGTGATGTTACAGGGGGTGGGCCGTAGTGATGTCATTAAGCATGATACATTAAGCATCAACCACAGTTTCTTGGAGTATACAACTTAAACAGAAACATTTCTCTAATTGGAAATTAAAATAGAAATCTTAGCTAAAAGATAGAGCCTGGGTAGGGAACATTTAATCTAGCCTACTTGATTCTAGCAAGGATTTAAGTGTCCTCAGGCCAGCCCAGTCACCAGAAGGCCATTGTAGGAAGAAAGTTGTGGAGATGTTAGATAGCAGCACTCAGGAGTAAAGATGGATGCCTCTGAAGGCTGCAATTCTAAACACATTAAGCCCCATAGAACTCAATAGGACTTACTTTTGAATAGATATGGTTTGGATTGTGCTGTTGGTAAAGCTTGACTAGGAATCCTCTGCAAATATATCCATATCCAAGCAGGGTTGGCAACCCCTTGCCTGAAATGCCCGCCCCTACCTTTTAACGTGGCTACTACAAACTTCTTTACAGATTTGACCCTTCACTTCTGAAAGAGGCCTGAGAAATGAATAAGAGTAAAAAGATTCCCTGCCTTTTTCTGTCTACCTTGTGGGCTGCTATAAACCCACTTTGACAGCCAACCCAATTTAGTGAGTAATAACTGACAGAGAAAAAACACACATGGTTTGATCTACCTTCATAGACAGCAGCTTGGGAACAACAATTGCAGCCACACTTCCCAGTCTGTGAATTCTTTTTTACCACTATTGGGCAAGAAACAAAACTCATGCAACCAAAAAGGTGCATCATCAGTGGGTTTAAAGGGGTTGAGCTGAGTGCATGGAACCACTGTTGTTGCTTCTATGGATGTAAGGGAGTGAGGTTAAAGGTAAACGAAATGCAAACAGGAAAAAAAACAAAAGACAGTGATGATTTCCTAAATGCAATACCATACCAACAACAACAGAATTCCTATGAGTAAGGCAGAAAACTCAGCATCCCACAACCAGTCAGGATTCCTAACAAAAAACCAAAACTATGAAAAATCCTGGTAGCCAGTCAGCCAAGGTCACAGAAATTCCCATGCAGCACAACCTGCCCTGGGGGCTGCAGTTAGTGCAGAATACTGTGGCATGATTGCTGACAAGAGAGACCTTATCAGCACATAATACCTCTGCTCCGAAATCTGCACTGGTTGTCGATTTGCTACCAGGCCAAGTTCAAGGTGGGCTTTCCATGCTACGGGTGCCACATAGTACTTGTTCTTCTCTTGTAAGAAATCAGTCCTTTAGTGTGGCAGCACCTACGCTCTGAACCCCTTGCCTATTTATATTAGGCAGACGCCTTCATTGTATTCTTTTCAGCACCTGCTAAAAACATTCCTGTTTAGGCAATCGTACCCAGGCAGGTAAAAGCTATTGTGTTTTTTATCTGTTTTTAACTCGTTGGTTTTATTATTTTGAATGTTTTTAAATACCTGTCTTTAACTATTTTTGTCAATAATTTTATTGTTTTAATTCCTTCTGTAAACCGCTTTGAGATTTTTTACAATAAAGTGGTATATAAATATAAATGTGAAAGTTGGACAGTGAAAAAAGCAGGTAAGAGAAAAATCTATTCATTTGAAATGTGGTGTTGGAGGAGAGCTTTGCGCATAAATGGACTGCGAAAAAGACCAATAATTGGGTGTTAGAACAAATTAAACCAGAACTATCATTAGAAGCTAAAATGATGAAACTGAGGTTATCATACTTTGGACACATCATGAGAAGACATGATTCACCAGAAAAGACAATAATACTGGGAAAAACAGAAGGGAGTAGAATAAGAGGAAAGCCAAACAAGAGATGGATTGATTCCATCAAGGAAGCCACAGACCTGAACTTACAAGATCTGAACAGGGTGGTTCATAACAGATGCTCTTGGAGGTTGCTGATTCATAGGGTTGTCATTACCTTCAAGTCGAAGGCACATAACAAACGTTGTAAATAAAATACATAAATACATTTTGGAGACACTGTGGCCCTTGGGTCTCTTTCCACTTTTAGGAACAAAGGAATCTGCCTTATACCAACTCAGGCCATTGATACCATCTAGCTCAGTATTGATGACATGGGGTAGCATTGGCTCTCCAGGATTCCAGGCAATAATTTTTTTGAGAAATTGAATTTTGGACCTTTGCATGCAAAGCATACGCCCTACCACTGAGCTACAGCCCTTCCCCTATTTAAAAAAGTATAGTTTAAAATTATTCTTTTCAATTCACTAATGACTGCATAGAATACCTCGGGCAGATCCACATCATTCATTTAAAAAAGGTAAAAGTGTCCTCGCACTTGTAGTGTGGGTTGTTTCCGACTCTTAGGGTGACATCTTGCGATGTTTGCTAGGCAGACCGTATATATGGTGTGGGATTGCCAGTTCCTTCCTCGGCCTTTCTTTACCCCCCCTACCCCCCCCCAGCATATGCCGGGTACTCATTTTACTGACCACGGATGAATGGAAGGCTGAGTGGACCTCGACCCCTTTTACTGGAGTTTCGACTTCCTCCTTCTGTTGGAATTGAACTCTGGCTGTGAGCAGAGCTTCGGCTGCATTACCGCTGCTTACCACTCTGCGCCATGGAGGATCTTATCATTCATTTAAAGCACATCAAACACACATTTGAAGCATGTGAATCCCACCACAGAATCATGGGAACTGTAGTTTGTTAAGGGTGATGGGAAGAATGACTGTGAGGGGAAAACCACACTTCCCAGGATTCTTTAGGCAAAGTCATATGCTTTAAATGCAAGTTGGATGTGCTTTAAATGTATTGTGTGGATCTACTTAATAAACTTTGCCTGCATGTAAATCGTTTTAATTAATTTTTTTAAATGAAAATGAGCTATAAAATTTACTGAGTGACCATCTCTCAGCCTAATCTGCCTCTCAGGATGAAAACAGAGGGGAACCATGACAGCCCCAGGGAAGAAGGGCACTGAAAATGTAGATGAAGTAATAATGTACAACCATAGTGTGAAATGAGATACTTATCAGGACCTCATATGAAGAAACATTTATATACGCATGACTGTCAAAGATGTTTATTATTTACACAACTTGTAAAGATATTTGTAGTGCAATTCTATGATTGTTTACTCAGAATGTATTCAATGGGGCTTACTCAAACAGGGAAGCATGCACAGAACTACAGCCTCAAGAGATAAGGAACACTTACCCAACCCAAAATTCAGAATTGTGTCACTTTAAGCTGTTTTGCAACAGTTTATACTTTTTTATGGTTATTGAATTTTAAAGGGATTTATTTCTTGTGAGCCGCCTTGGTTTCCAATCGGCAATCCTACCTCACAGGGTTGTTGGGAAGATTCCATACACACACACACACACACACACATTGGAGATGTAAAAATACATACACTCCATATAACAGTATATTGTTAAAATGAGTTGGTCATTGCAGAACATTTTTAAAAATAAAATAAAATCAGTATTAATTTCCTACATAATAAAAGCAATGTTATCTATGTAAGCCCTTCCTAATTGCTTTAAAAAATAGAATTGGAGGGGGGAGAAAAAGATTTACAACACAAACACAATTCTTTGCTATGTTCACTCAAAAGTCACATTAATTTACAGCACAATCCTAACAATGTCTACTCAAAAGTAAATCCTATTGAATTCAATGGGGTTTACTCCGAGTATGTGGGATTAGCATTGCAGCTTTACTCCCAGAAAAGTAAGTACTGGATTAAAGCTTCATATTGGGAAGGTTTTCAAAACACTGCCATCTTCAACAGACCAGGAAAATTTAAACTTGTTTGACTCCTGCACACAAGAGAAAAAAAGACTTTTGGTACTGTTGAAAGCTGCATACTTACTCAATTTATGAGATTTTTCAGATAAACAGGAAAAAACAATATCTACCTTTGTAATGGAGTCAAGGTACTGCCTGGATGCCCAGAAATCCCTTGTCAATCACAACCCTGACTTCACGTATTGGCTACAATCCTGAGAGAGAGGGGTTAGAGCAGCCAGCTAAGAGATCATTTCACCAAAGTTACGGGGAGGGGGGCGGCTGATGTTTTGGTGTATATCTTGAGAACCTGACCACCTAGAAATTAATTTTTTAAAAAATATGAAATTTGAGAGTCCTGAGATTAAGCTGACCCGGAGACCCAGAGAGGACCCAAAAATCCAGAGTCTTCGGGTGAAAACTGGACACCTGGCAACCCTAACAGTAACATATGCTTGTGTATTATAAGGAATTTTTAAATTATTATTTAGGTATAATTATATATTTATTGACTTGTTTTATTGTTGTATTCCTATCCTGGAACCAGTTGGTGGAAGGCAGGTTAGAAATGCAATAAGATGAGGTAATGGTGGGGAACCTTTCACTCCAGATGTTGTTGGACAACAATTTCCATCAGCCCCAGCCAGCATGGCCAATGGTAAGGCATAATGGGAGCTGGAGTTCAGTAATATCTGGAGGGCCACAGGTTCCCCAACACTGTTCCATGTGTTAGTACATTTCCCTCTCCACTGAGCAACCAGAACCATTCCTCACAGATCTTTCAGAGGCGGTGGTGGTGGTCCAGACAGCAAGTCTGAGCCATGGTACTTTGCACATATGGTTGCCATATTTTCTAGCAGGGCTCCTATGAAGCATTGCTAGATTATCAGATTGGGTAGCCATTTTTCTGTCTAGAGCCACATTGTCTCAAGGGTCATCTGTCAGGCTGCATACTGGTGGTAGGGGTGGAGTCCTAAGGCCACATTCATACCAGACATTTATTCCACTATTATTCCACTTTAAACAGTCATGGCTTCCCTCAAAGAATCCTAGGAAATGTAGTTTGTGAAGGGTGCTGAAAGCTGTTAGAAGACTTGTTCCCCACAGAGCTACAATTCTAAAGAGTTTCCTGGAAAGAGGAAATAATTGTTAAACCACTATGGCAAATTGTAGCTCTGTGAGGAGAATAGGGATTTCCTAAGGACTCTCAGCAGCCTTCACAAACTACACTTCCCATGATTCTTTGGGGGAAGCCATGTCTGTGTCAAGTGGTATAAATGACTGGTGTGAATATGTGGGTCATAGTGAGAGCCAAAAGCTGGTGAGGCCACCCCTTCCTTTCTGCCACCCTTTTTCTTTTCTGTTCCTTCCTTGCAACAAAATATAGGGCAAGGGCTGCATGAAATTGGTCAGAAGGCCGCAGGTTGCCAGAAGGACCTGCAGCCAAAAGTTTTTAGGTGTTGTCAAGAGACCTGTGTGTGGAAGATGGGCCTCCAGCGTGACTTCATTTTGTAGCCCCCGAATTTCTCTCACAGCACGCCACCATATATCACTTTATCTCAGAAAAATTTCCCCCACTCCCCTCAGGCAAACAAGACTCTGGGCCAGGAGGGAAAACATCATCTGTTGAATATCTGCCATGGAGCTAGTGAAGGCCCAAGAGAAGGAGGAATCCTGATGGTAAAATCAAACACAATACCGTCAAAAGAGGCTTCTCTTTTTATTAGGCAGAACAAAGCGCCGAATAAAGACGGGTTGCCCGGAGAAGCAGTCACAGAGGGCAAGATTATTCTTATTTTTAAAAAATCAAGTGGGGGCTGAGAAGGGCCTCATGACAAGTCTCGGCGAGAAGAAGCAGATTAGCGCGCCGCCCATCGCACGCTCTGAGGCGAGGACAAGAAGGAGGCGGGAAAAGGCGACGCCGAGAAGGTGGAGGCCGCTGCTGGCCTTGTCAGTCCCCGCCCCGCGGCGCTCGCGCTCCCTCTCTCTCTCACCGCCTGCTTGCCCGCCGTCCTCCTTCGTCAGCTGGGGCGCCTGCCATTGGGAGCCGTGCTGAGGCAACCGCTACTGGGTCCTGCGCCGCCGCCATGAGCTTCTTGTTGTAAGTGTGTGGAGGCTGGCGGGTGGGGTTGAGGGAGATGCCAGACTCTTGTAGGAGCCCTTTCCGCCGTTCTCCTCAGCGGCTCCTCCTTCGGGCTCGCTTTCCGCCGGCAGGGTTCGCCCACGGGCGACCGACACCCGAGCCTGCCCGGGCCCTCGCAAGAGCCGGAAGCCCTGTCGCCGCTTTCCTCCGCCTCAAAAGCCCCCATCCTGCCCGCCTTCTTCTAACCTGCTCCCCTAAAGTCACTAGTCCTGTGGAAAATAGATGGGATTTACTTCTGGGGTTTTTCTTTTTTAAAAAAACACCCTTGCCTGGCCGTTTAGGCTTCTTTCCCCGCATCCTTTGTGTGTGTTTTGTGTTTGTCCCTCGCTTCTCCCCGCCATCCTCCTCCCTTCATGGCTGGTCTCCATGCACCTTCTGCTTCTCCTCGTCTGTGTTTTCCTTTTCTCCTTCTTACCCTTGACGTTTCTCCCCAATTTTCGCTCTCTCCTTTCCTTTCTTGCATATTCGTTTCCCCTCCGCTTCCTTATGTGCTGCTTCCTCCTTTTCTCTCGCCCTTCCCCAGGCAAAAATAGGGGAAGCGTTTTTTATTTTTACGTTGAATTTAGACTCTGGTGTTAACTGGTTCCCCCTAAACAGCTTCCCCCCTCGTTAAAAAGGAAGGGCTTTGAAAGGAACTTATTTCTTGTTCCTTCCCCTTTGAAAAAAAGGAAGTAATTGGGGAGATGTAATTCGGCTGCGGGGGCTCCTTCTGTGCCACAATAGGGGGAAATAGAAGGGAGACATTTAATTATGCTGAAATGGGTGTGTGTGGATTGGTTGGTTAGTTGCACCTAAGCTACTTCGTATCCTAAAAGTTTGTATTTTGTTCCTGGATCTCAGAGAGCCAGTGAGCTAAAATATGGGTGGCAGGAATTTGGTGGATGTTAGTGCTCTTGCCTGAATTGCCACTGTACCCAAATGGGTTTTTTTAAAACATTATATCAGCCCCCAAAGATGATCCCTGCAATTGAATTGTGGAGTGAGAATTATTGGGGGGGGAGATCTTGTCAGGTACCCCATCTGCCTGCTTGTGCTTCCCTCCCCCGCTTAGACAGCAGCTTGGAGAGGCTCCCTAGTGTGGGGTTTTTTTTGTAGCCATAAAATGAAATTGCATCCGTTGGCTTGTCTCTCCCCTCCCCCCTTTCCTCAGGGAATACAGGACTCCTGTAATTAATTATCCCTTCTCCCCACCAGCCTTTTTTATCTCTGAAAATACACAAATTTCTCTCTTAAGTGGTGCTTGGGATTAAGTAATGTATGGGATATCCAACTTGAAGGGAGAGGGGTGTGTGGTAGGTTTTGTTTTGCTGGGACTGATAGTGAGAGACGCAGCTGGTTCTGTTATGTGGGGGGCTAGACATCTTGGACAATAACCCTGAGAAATCCCCTTCCTCCTTTTGTACTCTTGTCATTGATTCCAGCCATGTTGTTACGCTATTCTTGTTTTTCTTAATACATTTTAAAAAGTATCAGTTATAGTGAGAAGCAGACTTTGATTTGATTATAAACTATATATATATAAAATTAGAAGTATATTGCATGGTGCTTGATAGTCTTATGTTCCTCTAGGAAACTTAGACAATACACAGGAGAAACTAAATTTAACATTTTGGTCTTGCAAATTGCTGATGGGGAGCTTCTTTTTGGGGGGAGGGGGGTCTCTTGTCTTAACACATAATTGAGAAGAAGATACATTATTCCCTTCCCCTAACGCTAAACCTGAAGAAACAATGGAAGACGTTTATGGAGTAGCACAACAGTAAGCCCCATTGAACATGCACTTTTTATGTCTGAGTAACCAATATGTGTAAGACTGGCTTGTATTAAAACCACATGAAGATAACTACTTTTTGAAGAGTGTACTTTACATTTGCTTGGTTCTTTCGACATACTATGTAGTACAGAAAGCTAATATAAACCTTTTTGAATTTTGAGGGGTTGGCACCTCTTCTGAAATACTAAAAGCTAATTGGGTTGCTGCTGTTTGGCATTATGGCAAGTAAGTATGGAAAAGGACAGACACCAATACAGATACTTGCAACATGAAAACAATTCTAGGTAGGAACAATTGCTAACTAACTGGAACACAAATAATGTGTTGGGCCTGTGGTTCTACTATTTGATTTCCTAGTTCAAAAGCACATCCAAGCAATCTCCAGTCCCTACTGCTTGGAGTGGAGGCAATGTAATTATGACAACATAAACTGGTTAAGTAACTTACAAAATAAAACAATGCATTCACGGAAAAAGAAATGTTGAGGACTTAAACAATAAAAGAGTCAGTTTGTTGCAGAAGACTTTTTTGTCATGATAAAACATAGTTGTGCAGACATGCTTCCACAGACCTTTGCAAGGGTATTGACTGATATTGGGGTAACCCAGTCCTTTTTATCTGCTTTAGCCACAGTTGCTGTCAAAATTATATGGCTCACAAAGCCCCACTCCACATATTATAAAGAGTAAGTGGGGAATGGTTCACATCCATTTCCTTGGGATGAAAAATGTCTAGGATGTCATGCAAGAGAGTTGGAGGAAACTCATTTTTCTGCCAGAGCCACACAACTTCCTTTCTGTCCAGCGGCAAGTGTATGGGGCCCTGCTAGTGCTCATGCTTCACAGGGTCCCAGAAGCAATGCCAAGCCACAAATGATGTCATTGCTAGTACCATTTGAACCAATCTTTCTTCCCCATTTAAATGAATCTAGAATACTTTCAGAAATTGTAGCTGGAATGTAATACAGTACCTCAAATATGCAAGTAGATGGTTTGGAAGGACTCTGTCCTGAAAGGCAGCATAAAAATACTTAAAACAAATAGTGTGTTGTCTTCAAAAACGCAAACTCTCATCTTGTCTCCTGGAGTAATGATCTATTGTGGATTGATGCTACTTCCTACATAATTAAGGTTCATTGTAAGTGCTGATTCTGTAAACTCTTGTTATCTTTATTCTTGTTGCCAAAGCCAAATTTAACTCCAGGCATTTGAACTGACAATTGCATTTTTGAGAAAACTTCTCATGAAGTTTGAGACTACCTAGAAATACTTGCTGTACCGATAGATCTGTGAGTTGGGGCCATCTATACACTCGTCTCATTCTGTACATGAGCAAGACAAGAAATTTGCCTTTTATTGTCTATGGTTTGTGATTTTAAATTCATGCCTGCCTTAGTCAGTAAAGATGGTAGGAAAATAAAAATCAGAAATTGAGAGAAAAACTGGTTTTCCCCTTCCCTGTCCAGTTCTTTTTTCCTAGTATAAATGAATATTCTTGTTGTGTGTCCCCTCCCTTTTTTTTTTTTTGCATGAATGCAAGTGTTCTACAGAGATAATGTTGTTGCACTCAGGTCCTGATTGCAGGCTTCTGGCTGGCCATTTGAGAAAATATGCTGGACTAGGTGGGCCACTGGTTTCATTCAGCAAGCTCTTCTTACGTTCTCAATGGCCCATAGCTACCCACTACGTTTCTTCTCTGGATGGCAAGACATGGGTAGCATGTCTGTTGTGAGGCAACCAGCATTGATGCTATGAGTTGTTGTGTTTGTGCTGTGGCTCTAGGATTGGGCTGTGGGCAGTAGTATTTAATTGGGAACTTGAAATGCAGATTTTCAGTTGAGTCAATTTGGCAGTGTTTCTTTAAGAACAAATTACTGTAGAGTTGCAGAAAGCAATAGCCTGCAATTCCCAGGAAGATGTTAAAGATAGCTCTGGTAGGCGTACCATATGGCAGTATACCACTGCTTTTCAGAATTTCTTAAATTGCCTGCAAAAGAAAGCCTTAGAAGAAAAACCCACACACCTTGCTCATCCTCTTCATATTTCAGTAGCCTATTGGTTTTTTGTTTACTTGCTTGCTTTGGATATCTACTAGGAAGATAACCTTTCAAGTGCAAAAGCCTGGCATGTATAGAACCAAGCTTATTTGCCCCAAACATGTTTAGGAAATCTAGATAAAACATGCCTGTAAGAGTCATGCTGATTTCCCCCCTCTTCTGCATCATATATTTAGGAAGCCTCAAAGATTCTCAATCGTTTAATTCAGGTCTATTTAAGGAAACGAAAAATGTTGAATATACATTTTTAAAAACAAATAGTCAGCTGCTGTGGCCCCACTTCCTCTTGAGGCCTCTTAAACTAGGTCTTAGGACTAAACAATTTTGCATAATAAGGACATTAAGATGGATTCAGATGCTTATTTTTTGCTCTTTGTCACTGCATAGACACAAATTTTCTCCCACAATGGGAACACATTTCTCTAAAGGAAGTCTATCATGTCTTGGACTTCCAATAAGCTGCAGAAGCTTGCCCACATCACATACTCTTCAGACAACACAAATGTGTGAGATGCAAAATGACTATTCTATGGGAAAAATCTGTTCTGCTCCGTTTGCCTTGTATGTACATATAAATACATGTTATGCCACTTACATTTCTTTTCAGACTCTCTTTGGTGCTGCTTGGAAGCACACGCTTTTGCATGCACGGGCACAGGCTGCTTTGCAAGCCACTTACCCTGGATATTTTATGCTTTTGAATCTGTTAATTGCCCCAAGCCTTTAGGGTGGTGTATCCTGTGCTACATAAAAACCCTTTCTGAACTCCTCCTTTTGTGCAATATTGATTTAAATGTATCATTTTCAAATGTAGCAGAGAATGGGCTCAGTGCAACTGTATCCAAAGCCCTTTGGATACCCCATGGTGTGTCTTTTTATATTAAAGATAAAAGCTAGCTACTTGTCTCCTTTTTATGAAGCAATCTCATAGGAGACTTCTTAAGTGCTTTTCAACTGATATCCAGTCTGCATTTCAATTTCATCTTATGGAGGAAGCTGGAAATGGCCTTCATGTTGTCACAAAGGTGTAGCACTGGGCATTGCATAATTTTCTGTTAAGCTCCCACAGAACGTGGAAGGATATGAAGCTCCAACCTACATGCCTACATTTGCAAAATTTGTAATATCCTGCACCTTCAGTGCTTAAAGTATTTCCAGGGCAGCAGAAACAGTGAAGCCACAGGATGGAGGCTAGTTTCAATGTTCTCTGTGACTTCATAGCAGTTCCCTGTGACTTTATACAATTTAGCATGTTTAACATAAGCATCAGCAGCTTAATCAACAATGGTAATGTACAGCTCATGTTGACAAGCTGAGCTGATGTGTTGCCTAATGGTTAAGCAGTGGCCTGATCTGTGAAGTTGTAGCAAGCAAACAAAACACTCCTTGCATTGTATTTTTTAGTGTTTTTGTTTGCCGCCCTGGGCTCCTACTGGGAGGAAGGGCAGGATATAAATTTAATAAATAAATAAATATTTCATACATAATGGTAAACAGGTATTTCTTTTCCTGGTTGTCTGGGAAGACTTCCATATAATGCACTCAATAAATTCTTCTCCAAATAAGTTTTTTCCTTCTGTTTACCCACTATATCAGAATATCAGCCTTAGACATCCTCCCCCCCCCCCCGATCAGCTCATACTCAGTGTATCATTGAGAATAAATACTACTAGTCTCAGATTTTAGTGAACTGTTGAGTGAACAGAGGTCAAGTTTGCTGCTTGGGGATTTGTTTACTTTGTTCCTTGGGGAAATACTTTTCACTATAGAATTGTTGCCAGTTATTTTGAATCAGTATGCAAAACTTACCATGTCTCCTCATCTCCTTGGTCACATACCTCTTAGCTTTGCAGAGCTCTCTTGCCATATCAGAACCCAGTCCCTAGCAAGCACTTCTGTTTGATCAACGTTGGAGAGTGGTGCATCCATTTATTTGCTTTTTTCCTTCTTGTCCTTTCAACAAAAGGCTGTTGAGACAGAATGTGTAGGCAGAATTTCTATAGACTTATAGATTCCCACAAACTCAAAAGTTGGCTTATCTTACAGTGAAGTCTGTGATGACAGGTTATAGTGGAATCATTACCGATTTGAGGGGCAACTGGTAACATTCAGATTTTTAAGAACTGAAACATCAACTTTTTGCTAGTGGAAGCCTTGATGTCAAAGAATGGTGCCAGAGGTATCTCCCAAGCTGATTAGAGAAGTAAAGGGTGTCAGGATTTATTCCAAGATTCTCTGCTTCAAATATGTTTGAGCCTTTGAATAACAGCTTGATAACTTTGGAAATCATACTTCTAGATTTGTTCTGGAAGGGGAATGTGATGCTTCAGGATACTATGGTGGTCAGATAACTGTTAATAGGCATAGATCTGTGTCCCAAGTCCTAATTTTGATTTGGCCTTGGTAATTCATTCTCAGCCCACCCATAAAAGGAGAATAATAATGTGCTGCTTATCTGACAGTTGAAAGTGTTAATGAGATTTGAAGAGAAATTATGAAAACAATGACTGTTATAACACTACACTTTTACTAATTTTTTTTTGTGTGGAAGCGTTTCTCTTCCTCCTTGAACATTTTTAGTCAGGGTAACATTTGATCTGCAGTAAATTAGTTGCTTTGGATTCTTGCTTATTGGACACGAGGGGACAGCTGTATAGATTATGCTACTTCTGCCTCAAAAAGGGTCTGGTCCCTTCCCTCCTCTTGTGTAAGGACTAGAAATACTGTTTCTAATCAAATTGGACTTTGCGAAACAAACCTAACTTACGTTGAGGGGGAAATTTCTTGAACTTCTTAGAATGGTGGATCTTTTCCAATCCTTGGAGCAGCAGTCTGAGATGTCCGCAGTAAAGGGGAACTTTTGAGAAAGTAGTTTTGTCACTGTTACTTCCACAATAATTTAAACATTTCAGTGTATTATTTTTGTGCAATAGCTTTGAGAACTGGTCTGTTACAATTAAACATCAGAGTCCACAAGTATAGTTTTACTTGAAATCTGTTCTCACATCTGTTCTAACATTCTTCTCTTGTGTTTAGCTTTAGAAGTTTAGGGATGTGCCCCAGGCTGGCAGATTCATTTTCCCTATATTCCTCTTTCTGAAAGCTGTCAGAAACCATAGAGGCTAATAAAGCATGAGAACTTAAATAGAAGTTCTCCATTTACCCTGAATGCTCTAACTTCAGTATAAGTTAATATTGTCACGATTTATGAATTCTTTCACGTGCCTTTTCAAATGATTTCCATTCTGTTGTATAGTTCCTGAATTCCCTACATAGCTTGTGCTGAGATAACGTTAGCTTCCTCTTAATTGCAGTTAAGAGATTGGGAGCCATTCTTGGGAATGCATGCCCCTGTCTCGGGGAGGAATACTCTATGGTTCACATTAACTAGGTTTCCATCTAAAACTGGGCTGAACCCAGCTGTAAAAGATGACTTCCGGTGTGAGTTGACTGAGATGCTTGGTTAGCCTTAGTAGCAGTTAATGATAGTCCTGAAGAACTGAGTCTGAGGCTGGTCAGATTAGTGGTATTGTATTATATGGTCAATTCACCAATTTCATATCATCAGTTTTTAAACTTTTTCTCTGCTTCAACTTAAGAGTGATGAAATCCATTACTACAGAGGAAACTGCCTTATAATAAGTCAAGCTGCTGGTCCATCTAGTGCACTATTATCTGCTGAGACTGGAAGTGGCTCTTTAGGGTTTCAGGCAGGAGCTTTGCCCAGCCTTACCAGTGTTTGAATTTGGGACCTTTTGCATGAAAGGTAGATGCTCTACCAGTGAACTACGTGTAGTTAGATACTCTGTAGCCCTCTTTTGAGTACTAGTTGTTGTTGTTATGTGCCTTCAAGTCAACTACAACTTATGGCGACCCTATGAATCAGCAACCTCCAATAGCATCTGTCATGAGTACTAGTTTCCTGTCACAAATCCTTCCCTCATATCCCCTTGATCTTTACACATACCACCTAACTGGCAATCTCCAGCTGCCTTTGACAAGGAATTATCAGTGATTACTATCCATGGTAGCCAAGAAAAAAGTCCATATTCAGAGGCAATATGTCTGATTACCAAATGCTAGAGACATATTATGGGGGATGGTGATCTGGGAAGCTTGCAAGGACAACATCTAGCTAACCAATGCTCGAGACAAGAGTACTGGACTTGATGTAAATGTAAATGTACTGCCTTCAAGTCGATTCCGACTTGTGGTGACCCTGTGAATAGGGTTTTCATGAGGCTGAGAGGCAGTGACTGGCCCAAGGTCACCCAGTGAGCTTCATGGCTATGTGGGGATTCGAAGCCTGGTCTCCCAGGTCGTAGTCCTACACCTTAACCACTACACCACACTGGACTTGATAGATCAACACTTTCTTACGGTGAAACTTGTGTATGTCAGATAACCTGCTGCCTTGATGGAAGTTCTGGGTAGGTGGTTATTGGAAAATCAGGTTACTAAAGCTCTCATAATGTAGGCCATGTTTACTGTTAAGCACTACTGAGCTGCTATGAATACTACAAATAACCAACTTGCAATGTGTCACTGCTTGAAGAGCGATTACCCAGTAAAGAGATTCTTAATGAATTATTTCATTGAGTTTTAGAGCCAAAGTAACTAACTTTGGCTTGTTGCTGTATCACTTGCCAGCTGACTCTAAATTTAGAGTAGAAAAATGCATTAGGAGAGCTTGCATAAATCTAGCTTCTACTTTTCTACTAAGTTGTCCTCACTCTTATTTATAATCTTAGTATCAGTTTCCTGTACATCAGAATTTTGGCTACTTGTCCAGACATTAAAACCTAAGGGCAAAGGATTATTGTCAGAGTTAAGGGCCTATACACATAGTCAAAAGCAGAAAGCAGCAAGCATCCAAAAAGCTAAGAATAAAAAAAGGGGGGGGAACCCCAAGATGCTGGAAAATGTGGTGTTTATTTTTTTAAAAAGCCCAACGCGTTTTGGCCACTATATTGTCTGGCCTTCATCAGGGGATGGACTTATCTGAAATATTCTTTTCTAGCAAGATTGCTTGAAATGACAGACAACTTTATAGATAGGTTGTAAGGCCCAGTTATCTTAACAGCAAATCTGTACACATCTCGCAAGACATAATGAGACATTGAGCTGGTTCAGATATAATACCAAGCTATAGGTTTGGTGGTTATATAAGAAAGTGGAGCCATGTACTCATGTCCTCCCTTCTTCCTTGGGCTCAAAACCAGCCTGTTTCTTCCTCTTTAATGTTAAACCATAGTTTGTCATATATTTGAACTGTCAGACTAAAGCTTGTTTGTTCTTGCCCTCAAAACTAGGATTTATTTATTATATTTATATCCCACTTTCCTCCAAAGAGCTCAAAGTGGTATACATGGTTCTCCCCTTTTCCCCTATATTTTATCTTCACAACAATCCTGTGATTGCGAGGTAGGCCAATTTGAGAGAGGAATTGGCCCAAGATCACCCAGTGAGCTTAATGGCTGAGTGGGGATTTGAGCCTGGTCTGTCAGGTCTTAGTCTGACATGCTAACCACTGGATCACACTGGCAGTCCTAGTTTGGAAAGTAAGTTTAGTTTGCTAGTTCAGATGTAATGACAAACTATAGTTTGTGCCAGGACTGTGGAGTCGGAGTCGTGGAGTCGGAAGCAATTTTGGGTGGAGTTGGAGTTGGTAGAAATGTTCCGACTCCGGCTTCAAAATAAATTTTGATTGACAAATTTTTTAAAATATAAATTCAAAATGTCAAAGAAGCTTCCCATGAAGTCAGCTGTAGTTGAGCATTTCACCATAACTCAAGATGGAAAACATTTTGTGTGTCAGTGTATGACACAGGACCCAGATGAAGACAAATGCTGTGATGCCAAGATCAGCGCATATTCAGGCAGCGATAAAAATGCTCCTATGAGAGCTTCCAATTTAAAAAGACATTTACAGCCCTTTCCAGGGCTGTGGAGTTGGAAGCAATTTTGGGTGGAGTCGGAGTTGGACAGTAGAAAAATAGAGGAGTCGGAGTCGAAGGTTTGTCGTACTGACTCCACAGCCCTGGTTTGTGCTAAAGAGGAAGTGATAGATTGATTCTGAGCATGCAGAGAAAGGGATCCTGTGAGTTCCCAGGATGTTTCTGATCCTACAAACCATGCTTTGGAGGATTTGAATTTGTATAGATTGACCCATTGGGTGAGTTTAAATTTTGAGAACAAGCAAGCATTGTCCTTTTGATGTCTGCTACAGGAGATAAAGTTTCTTGTGATGTTTATCTGTTTTTAGTCTTCCCAGCAGATTGTATCCAGTAGTAGCTTCTTATAAATCTCTCTCTATATTGATGCTATGCAGGTAGAATGTAGTAAAGGAATAGAGTATATGAAGCAAGCACTGCTTAGGGGTATTTGGTTTTGAGGGTGACATTGCAAATTAACCATCTTATCTTGTTTGCATTGTAAGACATGCAGTACACCATTTTATATAAAACATTCATTTTCAATCTTTTCAAACCCAGGACCCTCCTTTAGTTCCAACTTAGTATATGTTTACTTGCTGAGGGTGCATAGTCCTGTAGCTTGATGGTAGAGTGCAATGCTTTTACATGTATAGAATTCCTGGCAACTCTAGTTTAAAGGAGACCAATGAAACTGGCAGAACTGGAAAAAAACAAGATCTTGGAGAGCTACTGCCCGATGGAGTATATAATACTGGGCTAGCTGATCTAGTCGTCTGGCTTGGAATAAGGGAACTTCCTATTTATTTTAAATATATATACTGCTAATTCATGTAGAAAACATCTAAGCAGTGTACTGCAAATATAAAATCACAATAAATGTAAGAAAAATATAAAAGCAGAAAACGTCATAAGGAACATTGGCTAGTCACGTAAAATTCATTCAACTGGAAAGGCCTGTGGACTCAAGAAAGTCTTCAAAAGACATCTAAAAATAAGTAGTGAGGATGCTTGGCAGATTTCCATTGGGAAGGCACTCCACATTGACAGACTGGCCACAGTAAATGCTCGATTGCTGGTAGCTACCAAGTGGGCCTCATTCACATAGGGGACAGTCTTTCTCCTCTGAGTGTTCTTCTATCCCTTTCCTTTGTCTTTCTCTTAAATTAAATGGGGGGGAGTGGTTGCAGACCTTATCAGAACCTGCTAATTGATGATGAATGATGTAGAACAGCCTACATCATTTGGTGCTGTCCAGATGTTTCAGACTACAACTCCCATCTCCAAGACCATTGGCCATGCTGGCTGGAACACAGGGGAATTTTAGTTCGATACACCTGAATGGCACCAGGTTAGAGAAAATGGATGTATAGTATAGTTCTGTACTTTGGCACTAATTACTCCATGCATTCCTTGCGGTACAGGTCTAATTATGTTCCTAGTATAATATACAGACCTATTTTTCTTTGACTGTTGCTGGTGAGGGATCCTAGGACATTTCATATTCTCTGCCCACCCTGTTCCCAATTGCCCTGCCAGGACACTTTTGCCTGAGTCAAAGCTGATTCAGAAGAGGAGAATGGGAACAGTCACCATGACGGCAATGGCATCACCCTTTTTAAGTTTGTATTATTGAATTTTTTTGTCTGGTAGGAGAAGGTGAGTGATGTATTATTGGGTGGTAATTGGGATTGTGTTTTGCTGCCCCGAGTGAGATCTGGGCTGTAATTTTTGTGTGTGTTGTAAATTTGCTTAATACCTCTCAGTGTGAGAGATTGAACCAATATAGAGTAAGGCCCTGTTTTTGGTGGGACATGGGGAGGGTGTGGTTATGTTGCTGTTTGCATGATACTATATGACCCTAGGAGAGCTGGTATAGCACAGTAGGGAGGAGAGCCTGTTTGCGAGTCCAGAGTCTGTGAGTTCAATTCCCCGCTCAGTGTCTCCTGGGTGTCAAGGGCCAGCTAAAGATCATCCCCACAGTGAGTGGCTCAGGGGTTACGTGCCCTGCCACCTGTACAGCCGTGGGCAAGCTGCATAGTCCCAAGGAGCCCAGTTGCCCCCCAGCTGGCAGTTATGGACAAGGAAGGGGGTGGCTTGTGCAGCTATGGCAAGCTGAGCAGGCCCTAGCCAGCTGGGGAGGACTAGTCTCAGAGGGAGGCAATGGTAAACCCCCTCTGAACATTGCTTACCATGAACACCCTATTCATAGGGTAGTCATAAGTCGGGATCGACTTGAAGGCAGTCCATTTCCATTTTCCATATGACCCTAGATGGAGAGGGTAAATGAGCAGGTTTTAAATTATGTTTAATTTATGTTTTGTATACAAGATGTCCCTCTGTGACAAATGGTGGACTGGAGATTAGCTGTATTATGGATACAGTTAGTGGGAATGGTTGAAAGTGAGGCTTGTATGTAGAAGAGTGTTAAGGATGTGTTTGAGAGCTGTTACTGGTGGTGAAGTGTGGGTGCAGCTTCTGTCATTTTGTTTAGCCATTAATGATGGTTTATATGAGGAATTATTGTATTTTTGTTTTTGTTTTTTACTTATTTTTTTAAGGAATATTTTGTTTACCTTTGCTTTAATGTGGATCTTTATTGTATTTCATTTATATTTGTAGTTTTTTATTTTGCTGTTTTGTAATGTTCTGTTTAAATTTTTTGGAAATATAAAGTGGTAAAGAAATAACTTAAATAAATAAACATGACTCGGCTGGTGGGGTCTCTTGGCCCTCTTGGGGAAGAGTTAAAAATATCCCACTAACTTATTATAATGCTTCTTTTCTTTAAAATGCCTTGTCTGGAATACAAACGGGTGTGAAAACCTGCAGTACATTTCAGTATTAGAAACTGAATTCTGTAAGAGAGGGTAAGAGGGATCATTAACAGCAAAAATTAAGCACCTTCATAAAATACCCAGTTAAACTTCATTAGCTTAAGGGTGGAGACTTACTGTTTTGCCAGTTCCTGTATGTCTCCACCTCTCTTTTCTGAAAATGGGGGCACCTGATACTAGTCAAACCCCACACGTTTTTACTGTAAAATCTGGTGAGATCAGCTTGAGTGTGTATTTTAAAAATTCGCTTCAACCTGCTCCCCCTTCAGATGTGTCAATGGAAATGCTTTGCAATAGGCATCTAGTGTCCTCACAGCTTAAGACTGTGACCAGATGCAGACTCTGTGGCTTCAACAGTCAGCCCCAAAGTCCTCCCTCTCCATTTAACATCTAGTCTCATGAAGAGTTCTAAGCTTGCACACTATTTTGTGATATTTTGGCCTGCCTAATAAAGGTATTGTCCTAATATTGATTTTGGCATTTTTCTTATGGCTACCTTTTACTCTTTGTAATATAAATAATCCATAGAGAGGCACTTGCAAGGAACATAAAAAATGAATGACACTGACTTTGATTTTTCAAGGGCTTTCTCTAAGCCTGTCCTTGAATGTGGGAGTGGTAATTTCCATAATTTTCTCCAAAGCAGCATTTGTCAACCTGGTGCTCTCCAGCTATTTGAGATTACAGCGGTTGTGCAGGTAGGGACTAACTAGATGTGAAGGCGCGGGGAAAAAACCCAGAAAAAGATGGAGAACACACGCTCAATTTTTCCATTTTCTTCTGGGCCTTCACATCTCTAGAGCTGACAGGAGTTGTAGTCCAAAACATCTAGAGCAGGAGTTACCAAACTGTAGTCCATGGATCACCAGTGGTATTCATATTGATTTTTAATTGTATTTTTTATTTCTTGTGCTGTACTCTATTTTATTACAATAAGTGCTGTGCTTAGACCCTCAGCTATTTTCAAGTGGTCTGTTGGGTGGAAAGGTTTGGGAACCACTGATCTAGAGAGCACCAGGCTGGTGAAGGCTATTTTGAAATATTAAAAAAACCATGGAGTCCATAAATAAGATCCGGTGCACCATCATGCCTAGAAGCACCTAAAGGAAGTCAGTTTATGTGAAATCATTGGAATATACTCCAAGCAAGGGTGATGAGGACCACAAGCTTCATACCCAAAAGCAAATGCTACCTTCCTGCTTTTTATTCCTTTCTCTGTCCTGTTGCCTGCAGGAGAGTAAAGTAAAGGGCATTCAGTCATTTTGTCTCTTAGGCTTTGGCAGTAGCATGTTGATCTTCTCATGCCCCTCGTTCACTTAAAAATAATAATCAAATTTTCCTTTTGAATTGCTTCTTTTCTAAACATCTGTCTTTTGTGTGACTATTTTGCTTCACTTTCCTCCTCTCTTTATATCTTCTTCATCATCCCCAACTAGCTCCATTCTTTCAGGAACCACCATATCATTAGCTGTTTGCATTTTTTACTCTCCTTTGACTTTCTATGAAAACAACCAAAAATACATGACTGGGGTGCCCTCGTTTCTATTACAGGGATATGATGTATGATGCTGTTAGCAATGGATCAAGACTAACTCAAATATAGTGCAAAGAAAAACATTTTTATTGTCTTGAATAGCTCTGTGCTGGAGCTTGCCTCTTTAAATTATTTTGTTCTGTTCTGATCTTGTGCATCTTTTTGAGCTTGACACCATTTACCAAAAGGTATACTGTATATCTGCCCAAGCAATACAGTGCTGTCAGTGAAATCTGGTATTCAGTGACAAAGCTGACTAAACTACAAGTGAAAAGCATTCATGATTGTCTGAATAAGCCGGTCTTTAATACCTCTGTTCTATTTACGACTGTAATAACAAAAGATATAAAATAATTATAACTACCCCAGTGGCAATAGCAACAAGCTTTTGCAGAAAGTTAAGATGAGTTCTTGATTAAGTTATGGAATTGTGCTGTCCAAAACACACTTACAAGGAAGTAAGTGCCTTTGAACACAGTAGGAAGTACTTCTGAGTAGACAAGCATAAGTTTACGCTTTTAGCATTTTCTTGTGAAAATACATTGATATTGTAAAGTGTAATGAAGAGTCTGCCCTATTTCCTTAATCTCCTGTGTTGCTTCTGCTTTGAGATAACATCCTGTTGTCTTATATTTGTATGTCAACATAATCTTCACTGGCCACTCTTCTCATTCCTTATCTTTGCAGTTATTTCCCTTGTTTGTGGCTGTTTGTTTTTTGTCTCTTTCATCATAGCAACTCTTTTTTCTATCGGGTACTGCTCTTGTATTTATATTTCTTCTGAATTCCTTCTTTCAAGATCCTTGAGTGTTTATGCTGTCTGTGTAGATTCTCAACAATGAATGAATTATGAACTATAACTGTTAAGGTCACATCCTCAGCATACCTTTAAAGCACAAGGCTTCCACAAAGGAATAATGGGTAGTTTATCCCTCACCGAGCTACAGTTCCCAGCACCCTCAAGAGACCACAGTTCTGAGGATTTGGGGGGGGGGGACAGTGTGCTGTAAATGTATGATGTGGGCATGATCTTAAAGCAGCATATTCTGTTGAGCAGAGAAGGTGGTTTATGTTCCTTAAAACACTTAGTGTTTTTAAGTCTTCCTAGAATCCTCTAGTTCTTGTTTATTTGCAATCATATCATTTTTGGTCTTGTCGTTTTGAAAAGCAGGCTGCTCTTGTTTCTTGTTGTCATAGTGAACAGAGCTATACTGATCTGGTCCATGTTTGATGGTCTGATATTTGTAACTGGGTTATGCTGGGGTAAGAGAGAATGTGCTATCAATACACACATGGTAAAATATTAGAGTATTCCGTTGGGAGTTCTGACCAGATTGTGTTTAGCAAAAGAGACCCTTCACAAAAGCCAGAAAGATTGAGAGCTTAACTTTTCTTTGGCTAGTTTGGCTAGTTTCAATATTGAAACATTGCTGAATCATTCCAGCAACTCCTCCAACATTTGCACATTCAGCTAATTTTCTGTGTTAAGGCTTCTGCTGTGTGAAAACTCATCAGTAGAGACCTTATCCCAGTCTGCCTTTGTGTTGGAATTGCTTTTTAATATGTTTTTAAAGCTTTTTTTCTTAAAAAAAGATGTTTTTAAATCTGTTTTTAAGGATGTTGTGTTTTAATATACTATATTTTGAAATTTGTGTTTATGATGTTTTAGAGTGTTTTTAGTGCTTTTGTTAGCCGCCCTGGGCTCCCACTGGGAGGAAGGGTGGGATATAAATCTAATAAATAATAATAATCAACCAAAATAATCAAGGGGTTGCAGCATCTTTCTTATAAGATGACCACCAAGTAAGGGGAAAGGGAAAAATGATTTACAAAATTTAAGAGTGGTATGTGAATAGATTTTAAATTACAGCTAATTTAATTGAGAGAATCACTTAATTAAATTATCTATAGATCCAGGGCAGACTTGAGTACTTTCAAAATTTATAACAGCCTATGGAATTTTCTGCCACAATATATAGCGATAGCCAATGGCTTAGAGGGCTTTAAAATGGAGACTAGAGAGCCAGTGTGGTGTAGTGGTTAAGGTGTTGGACTACGACAATCCCCACATAGCCATGAAGCTCACTGGGTGACCTTGGGCCAGTCACTGCCTCTTAGCCTTATGAAAACCCTATTCATAGGGTTACCAAATGTCGGAATCAACTTGAAGGCAGTACATTTACATTTAGACTAATTTGAGTGACTAAGCTACAGGAGAGTATTTGCTATGGTGTTAGATGGAACCCTCATGTGCAATATACCGGATTTTTGTGGTCTGTAGTTTTGTGCACACTTATCTCATGTATATAGATGGTTTAAAGTGCTTCTGGTTGGATCTTTTATCTTTTTAAATCCAAGTCAGAATTTTTGAGGAATCCTAAATTATAAGAATTGCTTTAAAGATGGTACTTACTACCTGACCTACAATTTTTTTTATTTTGGTTTTTTTCCAGGGCTTTTTAAAGGGGAGGTGGCAACATGTACTATAATAATTGAGAAAATGGTTAAAATACATTCTAACATTCCCCAGAATAGTTGCTGACCAACTGGATAACAGGTGTTTTATTAAACAATACATTTACAGTGCAGTCCTATTCATGTCCACACCAAGTTCAATAGAGTTTACTCCTCCATGTATGTATAGAATTGGAGCCTTTAACATTATTTTAGTGTAGTGTAGTGGTTAAGGTGCTGGACTACGACCTGGGAGACCAGGGTTCAAATCCCCACACAGCCATGAAGCTCACTGGGTGACCTTGGGCCAGTCACTGCCTCTCAGCCTCAGAAGAAGGCAATGGTAAAAACCCCTCTGAATACCACTTACCATGAAAACCCTATTCATAGGGCCACCATACGTCGGACTCGACTTGAAGGCAGTCCTTTTCCATTTTTTGTTCACAATGAGTAGCAATCTTCTATAGTTATCCTACAAAGAAAATCACTACTTTGCTGTTGGACAGCATGTTATAAATTACTAAAGTGTACTATCTCTGAGGTGTCTTACTCCATGCCTAAGCTTGGGTAAATTCTCCCCACAAAAAATTATGGTTTCCAGAAACACATCACCTGTATCTAAATTGCAATTGTTAACAAAACAAAGCTGATTTGTCAACAAAGCTGATGACAAAGGTGGAGTAATATGAAAAAATGTATAGCCACAATATTTTCACATTTTCTTAACTGGCATCTTAACTAATTACAGGAAGTCTCCTTTGTTTTCTTGTTTTGCAACTGGAAGCAGAATAGGTTGGAACTAGAATGCAGCAGTTACTAAATATATACACATACCCAAGGGTTCTGATTACATTGTCTGCTGAAAAAATGTTTCCTTCTCAACCTTTTTTGGGGGGCAACTGACCAAAAAGGAAAGTATGGTTCTGAATACATCATTCTGGGAGGAAGAGTGGATAGCAAGCAGATGCATTTCCTGTTAACGCCATGCGGAGAAAGATGAAGTAGTGTCCACAAGAAACACTTTAGGGAAAACTTGGAAAGGCCCTGCATTTGGCACAACATTTCAATAGGAATAGAAATCAAATTGACATTTAGGAGCAGTTGTAACCAAACACTTGTTTCTATGTCATTTATTACTGTGTGGTGGCTTGGAGGAAACTTGTTAAACTGTGTTCACATCAGGTGTTGCTGTAGTGATGTTATTTGTGAGTGGAATACCTCTGAAATGTAATCTCAGAACTCTGAAGGAAAATGTCAAACTTTAAGAGGTTTCTTACCTTGTGCAACAGATAATTAACATCCAAATGGGAGGGATATCCATATCTTCTACATATCCTCTATGTAGCTGTGAACTGAGAATGTTGGTTGCAGAGTGCACTTACCACTGAATTGTATATGTCATGTAATATGGGAATGCCCCCATTTGTTCCTGCTTTTGCCAATTACATCTTGTGCTTTCGTGTACGTGATCGTGTGATTTGCACTTATTTTGAATTCTTGTAAGGGAAAGTTCTTGGCTACCTTATTGTTTCTGTTCCTGTATTCCTCCTGTACTGTGAGGTGCTCTTTATTCTTGCTGATTGAAAGCAAGCCTCCC
Organism: Rhineura floridana; assembly: GCF_030035675.1. NCBI lineage: Eukaryota > Metazoa > Chordata > Lepidosauria > Squamata > Rhineuridae > Rhineura > Rhineura floridana. Next base: position 114,082,835 of record NC_084488.1, read on the forward strand.
CTTTTTTTAATGCAAGGAAAAATCACTGCAAAATGTCCTGTGCCCCTGGAATCATCTACTCTTGGGGGAAAAACTTAGAAAACTCATTGAATTTAGAGTAAGAAGTCTCCCTCTATCCCAGGTTTACTTAATTTCTTCCTCCACTACTTTTGAAGGGATCCCTATTAACAGTCCAGTGTAAAGAGTGAAGCAGACCAGAATGTCCCTTGGTATGTCCTCATTTGCCTTTTCCTGATCCATTCTGCTGAACGCACAGTGACTACATAACAAGCAAAATGAAACAGACTGCCTTGAAGTCGATCCCGACTTATGGCAACCCTATGAATAGGATTTTCATGGTAAGCAGTATTCTTAATTGGGGTGGGGATTGTTCTGCACATTTATGTGTCTATGAGTTTTTCCTTTGTGTGTGTTTAACACATGACTGATTTTTTTATATAATAAACTGCTTATTAAAGAACTATATAATGGTAATTTAATTTGTTCTTTGCCTAACATAGGGTAGTATCTAGGCGACTTACAATCAAATTTAGAAATTTTAAATTTCATTAAATGTCTGGGTGAAGAGGAAAGCCTTAAGCTGGCATCTAGAAGGTGTTGATGTTCGACATCTTTTGGGTCTCTGCAGAGCATTCCATAGACAAGGGGCTACAACCAAAAATACTCTCTCCATTATTGCCATCGTCCTAGCCTCTCTTGGAGGGACACATGGAGAATGGCCTCTGATGATGCTCATAATGTCTGGGTATATTCTTGTTGGGAGAGGGCAGTTGGGTATTGTGGCCCTAAGCCAGCCTTTCCCAACTAGTGGGCCACCAGGTGTTGCTGGACCACAACTCCCATCAGCCTCAGCCAGCATTGCCAATGGTCAGGAAAGATGGGAATTGTGGTCCAACAACATCTGGTGGCCCACTAGTTGGGAAAGGCTGCCCTAAGCCATATAAAACTTTATAGGTTAAAACCAGCATTTGATTTGGGCCCAGAAGCATATAGGCCGCCATTGCAGTTGTGCTAATGCTGGTGTTATATGGTCAAGACTACTTGTGACCCATCAGCAGTTTGACCCCTGCATACTGCACCAACTCTAGTTTCTAAACAATCATCAAGAGAAGCTCTACATAGACTGCATTGCAGTAATCTAGAATACAGGTTATCAGAACATAGATCACTGCAGCTATGCTATCCTGATCCAGATAGGGTTGTGGCTGGGCCGCCAGCTGAAGCTGGTAGAAAGCACTCCACGCCACTTTGTGTCTGATGTGACAAGAGGATCCAGGAAAACCTCAAGCTACAAACCTGCTCCTTCAGGGAGAGAATGATCCCATCTTAAACAGGTTGAACGCCATTCATCTGGTCAGAGAAAACACCCACTAAGAGCATTCCATTCTTGTCTGGATCAATCTTTAGTTTGTTTGCTATCATCCAGACATTACTATGACCGAGCATCAGTTCAACACATGTATTGCTTGCCCTGCAGAAGATGAAAAGGAGAAAAAAGAGTTGCTTGTAGTTAGCAGATTGATGACACCATGCACCAAACCTCTGGATGACCTCACTCAGTGGTTTCATATAGATGTTAAATAGCTTGGGGGATAAGACCAAACCCTGCGGAACCCCATGTCACAATATCCACTGAGCTGAGCAACGTTCCCCAAGCACCATCTTCTGGAGGAAACGATCCGTGTAGGAGCAGAACCACTGCAAAGCAGTGCCTCCAACTATCACCCCACAAGGGACTCTATGATAGATGGTATTGAAAGGTACTGAGAGATCAAGGAGAATCAACAACCTCACACTCTCCTTCCCACTGTTCCAACAGAAGTTGTTGTACAGGGTGACTTAGGCAATTTCTGTGCCAGATCTGCACCTGAATCCCAATTAAAATGGATATTTTTTTTAAAAATTTTCATTCATGAATGCCTGGATTTGCCCAGCCACCACTGACTTGAAGGCTTTGACCAGGAGATGGCAGACTAACAAAACGTCTTTCGATAAAGTTATGGGGTGGAAGAGAAAATGAGAAGTTTAAAACAAAACTATGTGCTTACAGAGCAACAAGTGGGGTGTGGTAGAACCCTTGACAAAAATTACCTTACTGCTTTGTAAATACATAGTTGGTTTGAAATGCTGGCAGCACTTTTAAGAATATATTAGTTAAGTTAGTCCTGAATGTGTGGAGGGCTAAAATTTGAACAAAAACACAATGTACTTTTACATACAATCTCTGGCTCAGTGCAGCTGTTAGGAGGCATCTTTATATGCCTGTGGTCAGGCATTAGCATTGCGATCTGCTTTAAATGCCTATTTTATGCGAAGCAGAAGGAAGTGAAACTAAAAGGAGACTAGGAACGGGTAAAAAAATAACTTACCTCTTGTTCTGTATTCACCATTTGTAGATTTTTATTAGAATCTTGGACTTATGAATGAAATTTATTCAGCCTTATCCAAATTATGCACTATAATTCTGATAGACTTGCTTAATTGAAGGCAATTAAGATATGTACCTGAAGGAAATCTTAGAGAGCCAGTGTGGTGTATGACCTGGGAGACCAGGGTTCGAATCCCCACACAGCCATGAAGCTCACTGGGTGACCTTGGGCCAGTCACTGCCTCTCAGCCTCAAAGAAAGGCAATGGACCCAGTGCCTGCAGGAGGAAGGGGAACACCACCATCCCTTCCAGGGAAAGAGAGCCATTTGCTGCTGCCTGCCTGCTTGCTTGCTTGCTGCTGCTGCTTGGCTACCTCTACCACCACCCTTTCCCGGTTGGACTTCTGCTCTGCGGGGTCACGCCTTGCAGGACCAGGCCCCAGGTACTCAGCCAGCTGTGGCTGATTTTTTCCACCTGTCCCTTCAATGGAGGGGATACATAAGCTGGCTGGCAGAGGTGGCTTGGGAGACCCAGTGCCTGCAGGAGGAAGGGGAACACCACCATCCCTTCCAGGGAAAGAGAGCCGTTTGCTGCCTGCCTGCCTGCCTGCCTGCCTGCCTGCCTGCTTGCTGCTGCTGCTTGTCGGCTACCACCACCACCACCCTTTCCCGGTTGGACTTCTGCTCTGCGGGGGTCATGCCTTGCAGGACCAGGCCCCCGGTACTATAAAGCCATACACAGATTGGAACCACAATACTTGATGGAACGTCTCTCCCGATATGAACCACCTGTACACTACATTCAAGATCAAAGGCCCTCCTCAGGGTGCCTACTCCAAGGGAAGCTCGGAGGGTGGCAACAAGGGAGAGGGCCTTCTCAGTGGTGGCCCCCAAATTATGGAATGATCTATCTGACGAGGCGTGCCTGGCGCCAACACTGATATCTTGGCACCAGGTCAAGACTCTCCTCTTCTCCCAGGCATTTTAGCATGTGTTTTAAATTGTTTTTGTATTGTTTAAAATTTTAAAATTGTGTTTTAATTTATTTTTAAAATATGTGTTTTAAATTGTATATTTGTTTTAATGTTTTTGATTGCTGTAAACCGGCCAGAGAGCTTCGGCTATGGGGCAGTATACAAGTGCAATCAATCAATCAATCAATGGTAAACCACCTCTGAATACCACTTACCATGAAAACCCTATTCATAGGGCCGCCATAAGTCGGACTCAACTTGAAGACAGTCCATTTCCATTTTTCAAGTAAATCTAGGTCTGTGGTTTCTTGAGTAAAGTGTCACTTGATGACTAAATTCAGGATTGTATCTGTGGGATGTGATTTTTTTTTAGAGGCTTCTCTTTTTTTTTACTTGCTGTGTGTTGGCTGTGTTGCTAAATGCTTGTGATGCTGTGTTTGGGAAAAGGCCATAGTTCTGTGTTACAGTACATGTGTAAAGGCCTAGCCTGAATCTCTGGCTTATCCAGCTGAAAGATTTCATTTAGCGTTTGCTGGAGAAGACATCTGACTGAATCTCTGGAAAGCTGCTTCCAAACAGAAGTAGATCACTTATCTGACTCGATATAAGCAGTTTCAGTTCATGTTTCTCTCCTCTAAAGTGACATCCATACATAATAACTTGTTAATCATATGGTCTGGAATGTACCAAAGCTATACACTGCTTTATTACCTATGTAAAAAGAACATTTGTTCTCATTTACTTGTATTTGAATGGGGAACATTAGGCAGGTAGATTCTTCACATATCGGGAGAATCTCTTCTCCTCTGCAGATCTTAAGGAGGAACAATAAACTGAAACTTAATATCTAGACTTTTTTTTTTAAAAGTCTTTATAATTGCAAAAGAAAACTGTTTCAGCTTGACTGTACAAATCAGGGCTGTGGAGTCGGTACACCAAACCTTCGACTCCGACCTCTATTTTTCTACTGTCTGACTCCACCCAAAATTGCTTTCAACCACAGCCCTCGAAAGGGCTGTAAATGTCTTTTTAAATTGGAAGCTCTCATAGGAGCATTTTTATCACTGCCTGAATATGCGCTGATCTTGGCATCACAGCATTTGTCTTCATCTGGGTCCTGTGTCATACACTGACACACAAAATGTTTTCCATCTTGAGTTATGGTGAAATGCTCAACTACAGCTGACTTCATGGGAAGCTTCTTTGACATTTTGAATTTATATTTAAAAAAATTTGTCAATCAAAATTTATTTTGAAGCCGGAGTCGGTACATTTCTACCAACTCCGACTCTACCCAAAATTGCTTCCGACTCCAACTCCACAGCCCTGGTACAAATAGATGTTGTGTTGTCTTTGAATTTGAATTCTTCAACAACATAGGCCATGTAGATTTAGCAGATGAACACCGTTGTAATAACCTGAATAGCTATGGCAAATACTGTTTCTGTTAATGGTCACTGATAAACTTTAAATTAATCCCTGCTATTTGTGATTGCTAGCAGTTCTTATCTAACAGGATAATTGTACTTGGATTACAGGATTCTATGCTTGCACTCTTGTTGCAAAACCAACTTTGCTGATTAGCTAAAATGTGTGACATTATGAAACCACCTCCTCACAGTCTCACTAAAGCAGTTTTTCAATTATTTTAAAATTGTGTGCGTTTTTAATAAGGGGCAAATGTGTATTTTAAAGCCAGCTTGGATGGCTTTAAAAGAAGATTAGACAAATTCATGGAGGACAGGGCTATCAATGACTACTAGTCATGATGGCTGTGCTCTGCCACCCTAGTCAGAGGCAGCATGCTTCTGAAAACCAGTTGCCGGAAACCTCAGGAGGGGAGAGTGTTCTTGCACTCGGGTCCTGCTTGCGGGCTTCCCCCAGAAACCTGGTTGGCCACTGTGAGAACAGGATGCTGGACTAGATGGGCCACTGGCCTGATCCAGCAGGCTCTTCTTATGTTCTTATGTATTTAATTTGGCCCAGAGTGCAGAACATGGAATAATGGGCTCAAGCTACAGGAAGCTAGATTTCGGCTGAACATCAGGAAAAACTTCCTAACTATTACAGCAGTATGACAGTGGAACCAATTACCTAGGAAGGTGTTAGGCTGTCCAACACTGGAGGCCTTCAAGAGGCAGCCGGACAGCCACCTGTCGGGTGTGCTTTAAATTAGATTCCTGCATTGAGCAGGGGGTTGGATTCGATGGCCTTACAGGCTCCTTCCAACTCTACTATTCTATGATAATTGAATAAATATGCATTGAGCAGTCATCCTACCTGAAGCACAGGATGGAGGAGAAGTCAAGACAGAATTGGCATTTGAATCACTGATGCCTGTCCTCTAATGTGAAGATGGGAAGAAGCCAGATTTACCCTTTGCAGGGGAACATCCACAGTGACTCTTGTTGTTTAATAGTACCAACCTAAGTATAAGGTGCAAATGAGTTAAAACATTTTTTTTGCCCAGCCTAAGGACAGGAAAGGATAATGTCATTAATCTGTGCTGTGGGGTAATCTGTGAAAACCGAGATGTCTTGGGCATAGATCAGAACTTTGTCTGATACGCTTGTTCCTGAAAGGAAAGGAAAGGTTTCATAGTTTTGAAGCAGATGTGAGATGAAGTATCCAATCTTTGCTATCACTAGAGTTGTGTAGAGCCTCCATCGGCAATAAAAGGATTTAAAATATGTTGGGTTAGATGCCATAGTCAGAAGCAATTAATGTTAAATTGCACAATTCTTGAGAAGAATGCAAGGGCCAATTGAGATGTGCCAAAGTAGTAGCACTTTACAGTGCAAGTGGAGAGTTGCAGGTTTGAATGCTCCCTTAATTTTTTAAAAAACCTCCTTGCATGTGCGAAATGCCTTCGACACCTTTTGATCTGCTAAAGTAGAAGGGGTTAGCCTAGGCTTCTCTGATGGAAGGAGTTATTCACATGGGGGAGCAATCAGACATGTGGCCTCCCACCTGCACTCTGAAATGATGACAGCCCAGCTACTTCATCATGTCTGGATCAATTTCTTCCTTGAATATACATTTCCCAGCGCAGAACCTCTCAGCTTGCAGAGTAGGGGTGGCACTTCTTACTCATTACATGGAAACAAGTGCACCATCACAAATGGTGGCAGATCTCTACTTTATAAAACATCGAAGTAACTAATAATTTACATGTGAAGCATTGTTTGTAAGCATTTTTGGCTGGTGCTGACACTTCATTGTCTCTAACGGCTTGTAGATTGTCATCATCTGTTGGCAGACAGCAGCATTCAGCAGCATCACCATTTGTTTCTTTGGAGTAGTCAGATTGGTATGCAAAAATCGTGTTGATTTTGTTTGTCTCCCAAGAAGCTACTATAATTTCTGTAGGCCAGGGGTCGCCAACCCTTTTGGGCCTATGGGCAATTTACATACTGGTGAAACTGTTGTAACCACCACACAGACCCCACAACCAAGCATACAGGATAGCCCGTTCTGTTATCTACAATAGAATGTTTCTTTCAAACCTAATTTCAGCTAGGAGGAGACCCTGTGGGCAACAAGGAAGGTTTCTGTGGGTGCCATATAGGTGACCTCTTGTAAGCAGTTTGAGATTCCCCCAAATATCTTCTACAGTAAATGCCTTCTATGCTTTTTGATCTGCTAATCTTAACAAAGCAGGAGAGGGAAGGAAGGAAACATGTCATTGTGGTTTGCTTATAACATACACTGTGTTATGTGCACACTGCTTTGTAAACATATGATACTGTCTTCAGAAATGGAAAAAATATTCAGAGCTTTAGGAGCTAGCTCGAAACAGATCTCAACAAATATTTCAAAATCCTAGGAGTTCTTTTTTTTTTAAAGCAGCTGAGCACCTTGTACTTCAGTTATGCTTAATAAATCTGGGTATGAAAAGTCAGCCCCAACAAGATAGTCTTGCAATACTTCCAGCAAGTTAAAACCTCTAAGAAAGGGGCGTAATTGAGAGACTGCCACAGAACAGGCGTTGCTGTTCAAGATTTGTACAGTGATGGTGATATAGTAAAGAAGATGTTGTTGCTTCATTTAAAACGTCACAATGGTGCAAAAGGGAGAAAATGGTCGGGCGCGGGTGTGTAGCCCTTACTTCAATTTGTCCAAAATGCAGCAGCCAGGTTACTGGCTAGAGTTGCTTTTAGAACTCATAACCCCTCTTCTAAAACAGTTGCATTGGTTGCGGGTATGTTTCTGGGCCCAATTCAAAGTGCTCACATTGCGCTTTAAACAACTTAGGCCCCAAATATCTGAGACACTTGTCTCCTTCCCTACAGACCCTCTTGGGTGTTCAGCTCAGCAGAGGGGGCCATCTTGGTAGCTCTGCCATCCTCAGAAGTTTGGGTTGATGGTGGCCTCCTGGGAGCCATTAAGTTGTCTGTGGCAGCCACTGAGTTGCAGATTTCCCTCCCTACAGAGGTGCATGTGGCACCTTTGTGATACAGTAAGCTAAAAATTCACCTCTTTACCCTGGCCTTCGGCACTTGGGATGTATATTTCTGGACCCAGCATATTCCTGTGAATACAATGTGCTTGAATAGTTTTTAATACTGTATTTTAAATTTCTGTCACCTGCCCGGGACCTACTGGTGAACGGCTGGCTGTTGTTAATATCTATTGATACTAATAAATGCTCTACAAGTAATGGAAATGGACTGCCTTCAAGTCAATTACGACTTATGGGAACCCTATGAATAGGGCTTTCATGGTAAGCGGGATTCAGAGGGGGTTTACCGTTGCCTTCTCTGAGGCTGAGAGGCAGTGACTTGCCCAAGGTCACCCAGTGAGCTTCATGGCTGTGTGGGGATTTGAACCCTGGTCTCCCAGGTCATAGTCCAACACCTTAACCACTACATCATGCTGGCTCTCACAAATAATAGAATTGGCACCTTATTTTCTTCATGATGCTTTCAGCACCTCCATTTGAATGCTACAGCTGTTACCCAGAAGAGTTTTAGATTGCAGGAGCATAGGTGATATGGTCTGAGTTTAGACCCTCAAGAGAAAGTAGCTTGGATAAAATATCAGCAATGTGAAATTAAATGCTGCTCATGTTAGAAATGTGCAGAATAGTGAAAGAGTTAATATAATTTGACATCTATATATGTCTTAATTATATTTTCCCCACAGAGCAAAAACAGCCCAGCCTCCTACACAAGTGAGACGATATCCTTTTGTTTGGACCAGTTTAATATAAAAATTCAAATGATGCTGGCTTCTGAGTTGCATCAAACTCTTCATCTGACTGGGGGTGGGGGAAAATAGATATTTCTCTGCCAAGGCATGAAGCATCTTATTGTAGACTAAGAAGGAAATGAAGGGAAGACAATGGTAGCATTTGGTTATGTGTTAAGGTTTCAAGTTCCAAAACTAGTATATTAAGAACACTAGAAAAGCCCTGTTGGATCAGGCTAGTGGCCCATCAAATCCAGCATCCTGTTCTGACAGTGACTAACCAGATTCCTATGGGAAGTTCACAAACAGAAACATGAGTGCAACAGCACTCTCCCCACTTGTGAATCCCAGCTACTTGTATTAAGAAGCATAAAGCACTAGTCAGCAGGGCTGTGGAGTTGGAGTCATGGAGTCAGAGTCAGAAGCAATTTTATTTATTTATTATTTATTTATTATTTGACTTATATCCCACCCTTCCTCCCAGCAGGAGCCCAGGGCGCCAAACAGAAACACTAAAAACACTTTAAAACATCATAAAAAGACCTTAAAATACATTAAAACAAAACATTGTTAAAAATATATTTTTTAAAAGCTTTAAACATCTTTTTTTTAAAAAAGGGTTAAAAACATATTATTAAAGAAAACATATTAAAAGCAATTCTAACACAGACTGGGATAGGTCTCAACTTAAAAGGCTTGTTGAAAGAGGAAAGTCTTCAAAAGCCGCCAAAAAGATAGCAGAGATGGCTCCTGCCTAATATTTAAGGGGAGGGAATTCCACAAGGTAGGTGCCGCCACACTAAAGGTCCGTTTCCTATGTTGTGCAGAACGGACCTCCTGATAAGATGGTATCTGCAGGAGGCCCTCACCTGCAGAGCGCAGTGATCGACTGGGCATATAAGGGGTAAGACGGTCTTTCAGGTATCCTGGTCCCAAACTTTGTATAGGACTTTGTACACCAAAACTAGAACCTTGAACTTGGCTCAGTAGCAAATGGGCAAATTTTGGGTGGAGTTGGGGTCGGTAGAAATGTGCTACCATTTTACTACAGTATATGTGTTATTGCTAATTAATATACATTTGCCATTTATGAAGTAGTTGGACAGTAGAAAAATAGAGGAGTGTGAGCTGAAGGTTTGGCGTACCGACTCCACAGCCCTGCTAGTCACTATCAATAGAATCGGATGGTACTATAACTGAGTGTCTGGAGGCTTCAAGAAATAGGGTTTTTTTTCTTATTGCTTATCAAGTAACTTTTGCTATCAAGAGAAAACCCATCAGCATAGTTGATTGGCTGATTTCAAGATAGATAGCATAATTTAAAAGCACTAACAGGTACTTTATTACAATTAGCTAATGGTATGTACACTGGGCTACTTCTGGGAGGAAGAACGGGATATATATTTAATAAATACATGCATTATCTCAATAAACCCTGTAATAACAAGTTATGATATCAAGAGATGACAAGGTGAGATGTTTTGGCATGCATCCTGGAGCACTGGCACATTTTTGCCACAGCTACCCAGTCATCAGCTCCAATTAAAGTAGAAGCTTTTTTGCAGCCATTTTTGCAAAAGATATAATGTGCAACCCTTGGGCTCTGTAAGGTCTGCAGACCTCTTTCTCTCATGTTTCCACTGCTTCTGGTACCTACTGGGATTCCAGTCACATTTAATTGGGTTCCAGTAAGATAAACAGAAATTTAAGCATGATAATTTTAATGCGGTTTTTAATTCTATTATTTTATTGATTTTTGTCTGCTTTTGTTATGCATGTCGGGTTTTATGTTTATGTGAGCCTCAGTGGAAATACTTACTGAATGGCAGTATACTTAATTCAATACGTGAATTCATTAAATAAATGGTACATTCACCAGAGCTGTACATCTTCATATTTGAAAAGTCTCTCTGAAGGTAGAAAAGCATGCAGCCTGATTAATGATTTTGGAACCCGACAACCCATGCGTCAGGTGAATCTGTCAAAGTTGTTGACTTGTTCCTTTCTGTTTCTCACAGACTGGTTTGTATGTGCTTATTGCACTGTGTTTGTTTTACACAGAGGATTAATTATATCAAATTGCACTGCTTCAATAACTTATTCTGAAGTCCCAAAAGTGGACTCATTAAAGCTTGTGCCTCTGCATTTTTGGGGACACAGACTGGATGGTTTGTTTTAATATGTTTTAAAGTATTTTGTTTTTAAGATGTTTTAAAGTGCTTTTAGTAGTTTTGTTTGTCTCCCTGGGAGGAAGGGCAGGATATAAATTTTATAAATAAATAAATAAAATATTGCTTCCTTCCCACAGTAAGTTGCACAACTTTCTTGTGTTTGTAAGGGTTACTCAGGATGATCATAAAGGAATGATGGGAAACCTTCCCACTAGATCTTGCCTAGTTAATGAATTTACATGATCCCTGAAAAAAGAAGTTTGCTCTGAACTTGCTTTGCAACAAAACCATCTTTCTAGTCAACCTGCTAAAGATTTCTGTGTATATTGTACTCCACCAAAAAGGAAGCCTTTCACTATTTTACCCTCATCCACCAATATCAGAATCAGCTTCTTTTGAAAAGAATTTGTTTTAATTGTGACTTTTGTATTTGGAATTTTGTTAAGACAATTGTTTCAACCTAAGTTGTATTTTATTTATGACATCTATATCCCACCCTTACTCCCAGAAGGAGCCCAGGGCGACAGTTGTTTAAAGCTAAGTTGTACTGGTACTCCTTACAATATCCTGCAGTTTTAGGATTATACTGTGGTGAACATGGGGTATGTTTGAATGTTACTGTTCCTTGAGAAATTATTTGTTTGTTTCATTTGTTGGTTGCCTCATTGCCTCCAGCGGTCTCTAGGCGACTTACAACAGATTTTTTAAAATACAATATAAAACAGATTTTAAAACTTACAATATATCACAAATTTTGAAACATACAGTATAAAAACATAAAACCCAAATGTAAGAAACTAAGACAGCACAGCTTAAGGCCCAAAGGCTTCCGTGAAAAGGAAGCTCTTTGACTGGCGACTAAAGATGGATACAGTAGGGCCCCACTTTTTGGCAGCCTGCTTTTCGGCGTTCTGCTAATATGGCTGTTTTCAGTTAGAGTAAGGCCCCACTCATACTGAGCTTGTTCCGCTCTTACAGTGTTTATCGGGTGCCATTTAGTGACAGAGTTCTGCTTTTCGGCGGGTTTCATTTTTCAGCGGGGGTCTGGAACGTAACCCGCCGTATGAGTGGGGCCCAACTGTAAACAAAGTGCCAGGCATGTCCCCCTTGGGAGAGTATTCCACAGCTGGGGGGGGGCACCACTGAAAAGATCTGTTCTTGTGTTGCCACCCTCCAAGCTTCCCCTGGAGGGAGCACACGAAGAAGGGCCTCTGATGATAAGTGCAGGGTCTGGGTCGGTTCATATGGGGAGAGGCGGTCCTTGTGTGTTCCACTCCTTTGTAAAAATGGATCCAGGCCCAGTGAGGAATAGAACAGAAGGAACAAATATTTGAAAGGAATTGTAATTTGGGTAACTTAAAACAGAAGGTAATCGGATAGTGGTCCACTGATGAAGCACTAGCCAATTTCCAGTGGACCTTTGTACACCTGATGGTTACTGGGATTCTTAAAGAGAAACCTGAACTATGTAAACCTTCTAGCAGATGCTTCTGATATTTTTAAGCAAGAGTACAGATTCAAGATCATTTAACCAAGCTCAATTATAGCTTTACTGTTAAGAGATCTTGAGTATTCACGTTTCCTTTGCAAATTTAATATATATCTGTGTACAATGAAAATTCTAATAAAAATAAGGAGAGGCTATGTGAAGTCAGACTGCTTGTGGCTTAAGGAGAAAAAGATTCTAGCTACCTTGCTGTCAAGGAACAAATGACCCATTGCATACAATGAAGTCTTGAGAGTTGTGTATATATATAAGTAAAAAGCAGCCTCAAGTGGCTGAGTTCTGGAGTAACTTTCCCCCACCCCTCAGCCATCTATTTCCTAGGCATGTTTTTGAGAGTAAACTTGCACCTGGAAACCTGTGGACGAGAAAGCAGCAATGAAGTGGGTTACAACTAGTGGGGAAAGGATTAAGCATCCACTTCCCCCCACCATCATTGCTCCTCCACTTAAAACTGCAGCCTCCTGAGGATGCTTTTCATTAAAACACACATATGCCATGGATTAAAAGGTATAAATTCAAGGGATTACATTAGTAATTGGTAATTTTTGTGGCTTACAGTGGCCTCATGCACATACACATCATAGTGAGCCATAGTTAATGGTTTACTATGAAAGGGCCAATAGTGTTCACTTTGCTTTTCTGTGCTTGTGGGGAGGAAACCAGAATCACTGACATAATAGTTGTGTCTCAATCTGGAATTGTGGTTTGTTTTGCTCCCAAGAAAATGCAACCTGCAGCTAGGGTATTTGTGTGTGTGTGTGTGATTTATTGAAGCAAAAGAAATCATGATTCCTAGTTCAGATGTAACACTAAACCAGGTACTGAGGTTTGTTTCCAGTGTGCATTAGCGGGAAAGACAAACGGCCCGGAAAAGTACATTCATGGCAAACTATTAACTATAGTTTATCATGATGTGCTGAGCCAGTGAAATCTTTATAAAACTTTACATAGGAGTTGAATATAGAATCTGTGTTTGCAATAGCCATTAAGCTTCACTTTTACGCCTATGGAATCTAAGCTGAAATGGAAAAAAAACCCCACCAACCTCCAAGCAAAATATTTTAATGTAATACAATATTTTATTTTTTAAAAAACATTTTCATATTACCTTTCATTCTACTTAGAAATTCAAAGCAGTGTATAATCAGAGTATAAAATACAACTATAAAACAGAAACATTTTTATCATGCTTCAAATTCAGTTGGCATACCCTAAGAACTATCTTCAATCTGCCTTTAAATAGTTGGTCATGTTGCCAAGAAAAGAGGAGACTAAAAGTGAATTTGCTAAAGGAAACAAATGTATACATTGTCAGGAAATTTTAGTGTTCACAGGCAAGAAAACAGCCCAGCCATGTAATTGCTCTGTATCCTGGTAGTAATTAATGCATGCTAAAGCACTTATTTTAAAGTCGTTAAGTAACTTGGAGAGAGGGGAAAGGATACACATTACTAGCATCAAGTTAACATTTAGATATGAAGATTCACTATTTAAAATTGGTGGTGGCAGTTGTATAGGATGGCATAGAATGAGAGGCATGGGATAAGGACCAGTCTATCTCTGTTCTCATGCCAGATTGCTAACCACCATCCAAGTCTGGCAATTTAAAACATCTTCTATCCTGTTTTACTTTTGTTCTCTCCTGCTCACTTATATCTGAAGGTTGGGGAGAACCTCCAAAATGTTTAAAATGTTGCAGCACTTTGCTCATTAGTCCAAAGACTGTACTTCCTTAGATTTAAAACAGAAGAGCTGAGCAGCCATTAACCTGTGAAGAGAACACAGCAAGGAAATATATTTAGTGTCACTCAATGTACCATCCCCTCACAAATTGATCCCACTCAAACAGGGTGTTTGATATTGGCTTTGGGAGTGTTACCTATTGTGAATTGCCAACTTCTCCATTTGTGTCCTAATTTTGGAGGGTTTTTTTTAGTCTAAGTAATTATTCAAGCTTGTTAATGTGTTAGCCATATGATTATCGTCAAAGCAGAAGTGGGTGCAAGCCTTCCTTCCTAAGTTAAAGGATTTATTTCCAAACTTTTTGGCCACAATATCGTTAACGGATAGGATGCTTAAGCTGATGGTATCTGTCAATATCTGGGTATACCTAATAAGGGACCCTCACTTATTTATATTGGATTTGTGGGAGTAACCTCACTTCCCCATTGTCACATTGTGATTTGAGAAAAAGGGAGATCCTGCTGTTTTTCTCTTCTATTGCCTGAGTGGGATCACTACCCCAGTTCATAAATTTTTGCATGCACCAAAATGGTGCTTGCACATAACTATCTGCAAGGATTTCTGCACACTTCCCTGTGGATCAACTGGTGCTGCTGGGTTTTGTGGGGACCAGAAGATACATCAAGTTTAGAAGGGAGGCCCCAATGTTTAAGAAACCTCAAACACTTGCATAAACTTTTATAGCAATAACCGAATGCCTTGTGATGGTTGGGTCTGAAGACACATGATGCTGTGACATCATGAAAGTGAAAAAGTCTAAACTTTTTCAGAGTCTTGATGGAAGACTGCATAAGAGTCATATGTAGATCTCTCAACTGCCTAAAGGAACAGTGGGATATGAATGAAATAAAGTAACCTGTTTTATTCATGCCACCATAAACCAATTAAGCTGCAGTCCAACCATCCTCCCCTATGCGGGGCTGTGCGAGATTTGGATTGAGCAAAGGCATCTCTCTGCTTGCTTTTGCTGGATGCTGCCATCATTTGCCCTTATGCCTGCCAAACATCCACATCCTGAGCTGCTCTCACAGCTGGTGCCACCTGGCATCAGACCTAATTGAGGCCTGATCACTATGCCAGTTTGAAGCTGTTGCAGGGCTTGGTCTTGATCTGCCTGCCCTCCTCCTACTGTGAGAGGCCAGGGTGTAGATGTGGTGGCAGCTTTGCCGAATTGCAGCAGTAAACAATTTGAATTACACTGCCTGTCTCTAAAAGCACCACAATATTTCTTGATTTCTTGAGATGGCTGAGGTTTTAATATCATTGGGAGAGTGGCAAACCTGAGCTGTATTTTTACCCCAGGCCCTTTACTGTGAAATCAGTCCTGTTAAAAACAAATACAACAAAATGAAAGGGCAGACAGCAACGCAGATAGTGAGACGTCCAGAGATCAGATTGATAAGCACATGCATAAAGGCAGAGACTGAAGCTAGCAATCAGTTCGTATCTTCAAGATAGTCTTTGAAACTTGATATATAGAAACATAGGGTGCTATTCAATGCTAGTCCTTATTAAGTTAATAGGTATAACTAAATGGGTCTATAACCCATTACATATACATCTTGAAATTCTGAGGCCAGTTACCTTTTACTTTAGCTGGGTTTGCTATGTTATTTTGGAGTTCAGCTTTCTATTCCCACTTGCCCTCTTCCTATTTATTTATTTGTTTGTTTGTTTGTTTGTTTGTTTGTTTGTTTGTTAAATGTATGTCCCACCTTTCCTCCCAGTAAGGAGCCTAGGGCAGCAAGCGTTCTCAAACATTTCTGCTCCGGAAGCTTTGTCCCTACTTTATCCTGAGATTGATTATCCTGCTCACATAATGTCCTCTTCAGCATGGGAATCATGACTCTGTAGTACAGTCCCATGTAGCTGAGGGCTGTATGTGACTGGCAGGATCACAGCATAGGATCACAGCCACCACACTGGCTATCTGCCTATGTGTAAAGGAGGTTTATAAAATCTTCATTTCTGCTAACCTTCACACCCATATCTCCATTCTTAAAAGTCTGTGATGGGGTGTACATCACACCTCAAAGTATGCAAAAGTCACAAAACAATCCTATTTCTCTTCTTGGGAAGGGTGGGTGGGGAGGAAGACATTTTAACTCATAAGAATTTTAACATAAAATTGGGGGACCCTGTTGTGAAATGGTTTCTCCCCCTTTTCCTAGTGTACAAGCTTTTCTGAAACCAAAATCTTTTCCTCCTTTTGCAGTGGTAGCCGCTCTTCTAAAACTTTTAAACCAAAGAAGAATATTCCAGAAGGCTCCCATCAATATGAGCTCCTGAAACATGCAGAGGCCACTCTTGGAAGTGGCAACCTACGCATGGCTGTAATGCTGCCTGAAGGGGAGGACCTAAATGAATGGGTTGCAGTGAACAGTAAGTAACATGACTCCTCCCCCCCGTCTGATTTTTGAGCAATACTATAGATTGATAAATGCTTGAAGGTGGGTGTTTCCTCTTTAGTACTACAAAATGAGCTTTGTAGGGCTTGTCAGCGTAAGAGGTTTAACATACTTTACACCAGGATGTAACCATTACATTTTTTCTCGGTAGCTGCAAGCCTACCTCTGGAAAGCATTCTTTTTTTAAAAATGAGAGACTATGCTAATGGCTAACTTCAGCCTATCTTTGGCATGATATAGAACAGCTGGCAAACCAATCAAATCCAAAGTAAATATGCTGGAGGGAAAAAACCTGTGTATGAGATGCTACAAAAATGTGTGCCATCATTAGTGCTGTCAACTACTGTTACAAAATTACAGGGGTATACAAATGTTCGGGAAAACTGTAATACACTAAGCCAATCCCTCTTCCTCCCCTGAGCTCTCATGCTGATTTAGAGGGCTGAGGAGAGAGACAAACTCTTTCTTTCTGCATACCTAGCAAATGAGTTAAGAGAGCAAGGAAACTTCCAAGCAGCAAAACAGAGACTCCTGTTGTTTCTTTTCTTCAACTACAGAACAGATCTGGAGAAGTGATTTATGTGCTGCCAAGCATCCTGCTTGCTAGACGGTTAGGAGCACTCACCTCTGGTGAGCTGGCAAGTAGGTTTGCAGATGTCTATTGGTAATGTTTACATAGCACAGGTCTGCACATCGTGTGACTCACCAATTTGAATGCAGCTCATCAAGGGCTTGATCAACTTGTTTGGTTGACTCCTTACCCAGGACTGTAAAAAAAAAAGGGGGGGGAGGCTATTGGGGCCCTGGCAAGCTGCAATACACAACTGATGTGTGTATTGCACATAAATGTTGCATCACAAATTGTGTAGGTCTGATACAGCACCAGCTGAGTCTGTCTGTATTCTTGGAGCATAACTACTGGATTTACAGTGTTTATCAAACACAGCTGTAAAAGTGTTGGGTTCAAAGACTTGCCATATCTTCTGGGGATTTTCCATAGCCATTTCTTTCAATTTCAGCTGTTCTTCCTGAGAGATATGCCATCACTGTTTTTAGCAAACATTGAAAGCTGATAACAGCCTACTGGGTTTGACTCCTTCAGATTCCATCTACAGCTGTTTTGTTGTACAGTCATGCCCTTCCGCAGCTGAATTAAGACATCAGTTGATAAAATAAGCAGTCTCTTGTTTTTGTGGGAAAAAAGAAACTGTATGAACAACTTTGGATAAAGAAGCTTAAAAAGGCATATTGGGATAGCCTAATGGCTTAAAGGGTTGAGCTATGTTTTGGGAAGATCCTGGTCTGAACCTTTCCTCTGTTATAAATTCACTAAGTGGCCTTAAGCAAGCTTGGCTACCTGCCCCTCTAGCTGTAATTTGCGGATACTAATACCAACCTCTCTTAAAGGGTTGTTTATAAGGACTGCAAGATTATAGTCCAGTTCACATGTAATGCATTATCATGGTTTTGCACTATGGTTCTGCCGCCCTGGGCTCCTACTGGGAGGAAGGGCGGGATATAAATAAAATAAAATAAATAATATGGGTGAGCCTCCACAGACCCAAGCAAAGCATTGGGCTCCTCTGCTCTCCCCTTCACCACCTCCTCCCGCCTGACCAGGAGGAGGATGTCTGCCAAGTATAGTTTCGCTTCTGGCATAGTGTTAAGTACAAACCAGAGATGCTGGTTTAAAACAAACAACTTCATAATCCAGCTTCAAAACACATGGTTTGAGGTTGGTTTATTATGAAACTGGCCAGAGCTTGTTTTAAACCAGAATTCCTTGTTTGCATATAAGACTAAACTGAGATTCATTAAAAGTGAAACGAAATTCTACAGAAGTCCTCCTTCTGGCCACACTAGAGGACAGCAGAGATGAGCATGTAGTCCAAGGCTTCGCTTGGCGCCTTGGGGCCCATCCACATAGCATTCAAACAAGGCTTACGTTGGCCGTGTTTGCACACAATGCTGTGTGAAGTGCTTGAACACTTGAAAGCACTTAATAAGTGGTATTTTTATCCTACAATGCAAGGCAGCAGGAATGAGGAATGAGGTGTGAGAGAGTACATGGGAAGAGATTTCCTAACCAAAGAAGATTCTTACACAAAGAAGAATTTCCATTTAATGGAAGCAGAAGAGTTTACTACCCATAAACACATTTGTACACACACACATGCAAATTGAAGGCTTTTCCCTGTCTCAGATCTTATTCTCCCAATAGCGGGACATTAAAAGTCCCAAGGATTAGAATTGAGACCTGTGCTTTTAAACTTGTTCATCATAAACTCATAATAAAATCATAACATTTCACATATACACTGATATACCTTCTGGTTGTCGTGGATAGCTTGATGAAGATGTTGACCCACACAATTTGTGATGCATCAGGTTGGACACATCTGCTATGTATTGTGTGCAGAAGCTGTGGAAAAAGGTAAATTCCATGGTAGGGATCATTAGGAAACAAACTGAAAATAAAAATACCAATATCGTAATGCCATTATTCAAATCTATGGTGCAGCTGTATTTGGAATACTGTGTACAGTTCTGGTCATCTCATCTCAAAAATGATATTGTAAACCTGAAATAGGTTCAGCAAAAGGCACACAAAATGAACAAGGAGATGGAGCAACTCTCCTAGAGGAAAGGTTGCAGCATTTGGGGGCTTTTTAGTTTAGAGAAAAGGTAAGTAAGAGATGACATGATAGAAATGTATAAACTAATGCATGGCATGAAGAAAGCGGACAGAGAAAAGTTTTTCTTCCTCTCTCATAATATTAGAAGTCATGGACATCCAGTGAATTGAATGTTGGAAAATTCAGGCAGAGAAAAGAAAGTACTTTTTCACACAGCGCATAGTTAATCTATGGAATTCATTCGCACAGGAGGCAGTGAAGACCACCAACTTGGATGCCTTTAAAAGAGGATTAGACAAATACCGTACATGGAGAAGACTGTCTATGGCTACAAGCCATGATGGCAGTGCTCTGCCTCCATAGTCTGTGGAAACTGTGGGAGGGGAGAGCACTCTTGCACTCAGGTCTTGCTTGCAGGCTTCCCATAGGCATCTGGTTGGCCACTGTGAGAACAGGATGTTGGACTAGATGAGCCATTGACCTGATCCAGCAGACTCTTATGTTGTTTTGAAATTCTTTATGACACTTGCAAAATTCGCCTTTTCTAGTGCTAGCACATCATTTTATGATTTGATGAACATTGTAACTTCCTCCCACACTGTTGATTGTGATCCGCAAGTTGATGTCAGTAACTATGACTATCTTAGTCCAGATATAAGAAGTACTCCTCAGCCTGGAGACAGATACTAGTTTTGAAAATGAGTGACACATACTCTGACAGAGACCTCATTATCTTTGGTCTATGCATTCATTTTTTCTGGTCAAAACTGATTTTTGCAGGTTTATTTGGTTTTTAAGCACTAAAAAAAAAGCAAAACCTGTTCACTGACATCGCCATTGGGGTAAGCGTACACACCATAGACAACAATACTGCTTTCATAACACCTTCAGCTCTTTGAAATGCTGTCTGGTCTAGTTTCAGTTATGCTTTCTTCAATTGGATAAATTGCCAACTTAAGTGCCAAAGTATCCGACACATTACCTTTAATCTCAGTGACTATCAAGCGGAAGTTCAATTAAACCTGAAGACAAACAATATTATCTCATTAAACCAGCTCTTCTGCAATATTCCAGTGCACAGAAATGCTTTGGAGCCTTTTAGTACTTTCAGCCTCCCAACAACATTCCTATTTTACATATTGGAAACTGAAACCCAGAGATAATGACATCCACGGCCACCTTGGTGGCTTGACCGGCAGAGAAGTCACCCTTCTGTGACACAATATAATCTGGGTGATGTGGCCTAGTCTGTTAT
Organism: Rhineura floridana; assembly: GCF_030035675.1. Classification (NCBI taxonomy): domain Eukaryota; kingdom Metazoa; phylum Chordata; class Lepidosauria; order Squamata; family Rhineuridae; genus Rhineura; species Rhineura floridana. Next base: position 114,103,087 of record NC_084488.1, read on the forward strand.
GACTGATGGCAAAGGGTGGACTGGAACCATAAATATTACGGGAACAAAGAGAACACCTAGTCCTGGGGCTTTTGGTGCTGTGCTGGGCATGGTGAATCTCCTGGCCCCAGATATATTGCTTTTTGATGCTGCTTTACCTCACTCCATTCCTTCTCACCATGATTGGCTCTTGACTCTTCCCATCCATAAATTAATTTCTACAGCCATCTCTGTGCCACAGAACATATGTATGCATCTTATAGACCCTGTTTATCTACCCTCTCTTGCTAGGGAGGAAGGGCTGGATATAAATTCATTAAATAATAACAACAATGATTATAATGATAATTCCTGCACACTTCTTCTCAGCTTTCCAGTCTAGCCAGTCACTCTGCCTGTTTTCTTTCATGCCTACCTGCCTGACTTCACTAGATTCTGTCTGTGGCATGCTTCTTGCCTTATTGTTTTCTGGGTTAGTTGCCTCCATTCATATCTTTTTTGCTAGAAGGGGCTGTCTGGCATGAGACTGTTAGGAATAATTGAATGGGAGGGGGAGGCAAGTTCCTGGCACAGGCAAATTTTGTTATACAAGTAAATAATTCTATCTGACCAGGATCCTTGGAAATGGTGAGATTTAGAAACATAAATGCAGTGTCCTGTTGTTAATTCTTTGAGATAATAGAGCATTTCGGGGAACTAGAAACATATTAGCCTTTAGAAAGGAGCTTTTCGGACTAAATTCAGTCCATAAGCTACGTGCCATTTATCTTTATTTTTGAAAACAGCAAGACAGCATTTCCGTGAACAAGCAATTGGTTACTCATGTAAGGGTCATATAGGAGGATATGCCTTCTCCAACACAAAGGAGTTATTATTATCAACTTGTATTCTGGCTTTTTCCTGGAAGGATGTATAGAAGATTCAGTGAAGTCATGTAACGATATATCAGAGTTTTCCTCTACTCTGATTTCTACAGGGAAGTATTTGCTCTCCTTTATGAACAGAAGCACTCTGGCAAAAAGCTGAGCTAGTCATCTCTGTTAATGTGCACATGAACAATCAGTTAGGAGCAGGGATATATGTTGTTCCTCATATGAGAAATGAATACAGATTCCTATTTAACTTCCATTTCACTCACTGAATACTTACAGATGTAAAGCTTGTTGTTGACTGACTACCAGTACCTGTGAACACAGCCACACAGAAAACTGAGGAAATGTATTTATGCATAGCTTATAAAACTTGTACATTTCCCTGGAGAAATGCAGATCTTCCTTACAGAGGCATAGTCCTTTGGTATGTAGTAATGATGAAAATTATGTCTTGGCAAGAGTACCAGCAATGCACATGAGAATTCTTTAGGCAATCGTTTATAAAATATTCAGTTGCTTTTTCATTTAATTTTGGACTTGAGTCCAGCTGTGTGAAAAGAAATAAATAATTCAGAATCTGGGAACTTCAGTTCCTATGTTCTTTGACTAGAATTGAAGGGCATGTAAGGATTTTTCAGTTTTGCCCAAAAGAGGACATGATCTGAATAGTAGTTTAATAATGACAGTGACATCAAAATTGTCATAATTTGGCTTCCAAGACATCACTCAATTAGACTGTGGAAGGGCACATATCCTTTAGTGCTGCTTTTCTGTATGCAGCCAAACTAAAACAAGATTAATTGCACAGCTGTTCATGTTTTCAAGGCCAAAGTCTGTAAATGAGATCTTGAAATAACCAACAACCAGATGACCAGAAAATGGAACAGGATACATTCTATTACTTTGTGAAGCAACATTCTTATCAATGTTTGCCCTTCCCCAAATCTCTCCCCCCCAAAAAAAAAGAATTCTTTTAGATAGCATCAGTATTGGAGTTGCTTGTTGTCACTAACCCACCATTCACCAAGGACTATCCCTCCTGACACCCCACACTTGGTTCAGGAAATCCCCACCCAGCAGGATGCTTGCCTCAGCCTAGATCAGATATGTTCTCTGCACCACAAGCTTCAACCCTTCCAACTTTTTGTTCCACCCAAAAGGTGACCACTGGTATGCCCTGTTAGCACAATAGGATGTAGGTACAGGAATTCATTGGTGATCACTCGTGGCCGAGTAAGATTCTCTTCCAAGATAAGGTCTTTAACAGTGGGTCCGTAAGTGACTGTGGAGGCCAATTCTGGATCAGCCTCCCACAGTGAGGACATAGGTTTCCAGATGGAAGATGGTCACAATGAGGGTTTGTTTGATGTGCCTTCCGCTTAGTTCATTTGTCCCATTCGCCCTGTATTCGTGCTTCTTCAAAGTCCATAGCACCTTTGATAATAGCCGACCTCCATTTGGGACGTTCATGGGCCAAGACTTCTCCGTTCTCAATGCTCATGTTACTTTTTTTACATTCACTTGAAGAACATCTTTAAACCTCTTTTGCTGTCTACCAATCTTCCATTTTCCGTCCTTAAGTTGGGAGTAAAGTAGCTGCTTTGGAAGACAGTGATCAGGGATTCAAACAACATGGCCAGTCCAGCGAAGTTGATGTTGAAGGATCATTGTTTCAACACTGGTAGTCTTTGCTTCTTCCCAAACGCCAACATTAGTCTGTCTGTCTTCCCAAGTAATTTGCAGAATTTTCTGGAGGCAGCGTTGCTGGAATCTTTCAAGAAGCTGGGAGTGGCGTTTGTAAATGGTCCATGTTTCACAGGCCTATAGTAAGGTAGGTAGTACAATGGCTTTGTAAATAAGCATTTTAGTCTCCCTGCAAATATCCTGATCCTCAAACACTCTACGCTTCATTTGGGAGAATGCGGCACTTGCAAAGCTCAGTTTAATTTCAGCATCGGAAGACCAAAAGATTCCATTCGTTCTTAAAGCGAATCTAAAAAAAATGTAACATGAGCATTGAGAACTGGGAAGTATTGGCCCATGAACTTCCGAAATGGAGGTTGGCTATTATCAAAGGTGCTATGGACTTTGAAGAAGCACGAATACAGGGCGAATGGGACAAACGAACTAAGCGGAAGGCATGTCAAACAAATCCTCATCACGACCATCTTATATATATATATATAAATAAATTTTATTTTTCAGCCCCCTATCTGTCCGGGTTAGGGACACTCTAGGCGACGAACAACAAGAATAAAAACAATACATATAGATCACCATAATCAAATTTTAAGCTAAAAAACCATTCATTAATTCAGAACATAAATTAATCTGTCCCAATCTTGTAGGCCTGCCTGAACAGCCAGGTCTTCAAGGCTCGGCGATAGCTGGACAGGGAGGGAGCATGTCTGAGATCGAAAGGGAGAGAGTTCCAGAGGGTGGGGGCCACAACAGAGAATGCCCTCTTTCTGGTCCGTACCAGCTTAGCTGTTCTCACCGGTGGGACCGAGAGAAGGTCTTGTGAGGCTGATCTCGTCAGGCGGCACAATTGGTGATTCTGGAGGCGTTCCTTGAGATATACTGGGCGGAAACCGTATAGGGTTTTAAAGGTCAACACCAACACCTTGAATTGGGCCCGGTAGACAACTGGTAGCCAGTGAAGATCTAATAACACTGGGGTGATATGATCCCAGCGACGGCTATGCGTAATCAAGTGTGCCGCCGCGTTCTGTACCAGCTGTAATTTCTGGACCGTTTTCAAGGGTAACCCCACGTAGAGCGCATTGCAGTAGTCTAAGCGAGAGGAGACCAGGGCATGTATCACCTGAGGGAGCAGGTGAACAGGAAGATAGGGACGCAGTCTCTGTATCAGATGTAATTGATACCAAGCTGCCCGGCTCACTGCTGTAATCTGAGCCTCCATGGACAGCTGGGAGTCAAGTATGACCCCAAGACTGCGGACCTGGTCCTTCAGGGGTAAACTTACCCCATCAAGCATCAGGTCAGTAATTCCTAACTTCCTTTTATCTCCCACAAGTAATACCTCAGTCTTGTCGGGGTTCAGCTTCAGCCTATTCTCTCCCATCCATCCACTTATGGATTCTAGGCACTTGGACATGGTATTCACAGCCAACTCCGGTGAGGACGTAAAGGAGAGATAGAGCTGAGTGTCATCTGCGTACTGATGGCACTGCAACCCAAAACTCCTGATGATTGCTCCCAGCGGTTTCACATAGATGTTGAATAGCATGGGAGAGAGGATAGAACCCTGTGGCACTCCACAGTGAAGAGGCCAAGGGTCTGAAACCTCATCTCCCAATGCCACCCGTTGCTGCCTATCCGAGAGATAGGAACGGAACCACTGCAAGACAGTGCCTCCTATTCCTAATCCCTCTAGGCGGTTTAAAAGGATACCGTGGTCAACGGTATCGAAAGCCGCTGAGAGGTCCAGGAGGACAAGGAAGGCGTATTCACCCCTATCCAATGCCCTCCGCATATCATCTACCAGAGCGACCAAGGCTGTTTCCGTACCATGACCAGTCCTAAAACCCGATTGGTATGGATCTAAATAATCCGTTTCTTCCAAGTGTGTCTGTAATTGTGCAGCCACCACCCTCTCAATCACCTTGCCCAAGAATGGTAAATTAGAGACAGGGCGAAAGTTGTTTAACTCTTGGGGATCCAAGGATGATTTTTTTAAGATGGGCTTTATTACCGCTTCCTTGAGGGCTGATGGCATTGCACCCTCTTGCCAGGATGCATTCACCACTGCCTTGATCCCTTCACCCAGTCTCTCTTTACAGCTCATGATGAGCCATGATGGGCAAGGATCAACCAGACAGGTGGTCGGCTTCACAGTACAGAGCACCTTGTCCACTTCCTCAGAGAGAAGAGGCTGAAACCGATCCCAACAGACCGGAATGCAACTGGCCGACTCTGGCCCACTTCCTGTCTTCACGGCGAGCAGAAGCGTGCTCTTCAGACGTTCGATTTTATCGGCAAAGTGTTTAGCAAAAGTATCACAGGAGATTTTAGAATGTTCCATGGGTTCCTGAGCAACTGGACCAACCAGGCTTCGGACCACTTGGAACAATCTCCTGGGACAACACTCTGCCAACGCAATAGAGGCAGCAAAGAAATTTTTCTTTGCTGCCTTTGTTGCCACCTGGTAGGCAGCTATTGCTGCTCTAACCCATGTCCGATCGTCTTCAGTGCAAGATTTCCGCCACCGGCGCTCAAGTCGTCTCACCTCCTGTCTCAGACCCCGCAGTCGTGGTGTATACCAAGGTGCTGTCTGAGTTCTGTTCAGGGGGAGAGGACGTTTTGGAGCCACCCGGTCCACCGCCCTGGCGATCTCCTTATTCCACTCCATCACCAGGGATTCGACCGGGCGACCTTCAGTCAGCTCCATATCCCCCAGCGCATTCAGGAATCCTTTGGGCTCCATCAGGCGTCTGGGGCGGACCATTCTAATAGGTCCTTGTCCCCTGCGGAGGGCGTGCAGCATCGAGAGATCTATATTCACCAGATAGTGATCTGACCATGACACGGGGTTAGAAGAATTCACCCCCATTTTCAGAGCACTATCCTCCCCTCCCGAGACAAACACAAGGTCGAGAGCATGACCGGCTACATGGGTAGGCCCTATATTACCTAAGGTGCAGATCCCAGGAAGTCATGGTTTCCATGAAATCCCGAGGGGCTCCTGTGAGGACAGCCTCGGCATGTACGTTGAAATTCCCCATCACCACAAGATTGGGGGAGAGCAATCGCACAGCCGAGACTACCTCGAGCACCTCAGTCAGGGATTCTGCTGTGCATCTGGAAACCTATGTCCTCACCGTGGGAGACTGTGTGGATCCGGAATAGGCCTCCACAATCACTTAAGGACCCACTGTTCAAGACCTTATCTTGGAAGACGATCTTACTCGGCCACGAGTGATCACCAGTGAATGAAGGTACAGAAATTGAATAGGACCCTGATATGGTAGCACACGTGACTATGCAGACATGCAGGAATTTAAATGAACAAAATAACTTTATTAAAATACAAGATGTTAAATAGTATATTGATGTATAGTCTCTCTCTTCCCTGCCTGTCCTACCCCCCCTCTAACTAACATGTAATCTACCCTCGTCCACCCAGCTCACTCCCACAACGCAACCTCCCTCCTTCCACTCCAAATCCCAACAACAAAACCCTCCTAATTGTCAAAACCAACTGTCTTTTCATTCAGACTCTCACTCATATGCCCCCTTCCACCTGGCAGTCTTACATCACTCATACTCCCAAGCATTCCATTAACTCCTTCAAACTTGTAATACATTTACTAACAGTTTCCAACAAGTGGTTTCGTTACATTTGTCTTTACTATTGATTATGTAAGTAAACCACCAGAGCTGGTGCAATGAGACTTTTCTTTGCAAAGCAGCGTATTGAATGGATGGAAAATTCACAAGAGCAGAACAAGGCCAGGACCTATTTTATAGCAAAAGGTTTGAGAATTAAAATGCAAATGAGAATAATAATAGTGATGATTGAAGTCGTGATTATGCATGAGAGAGCAGTAGAATTAGGAAGAATTTCTGGCCCCCTTTTCTCTGGAAGTTCAGTCACAGACAGGCCAGGAGATTTCCATTCTCTCCTGTACCTAGTAATTCAGGAAGGTCTAAGAGAGAGAAGGATGATTGTTGTTGTTGTTGTTGTTGTACATCAATACTTCAAAATACATCAATAAAACAATACAGTTTACAATGGGGTGACAGTATAAATCATATCATTTGGCAGAAGAGAAACCAGTTTAAGATAGGACTGGCTAGACCAAAGCCAGTGCAAATCCACCATTATGATTGCCTTAGAAAGAAATATAATGCTTGAGGAAGTACTAAGCTTTGTTTGCGTGTGCTTTTTCTAAAGCCAATAGCTATTAACCTTCTACCAGACTGGCATTTTGCCCTGTCCGTCAGTGTTGATGCCTGCCACAAACCTTGTCCTGGGAAAACGCCCTAAAGGTCTAATTCTGTGGCGCAGGACGCTCAGTGTTTTTCAGGACTTGGAGGTAGGGCAATCTAGTAACACGGTTAAAATTAAATGGGACAGGGAAGTGCAACCCTGTTGCTTCTCCTTGACATCTCAGTGGCTTTTTATACTATCAGCCATGGTATCCTGTTGGACCCACTCTGTAGGTTGGGAATAGGAGGACTTTGTTGCAGTGCCTCTATTCTTACCTAGAGGGCTAGATTCAGAGAATAGCATTAGATGGCTGTACCTCAGCCCCCTGGCAGTTATGCTGTGGGATGCCACAGGGTTCCATCTTGTCCCCAGTGCTGTTTAAAGTCATTGGTAGCCGTCATTAGAATATCTGGGGTGAGGTGTCACCAGTATGCTGATGACCCCCATCTCTTTTTCTGTTACATCTGAGTCGAGCATGGCTGTGCAGGTCCTGGATGCTGGGTGAGAGGGCCCAATAATTGAAACTGAATCTTGACAAGATGGAAGGTTTCTGGGTGGGTGGTTCTTGTGTCTAGGAATTAGGCAAGCTGCTTATTCTGGACAGGGTTGCACTCCCTCTGAAGGAACAGGTGTGTAGTTTGGGGGTGCTTCTGGATCTGTCTTTGTCACTGGAGGTTCAAGTGACCATGGTGACTAGGAGCACCATTTGCAACCTTCAGCTAGTGTGCCAGCTGTAACTGTTCCTGGACAGAGATAGCCTGGCCATGGTGACCCATGTTTTGGTAACTTTGATATTGGACTACTATAGTGTGCTCTATGAGGGGACTACCCTTAAGGTTGATTTGGAAGCTGCAAGTCAGGAGCTGCTGAAAAGGATAGCCTACCGTGAGCATGTAACATCACTTTTGAAAGTACTGCAGCAGCTGCCAATTTGCTACCAAGCCAAGTTTAAAGTCCTTTTATGAACTTCAAGTGCCCTAAACAACTTGGGACCTGAATACATGAAGAAATGCCTTCTCCTGTATAAATCTGCCCATAAACTGAGATCTTTGGATGAGACCTGCCTGGATGTGCCACACCCTGCTGAGATTCAGCTTAGCAGCTACCAGGGTGAGGGCCTTTTTTGTCATGGCACCCACTTTATGGAATCATTTCCCCACTGAAATAAGGCAAGCATGACTTTGTTAACTTTTTGATGCATGCTAAACACCTTTTTATTCTTCCAGGCATTTGCTGGTTGGGCTGTTTTTATTTTGGGTTTTGAATTCTGTTGTATTTTAATATGGTGTTTTTATGAGAAATATATTTATTGTTGTGAATCTCCCTGGTAGTATTACTGATGAAGGCTGATATGGATAATGTTTTAAATAAATAATATACCAGTGAACAGAAAGAACTTTGCCTTCCCAGCATTGCTTCAGTTAGGTGTACTCCTAAGAGCAGCAGGGGCCTGATGCTGTTGACAAGGAAAGACCAAGCAAGGGATGTCAAAGTAGCAAAACATGTTAAGGAATTAGGTTGATTGTGAGTCTTTGACAGATGTATGCTTAGCAGTCATGGATGGTTTGGGCCCAAGAATAAAATTTCACTGGGAGGAATGGAAAGCCAAGAGACTGCCTTTTCCCCATTTTTAATAAACATAGATTTTATAGTCTCAAAATTGTTTTAGTAAATTTATTTTGCGCTGTGAGTCTTTCTGGTGGTTTCTCTCTGTTTTTTGATCAGCATTTCTTCTGTAAATTAACATATCGACCACAATTAAGTTTTGCTGAGAACCTATGCGACTCTGCCTAGCAGTGTATGGTCAGATTTCCAATTGAATGAACATACTTTTTGCACAGTCTGGTAGTTATCTGCTATAAATAGAATGTGTCACTGTTTTTTTTAAATAGCTGTTGACTTCTTCAACCAGATCAACATGCTGTATGGGACTATTACAGACTTCTGCACAGAAGAGAGCTGCCCAGTGATGTCTGCAGGTCCAAAGTAAGAATTCTAGTTATGCTTAACTGTGACCATGAAACTATGAGACAGAAAATGTGTGCTGGTTTTAGTTTTTAATTTTATTTCAAACAACTTTTAAAGAAACAATGATTTAACTTGAGAAGTGGAAGAACTGTACAGTTCCATCTACCCAAGATAGCTCACTAGAAAAATCCTTTTTCTACAAATGCCGCCTCTTCCACATCACACTCTTGTCTCTAGTCTGGCAACTGGGGCTAAGCAATACTATCTAATAGAGTGGATTTGTCCCAGGATTCTCTAGTTACTGTCTGCTATTTTAACCAGTGTTGTTCCAAAAGGAAAGGAACATTAAACTGTAGTTTTTTCCTGTTTCCACTTCCCCTTTATTCTGATTAATATATTTTTTAGTTACCTTGTGTGTTTTTACTTCTATTGGTGCATACAGAAATGGCATGTTCTTATCTGTTTTTTAATGCAGCTTGATGATTGGTATACTCTGAGATGTTTTGATACTATTTTTTTCCCAGTACAGAGAGCCTGAAATAAAGGACTTTTCAGATCTTTCCAGATTTATTAACTGACAAAAGCTGAACACGGTTAAAAATTAAGAAGGATATGCAAATATTTTATTCACAAATATGTTATTACAAAACAGGGTAATAATGCATTCCTGGCACTGTTGCCATAAAGCAATGATTGCCTCTCATTCACTACAATTCTACACCTGTCATTAAGCAGCTGTTTTTATTGGGTCAGATATTCAGACACCCGATGCAGAAATAACACTTCGCTATCAGTTGTTTCCTTTAATCATTGTGTCTGAAAACTACTGTTTAGGTTAAAGAATGTCCACAAGTCAGTATATATTACCCTGAGGTGGGTTTGCAAACCATGGTTAAGGCTGTAATGACATACACACTTAACTTGGAAATAAACTGCCTTTGAACTCTGTGAAACTTGCTTGCAACATTCATAGGATTTGGCTGCCTCTCTACCTCCCTGCTTACAAAGTGCCAAATTAGCTTTACTGGTCTTTCTCTTCAAACACTTTGGATCTCGTAACGGTTTTGACACCTCAGCTCTGTACTACGGAAATCAATGCCTTCCTCTAACCATTTCTACTCCTCTGGTAACTGTCATCTTGTCTCCATCCGAAAATCTTCCACATGTTCAGAAGCCAGTGTTTGGCATTCCTTGAGATCCTCTTGTTTTGTGCAGTTGCTAGATTTATGAAATTTTTAATAGGCTAATTAGGGTGTGTAGTATCTGTTTCCAAAGTGGCCCTCCGTGCTGAATATTGATATAAAACAGGAAAATGTGGCTTTAGTGTTCATTATTTTAATCTCTTTTTGCAGAGTATATGACTATTTTAGCAGGATATACTTTTTATTATGTGCTTGCAATATTGATAATGTCTTGGCTGTAAAGAAGCCAATTCATGGTTTCTGTTGTAAGATTTAAGAGTTGAAACATTCCGATTACAATGTTCTGGTTCATAGATACACAAACTCTCACCATGGATGTGGTGTGTTTGGTTTGTTACACTGTTTCTTGTTAGCCTGGAAATGTGTGTTGAGCTAGAATTGTTTTGCTCCAAATAAGAAAAAGGGAGAATTTAAGTGAATTGTGCATAATCTTGTTATGAGTATCAAAAAAAGGGTTCCTTAAGTGGACAGTGCAGATGATGAGACCTTGGGGTTGTAGTGGACAGCATGATGAAAATGTCAACCCAGTGTGCGGCAGCTGTGAAAAAGGCAAATTCCATGCTAGCGATAATTAGGAAAGGTATTGAAAATAAAACAGCCGATACCATAATGCCGTTGTATAAATCTATGGTGCGGCTGCATTTGGAATACTGTGTACAGTTCTGGTCGCCTCATCTCAAAAAGGATATTATAGAGCTGGAAAAGGTTCAGAAGAGGGCAACCAGAATGATCAAGGAGGAAAGGTTGCAGCATTTGGGGCTTTTTAGTTTAGAGAAAAGGCTGGTCAGAGGAGACATGATAGAAGTGTATAAAATTATGCATGGCATTGAGAAAGTGGATAGAGAAAAGTTCTTCTCCCTCTCTCAATACTAGAACTCGTGGACATTCAAGGAAGCGGAATGTTGGGGGATTCAGGACAGACAAAAGGAAGTACTTCTTTACTCAGCGCATAGTTAAACTATGGAATTTGCTCCCACAAGATGCAGTGATGGCCACCAGCTTGGATGGCTTTAAAAGAAGATTAGACAAATTCATGGAGGACAGGGCTATCAATGGCTACTAGCCGTGATGGCTGTGCTGTGCCACCCTAGTCAGAGGCAGCATGCTTCTGAAAACCAGTTGCCAGAAGCCTCAGGAGGGGAGAGTGTTCTTGCACTCGGGTCCTGCTTGCGGGCTTCCCCCAGGCACCTGGCTGGCCACTGTGAGAACAGGATGCTGGACTAGATGGGCCACTGGCCTGATCCAGCAGGCTCTTCTTATGTTCTTATGTTCTTACGATGGAAGGGATCAGAGCTCAGGTTTTAAATTTTGTTCTGGAGTTATCAAGGTATAAGGTTAAATGTTTTCTGTTTTAATACAGTAGGGCCCCGCTTTACAGTGCTTCGCTAATACAGCAGTCTCAATTAGACGCAATTAGACTAAAGCCCCACTCATACGATGCTTGTTCCGCTTTTACGGCAGTTTTGGGGCATCGCACGGCATTCTATTCAATGGGTTCCACTTTACAGCAGTTTTCGCTTTACAGCAGTGGTCCGGAACATAACCCGCCGTATGAGTGGGGCCCTACTGTACTCTGCTCAATATGTCATTTTGCATACACTCAGCTATATACAAGACCATAATTTTAAATCTCTCATGTTTTACAGGTGTAAAACTGGACTATGTACTTTAGACTAAGAAGAGGAAGGACATGAGAATGTGATTAATAGATGTATTTTATTTATTTTATTCATTTATATTCCACCTTTTTCCCAGACTGTGACTGAAGGTGGCTTACAAAAATTAAAACAAATAGAGTTAAAAACATATAAGTAAAACATACAGAAAGTTATAATTAAAATGTAATTAAATGATCTGTAAAATAAAAACCATTTAAAACACAGCGATTAAAAAAACGTAAAATAAAAATCAGTAAAACAGCACCCTATTAATAGCCCTTGCAGTTAGTTTCCAAAAGCCTGTACAGAAAAAGAGAATAGAAAAGTTTTCACCTGCTGACGGGAGGACAGCAGGGAGGGAGCCAGTCTCACTTCCCTAGGAAGGGAGTACCAGAGCCTGGGGTCAGCCACTGAGAAGGCCTTCTCCTGTGTTCCCACTAGACATGCTTGTGAGGGTGGCAGAACCAAGAGAGATGGGCCTCCCCTGACGATGTGTTACTTATTCAGCACCAGAACTTCTATAGCGAAAACCATCCCACGAACTAAGGGCTGGAGCTTATGGCTGTATCAGCAGGGAAAAACTGCCTCTGGCCCTGGCTGCAAAATGACTATTACATCATATCATGAAAAGAGGGTAGGCTGGATGTCAGAACTGCAGAATATAGGCAGCCTGATAAAATGTAGTGTTGGCAAGGCTACATCTATGCAACCATCAAATTATGATTATTATTTATTTATTAAATTTATTAGTCGCCCATTTGGCTGGCTGTCCAGCCACTCTGGGCAACGTACAAAATAAAAACATACAAATACATTAAAACATTAAAAATCTCAACAATAATAATAAAACCTAACCCACCCCAAAAGCCTGCCTGAAGAGCCAGGTCTTCAAGGCCCAGCAGAAGCTCATCATAAAGGGGGCATGGCGGAGATCATTTGGGAGGGAATTCCACAAAGTGGGGGCCACAATTGAAAAAGCCCTCTCCCTAGTTCTCACCAGTCTAGCTGTTTTAACTGGTGGGATAGAGAGAAGGCCTTTTGAGGCTGATCTTGTTGAGCGGCATCCCTGATGATGTTGGAGGCACTCCTTCAGATAGACAAATTATGAAATCTTTTGCACCATGTTTTGTGATTGGAAAGGGGCAACTGGGGGCTTATCCTTATGGCTACAGGGCATTTCTGAGTGTCGATATTCATAGTGATACCAGATGTTCATATTTTGGTTTTAATATTTCTTTGCAAGATGGAATAGCACCCTTTGTTCCTATGCCTCATAAACAGCAGCCCTGCTTGCCACATAGCTAATTGCTTTTGAAACTGAGGAGGCTTGCGAATGGGTAAAGGGTATTTGGTCTAAGGTTTAAAAGAAAGAAGAATTGCATTGGTCATCTCCAAGCCCTTGAGCACATGTAAAGCAGGTCTTAGTATCCCACCCATTCTGTTGATAACATTATGATCATCCCCACCTGCAGCCCATCTGGGCTGATTGCTGGGCCAGGCTACTTGTGAGCAAGCAGATGGTTCAGCAACATCTTCCCCACATTGTGAAATCAGTGTGACTTGGGCTGCCTGCAGTTAAATCCCATTGCTTTCAAATAGTGCTTGGCCATGACTAACAGTTGCAGGACTGTTCCTCACAGACTCATTGTCCAGAGGGATTAATTGGGGGGAGGAATATTTGAGAGTAGTGGTGGAACTTTCTGAAACTTTCTGAGATGTTCCCCCTTAAGATTATATGAGAAAAATGGCGGTGGCCGCCCCACCACAGCAACACCCGCAGGATGTGGAGCTGGAGGAGCTGCTCAAGACACAGCGCAAAATGATGCTTGCAGTCCAGCGTGGAGCCACAACAAGGATGCGTGCCTGGGAGAGGCTGAGGTTGGACTTCTCCTGCCACCACCACCACCTCCTCTTGCTGCTGCTGGCCACCCAACTAGCCAGTGCAGATGGAGATGCAGGCGAGGAAGATAAGGAGGGGGGCCCCTTGCAAGCAGGTCCTCCTGGCCACGGGACCAGTAACTGGAGCTATGGAGACAAGGCATAGTGGGGCTCTGATTTTCCCTGTCGTGGGAGTCACATGCAGTACCCCATCACCATGATGGCCACCCTCTTTAGCCCCCAGCTAAATGTTGGCTTGTGTGCATTGTTGTGTGAAACAGCATACATTACGTTGGAGTTAAGTTGAGCAAGAAACTTCTTCAGAGCATGTTAAGAGTCTTTATTGAAAGACATTAAGGCCAGAGGCTTATGAGTAAATACATGTAGAGATTCTTCAGTCACCCCCCTTCTGGTACATCTCTCTCCATAGATAAAAACAAAAGACAGCCTCTCAGCTCAGAGGCATAATTCAGAAGAGAACAACACACAGACTCTGTTAGAACTTTCCCAGTCGCTATCAGATGGCTACCATAGCAACGGCCCTGGCAGTCCGTTCCCAGACAGGACATAGACATAACTCCCCCTTAACCACAGTTACGTGTTCACACTTGCAGGCTTCATGGAAAACTACTAGAGACAGTAATGCCTACTGGTCACCAGCCCAACAGCCTCCCTTTTTTCCATTAAGACTGCAAAATACACATGAACTACATCTCCATAATACATAGTCATACAGTCATACATTTCTACAATACCTCTTGCAATACATTTCAGTACATTGCATTTTCAGTTCAGTACAGTTTAAAACTTACATCTCAGTACAGTTCAAAACTTTATTCACTCAAACTTTGGTTCAACACATGTCAAATAAAGTGTCTCAGGATCCATGTCTACAACTTTATTCATTCCAGGACTTGTTATCAATCCCACAGTAAATCTGTCAGGCGGTTTGCCTAAATTCGCTCTCGTGGAGCGTCTTAAAGGAACCAGAGCTTCGGCTCTCTCTGCCCCCCCATTTGTGCTTGTGCTTGGCACAACCTGCGCAGGAGCTTCCATTTCCTCAGCTTTTCGTTTCTTTGATCTGCGTTTTCCAGAAATGAGCTCATTCAAAGCATCTCTGAGAGGTATTTGTGTACCTTTCACTTTAATGTCAACATCTGGCTTAAATTTCTGTGAGTGTGTTCGTGTGTCATTTGTTCCTGTAAGAAGGACTGTCTCCCTTTGATCCCAAGGCTTTTCTGAGACTTTAATGCTTCTGCTCAGAATTAACTGCTGTGTTTCTGGACACCAAACTCTGAAATATGCATTCTGAAATCCCAAAACAAAACCTTTCTATGCTCTGGGCGCAAGCTTGCCCCTCCTTTTTCCCTGTGGAATGTGGATCCAGCACCTTGCCCCGAATTTTTGAATGTGTTGTATTCTAGGCTTTCTGCCAGTAAGTTTCTCATAAGGAGACATTCCAATAGTACTGTGTAACACCCTGTTGTGAATGTAATTCGCATAAAGAATTGCTTCTGCCCAGAAAGAATTCCCTAAACTGCAATCCAGCAGCATGGCTCTCATTGCTTCCCCAAGCACCCTATTTTTTCTCTCAGCAGTTCCATTGGAAAACGGGCTGTGTGGAGCAGTGAAATTCTGGTTTATTCCCTTACTCTCCAGAAAGTCACTCAATGCTTTACTCGTAAATTCCCCACCTTGGTCCGAGCGTAAAGCCCCTACCGTGACCAAGTGTTGAGTTTCGATTCTCTTAATGAACAGTTTCAGCTTCTGCTCAGCTTCACTTTTATGCTTTAACAGAAAAACATGACAAAATCTTGAAAAATCATCTACCAGTACCATGTAGAATTTCGCACCTCCTCGTGAAGCATTTATTGGCCCTGCTAAATCAACATGTACTAGCTGGTAGGGAGCTGTTGTGGTTCTCTCAGCCTCCTGGTTTATTGGTGCAATAGTCATTTTAGCTTGATTACAAGAATCGCAATCCATTAACTGCCCACAAGCTTTTAAACGCATGTCTTCACTGTGCAAAGGGGTTTTCCTTACCGTGTCAAGGTTTGCATGCCCCAGCCTTTGATGCCATTCATGGACGCAGCCCTGATGTACCTGTGCCTCAGCGTTTAACACAGCACACCCTGCTTGACTGCTCTTTATTACAAACTGTGAATCATTAAGGCTTCCCTGCATGCACACTTCATCTCCCCTCATTATAAAACATTGGTGTTTGTGGAACAAAATTGAATAATTACAACTCACCAGTTTGCCCACTGATAAAATATTATGAGCCAAGTCCGGAACGAACAAACAGTCTGTCATTATGCCAAGCTTGTCACATTTAATCAGACCTTTAGCTTTTACGGATTTCCGTGATCCATCAGCAAGTAAAACAAAGTCCTGCTCATCTGTAGACGTGTAAAACAGACTCCTGTCTTTAATTAATATATGGCTTGCTCCGCTGTCAACAATAAAGTTAATTTGTTCCAAGTCTTTAGACTTCTGTTTACAAACAAGGTTCACACTTCCCTGCTTCAAGCCTCCGTCCCTGGAGTTTCGCTTGACTGGACAATCTTTACGGAGATGCCCACGAGCCCCACAGGCAAAACAAGACTTCAGCCGCTGCTGCTCCCGCTTGTTTTCCTGTCTGCTTTCGGCAGCCTGCTCCAGTTCGGCATATTTCTCCTCCTTGCTTCTGACAGCTTCCACCGGCTGGGCTCTCTGCACCTCCTGCCTCCGCTGCCATTCCTGGGACAAATCCTGCAACGGCTCATCTCTCACACACATCAGTTGAGAATCCGATAGAGCCAAGATTATAAACGCCTGCGCCCTCTGGTCTCGACGCTTCCAGGCCGCGGTCAATACCGCCGGGGTTTTTTCTTCAATCACGTCCCATAAATCCTCTGTTATCAGCAAAGCCCTCATCCTCGGCTTCCAGCTGGCAAAATTCTTCTCATTAAGTCGTTCCATCGGCAAGCCTCCCCCAGACAGGTTTACAGCCATGTTGCTCACCTCCGTCTGGTTCAATCAATCAAGCTGCCCTCTCTGGAACTCCGTCTGCCGTTCAGACCAGCAACTTACTCCGGTGTAATGCGCTGTGGAGCGTAACCATCCTCTGCTACCACTGTTGGCTTGTGTGCGTTGTTGTGTGAAACAGCATACATTACGTTGGAGTTAAGTTGAGCAAGAAACTTCTTCAGAGCATGTTAAGAGTCTTTATTGAAAGATATTAAGGCCAGAGGCTTAAGAGTAAATACATGTAGAGATTCTTCAGTCACCCCCCTTCTGGTACATCTCTCTCCATAGATAAAAACAAAAGACAGCCTCTCAGCTCAGAGGCATAATTCAGAAGAGAACAACACACAGACTCTGTTAGAACTTTCCCAGTCGCTATCAGATGGCTACCATAGCAACGGCCCTGGCAGTCCGTTCCCAGACAGGACATAGACATAACTCCCCCTTAACCACAGTTACGTCTTCACACTTGCAGGCTTCATGGAAAACTACTAGAGACAGTAATGCCTACTGGTCACCAGCCCAACACTAAAGCCCGTCCTGATCACAAACTACCTCCCTGAGAGATGCTCCACCTTCAGAACAATGGACACACAGGCCCACCAAGGCTTGAGTCCTGCTGGGCGCTCCCACCCCATCCCCCGGAAGGAAGGAGAGGCAAGAGAAATGGTGGCAAGCCGCACCAGGGGAGCAATAACCTTTTACCTGCTTGTCGCCCTCCTCCATGGTCAACATAATTTCAGTTTTCTGACACTTTCATAGAGAGGGGAGGGCGGCTACGGGCTTCCCTTGGTGAATTCTGACTTTTATACTGTGTTTATGTATATGGATATTGTTTATGTACTTTGCTTTGTAAATTAATTTGATATGTTCTTTATTGTACCTTGTATATTCTATTATAAACCGCTTTGAGATCTTTTAGATAGTAAGTGGTCTATAAATGGAAATAATAATAATTATGAAAACAATTTTTTATTTGTTTAGTGTGCATAGGCCTGGATTTATTTTAAGGGATCTCTTTCAATTATGTTCCATTCCAGATACGAATACCACTGGGCAGATGGGACAAACATAAAGAAGCCAATCAAGTGCTCAGCACCAAAGTACATCGATTACCTTATGACATGGGTTCAGGATCAGCTGGATGATGAGACGCTCTTTCCATCCAAAATAGGTAATTTTAAAATAAGCATATTGTCATGTACAGTAGGGCCCCGCTTATATGGCGGGTTAGGGACCAGGCCCCCGCAGTAAAGCGGAAATTGCCATAAAGCAGAACCCATTGACGATAATGGGTTGCGTCACGCGAAAATGCCGCAAAAGCGCAAAATCAGCTTTAAAATGGGGAATTTCCCCTAATTGAAAGCTGCCACATCAGCGGAACGCCAGAAAACAGAACACCATAAAGCGGGGCCCTACTGTATAAAATGTGGATGGTTTACTTTGCAAACTATGTTCATTCATGTTATTTCTGAAGGCATAGGGGGAGACAAAGGTTTATCTTTGAGGGAAACCGGCACAAAAGTCTGAAAACTATATAACCACCATAAGCAGCTGTTGCTCAGTATTGATTAAATTTGGGCGCTTTTACAAGATTAACATTGCACCAAAAATTGTATGTAGATCAGAACATACATGATTTTTTTTAGCAGTCCTTAATTAAAAGGAAGAGCTTCTTGAAAATAAGCAATTACATTTTCAGTGCTTATAATGTTCCTTCGCAACTTTTATTTTCCCCTCTAGAGAGAAAGCCATAATGAGGGAAAGCCTAAGTACCACTTTATCAGAGCACTGCTACAGTCTTGTTTGCTATTATTGCTAAATAGTCAATTTTAAGAAATGGACATATTCCTTATTTATTGGCTTATTAAAATTATTGTTTCTAATGTGTTGTCTTAAATCAATTCAATAGGCAAAAACCCCCCTGCGGTTTAAGAATGTACCTATAGCCAACAGCTATTTCTATCAAAACTTTAAAAAGCAGGGAAATTGGGCAGCTATAGTGAATGCACCAGGGGAGCAGGAGACATGACATTCTCTCTGAGATATTGTATTGCCCTACAAATTTGTCAAAATGCAAACACAATTTGGGTTGGTCTTTCACAGTCCAATCCACTTCCTGTGTAGCTTGGAAGAATTTGGTAGCATGTGTCTCTGAGCATATGGTGAGTGGTGGCAACACCTGCCATCTCCAAAGAGAGAATTACATTTTTGTATGTTTGTTGGTGTTCTTCTTACTTTGCTTCTTTTCTGTGTTACTACTGTTTCTACAGAGAATCTAACCTAGAAAATTATATTTCTCTCATTATTCATCCTAGAAATTTGTGTCAAATTTATTTTTATTAATCACAGAATCAAATAATAGAGTTGGAAGGGGCCTATAAGGCCATCGAGTCCAACCCCCTGCTCAATGCAGGAATCCAAATCAAAGCATTCCTGACAGATGGCTGTCCAGCTGCCTCTTGAATGCCTCCAGTGTCGGAGAGCCCACTACCTCTCTAGGTAATTGGCTCCATTGTCGTATGGCTCTAACAGTTAGGAAGTTTTTCCTGATGTCCAGTCGAAATCTGGCTTCCTGCAACTTGAGCCCATTATTCCGTGTCCTGCACTCTGGGATGATTGAGAAGAGATCCCGGCCCTCCTCTGTGTGACAACCTTTCATGTACTTGAAGAGTGCTATCATATCTCCCCTCAGTCTTCTCCAGGCTAAACATGCCCAGTTCTTTCAGTCTCTCCTCACAGGGCTTTGTTTCCAGTCCCCTGATCATCTTTGTTGCCCTCCTCTGAACCCGTTCCAGTTTCAAAGCCTTTTTATTGGTCAATGTCATATGATGGTGAAGACAGCCTTTTGTGTTTCAAATGGGAGGTTATGCTCTATTTCTATTTTGGGCGTATTAACAGTTGAATCTGAAACTGCAGTTTGATGTAAAATCAGACTGATTACAATATGTTGCTATTTAAGCAATGAATCTAACTGTTGGGAAAAAAACAAACTTGTCCTGCCCAAGATGCATGCTTTCAGCCTGCTATGCTTAAACCACTCCACTTAAGGAAAGGTGGCAGGGTCAATTAAAAACAGCACACTTAGAACAGTCAGTCCCTCTTCTGGGGATTGTGGCTCTGTCAGGGGAATAGGAGTCACCCAACAACTTTCAGCACCCTTCACAAACTACACTTCCCAGAATTCTTTGGGAGAAACCTATGACTGTCTCAAGTGAAAGAAATGTCTGGCGTGGGTGTTGCCACCTAATTGGTCAAACCAAACAGCTGTGAGTCTGGGTTTTAGAACACTGATCGTTCTTACTGAGCATGCCAGACATTATAATAGATTTCATTGTTAAATTTCTTTAATTAAAAATCAGCCATGCATTTTTTTTTAACTTTTAAACTGCAGAAGATAAAGGTCAGCGTGTGGGACAAGGTCAGTAATAGGATTACAGGTACTCCGTGAACATGGCTGATTTTAAATTAATTTTAACAAATTATGAGACCACTGGCAGAAAAAAGTCCAACGGGGTCTGGATTTTTTTCCTCTCGTTTTACACTTTGAACTCTTGATTCTCTCTGAGTGTTTTGTGTATTGCCATGAAAACTTAGAGGGTTGTTAAGCAAGTGTTTCTGAGTTCAGGACTATACGTTTTCTAAGGTTTTGATTTGAAATGAACTTATGGGAAGCAGCAGAATGGCATGGCGATATTTTCAATTTAGAAATGTGAAAAATCCATGCTGGCTATAGTATACAGCCACAGGAGTGGCTGTGTAATGCAAGATACAGTTCTGTTCCAAGAAAACAGTTTGCATCTGAAAAAAAAGTAGCAGGTCCGTAGCTTGGGGGTTCTCCTAGAACCATCTCTGTCACTTGAGGCTCAGGTAGCCTCAATGGCATGGAGCGCCTTCTACCAACTTTGGTGGTGGCCCAGCTATACCCCTATCTGGACAGGGATAACCTGGCTTCAGTTGTCCATGCTCTGATAACCCCCAAGTTAGATTACTGCAATGCACTCTACGTGGGGCTGCTTTTGAAGACGGTTCGGAAGCTGCAGCTTGTGCAAAATGCAGCAGCCAGATTGGTAACAGGGACCAGACGATTTGAACATATAAAACCGATTCTGGCCTGCTTGCACTGGCTGCCTGTATGTTTCCGAGCTCGATTCAAGGTGCTGGTTTTAATCTATAAAGCCTTACACGGTTTAGGACCACAATACCTGATGGAACGCCTCTCTCGACACGAACCCACCCATACACTACACTCAACATCCAAGGCCCTCCTCTGGGTGCCTACTCAGAGGGAAGCTGAGAGACTGGCAACAAGGGAGAGGGCCTTCTCAGTGGTGGCCCCCAAATTCTGGAATGATGATTTTGATGAGGTGCGCCTGGCACCAACACTGTTATCTTTTCAGTGCCAGGCCAAGATTTTCCTCTTCTCCCAGGCATTTAAGCATGTGGTTTTAAATTGTTTTTTAAAAATGTGGTTTTAAATTTGTATATTTGTTTTTAATGTTTTTAATTGTTGTAAACTGCCCAGAGAGCTTCAGCTAAGGCGGTATACAAATGCAATGAATGAATGAATGAATGAGTAATTTTTAAAAATTGTTTCTAAAATGAGCCTTGACTGCTTTCAGTTTTATCAATTTCTAAATATCTCAACAGCTACTATTATCACTACCTGACTGTATAATGGCCCCTCTGACAAGAGTTTTGGGCTTTATTTCAGAGATTTGTAATCTTGCTATGCATGGGATTGAATTCCTATAAGATTTCAGAATCTAATCTCTGTCTTTTTTTTTTATTAAAGGGCTTGAGTCTCTTGAAGATGATGATGATCATTAAATTTATTGCTCGTCCTTTACCACCAGGTCCTAGGATAGGTCACAACAATATAAAATACAGTATTATAGCAGTTTAAAACAAATTACATTCACAACTAGATAATAGTTTTATTGAGAATGCCTAGTGGCCATGCCTAGCATGAGGAAAAACTGTTTTAAGAGTGCAGCATCCATGTTGAAGATGTCATGCCACCATGTTGGATCGACGTGTGTCTGCTCATTCCAATCCCAGATTACAGTGCCCATGTCAGAGATGAATTTGACAAGGCAATTCAACCAGATAAACTGGTATTTCAAAAGATCTTATGTCATTCAGGCTAAACGTTTTTTTACAATTGCTGAATAGTTCTGTCTTTTTGTTTATTGTTGGAGAAACTCTTGCATCGAAGGTGCTGTTCCAGTATTGTTGATTCTCACAGTCCAGATATGTGGATTGTTTAAGCCTGTGCTGGCCCTGCCCATTCATGGGTTGACAAGACTTCTGTGGTCCTTGTGACTCGTTTCCTGTGCTTGCTGCATGGGTCCCATGTCCTATTACTGCTGCTTATGCACTGAAGCAAGAAGCCTCCATTTAGTTGAGCATGATAGTAGCTGTGGTTGTATCCAACAAAGTTGTCCCATTTGCACAGAGACGTCTGCTTGTGCAATGGAGCTTCCTCTCCCTGCACCCCCCCATGTGTTGGGGGAAATCCCATAACAGATTTGGGGGCATGCAGGGGGAGGAGAGAGAATAAGTTTTGTTGTGCAACTGTAAGCATCTTTCTCAGCTACAACTTTGTGTTCCTTTGTAGGACTGGAGTGCTAAAACTGAGTGCTTGCTTTGTTGATTTCTAGGTGTTCCTTTCCCAAAGAACTTCATGTCGGTAGCTAAAACCATCCTAAAGCGTCTCTTCAGAGTTTATGCTCACATCTACCACCAGCACTTTGATCCAGTGATTCAGCTGCAAGAAGAGGCACATCTCAACACATCCTTCAAGCACTTTATCTTTTTTGTTCAGGTAAATTGGCACAGGGTATTGTGACTTAATATTTCCCTGCAAGATGGAGCATGGGCTCAAATTCTCTCTTGAGTTTTCTGTCACTCACAGTAGTAAAATTAGGTATATTTATATTCTTCAGAACATTAGAAGTTTCCCTTTACCATGATCTTAATGTTGTTGCCATGCCCTATTCCCAATTAAATTCTATGCTGTGCGACAAAATATTATTGGGAGAAAACAGGCAGGGATGGATGAAACTAGAAGGCCCTGCTGCGCCTCTTTCCCACAATCGTAAGGACCAATAAAATTGCCTGCCTAATACTGATGAGCATTATCTTGTGTGATCTCGTTAACGTGACTTGAATGGATACTGTGCATAAGCACTAGCCACTGTGGACTTTAACCATATATTGTAAAATATCCAAAAATGACTATTTGAGTAAGATAAAAAAGCAGGTTCTTTTGAAGTTATGTTTATGTTTCCCCGTTGGTAACACTGGAAATCTTCTACCAGGAATGGAAACTGTCACAGGTAATATGGCAGACTTCCACTGTTAGAGGTATTTGCTAGCATTGAGTCCCCAACCTAGACTTTAAAAAATGCTGGGTTCTTCATGGTCTCTGTGCAGTCTCACAGTTCTGCACCTAAGGAGTGTAGGTTCAGGAAAATTCTAGAGTTCTCAATAGAAAACAGGTGTTCATTTCACCTACCCACAAGAGGCGAGTGAACAAGAAGTGAGATGAGAATACTACCTTATTGCATGGTTCTCTTCTGACTTTCGGAGCAACAGCAGCTCAGGCAATGTTTTCTGTGAAATCTTTCCACAGTGAGCTGTCCTCCCCTGGATAGGATCTTTCTTTAATTTTAGTTTAAGTGTGCATTGCTCTCGTTTATATTCTACCTTGCTGTGTTAGCTGTTTTTCTCCTTTTACATAATCCACCATTTCAGGGAGCCTATAAGATAATTGTTCTTTCAGTTAAAGTAATGCTGTTGATAACTAATGAATATCCCATTAAATACCCAACTGAATTGTTGGTTTATTTCTGCCTCCCACAGGAATTTAATCTTATAGACAGAAGAGAACTTGCTCCACTTCAAGAACTGATTGAAAAACTCACTTCAAAGGACAGATAAGCAGAAGTGAATTTGTGCAAATCACTTGTTAGGTTTAAGCAGGCATGTAGTGTTTTAGGGATTTGGGTGGCAGGCCTCTACACGCTAAAGATTCATGGAACTTATTCTTGAGCAAGTGTGTGGAGGCTTGCAGCCTTTTAAATTTTGTTTTTGTTTTTAGAAAGAAAATGAAATCTGTGCTTGTTTTTTTATTTGGGCAACTTAGATCCATTCTCTGTGCTTTTATTAGAGGAACTCATTTGTCTTTTAGTGAGACACACACAGTAAATGACTTTCTGTTATTGTTCATTGTGTAATCTTTTTTTAGCAGATGTCAAGTATGTATAAAGGGAAAAAATACATGCTTGTTGGGAAATGTGACACTGCTGGTTGTGTGGGTTTTGCATTGCCACTTGTAGCCCATTCTCAGAAAGTCCTTAAAGAGACTTAACATTCTCTAAGTGCCTTGGCAGACTCTCTTCTGAGGTACAAAGCACATACAAAGAACATTGCTGGAAAACATAAATTACTACCCAGGACATTTATTTACACTTGTTATATCTAAACAAATGTGTAAAACCTTTTTTAAAAAGCCATAACTTCTACCAGTGATCTCCAGCTTTTAATACAAAACAATGCCTTCAGAGATGAATGTGGGCTGTGGAAGGTGGGGAGAGAGGGGGGCTCATTTTAATTTCTTTTTATGTCCTCAGAAACCTACCCAGTGTCTTGTTATCTGTGGAGGACTAAGAATAGCATGGGGTTGACCACTTTCTTGTTGTTGCCTATATTTATTCTGCAGACGTTAACTTTCATTTAGATCAGCCAGCATAATTATTTTGATGGTGTGGGAGACCAAACTATACTGGATGCTTTCCTACCCAAATAAATCAGCAGTCTTGCCGGAGCATCAAGAAAAAACAAAAGGGGAAGTCTTTCACAAGGAACAGTAGTGATGTTAACAAGGAACCTTTTCTTTTTTACTGTAAAATCCACTGTAGTCATTTTATTGTTAAGGGTAGGAGCCGCACTTTTCTTAGAAGAATGGGTTCCTCAGTTGTTTTATGAAATAAACTGTCTCAATCCGTTTATCATATGGAAGGAACCCTTGTCGTTTAATCCACCCTGAGCACACAGTGCTAATGCTAGTTATACAACCAAATGCGGCAGTTTTCTTATATGGTACATTTTTTCATGCATTTAGATGTTTTGGTTTGATTTTTTGTCACACTAATTTTGATGTAATTTTTGTTACTCTTAACTTTGTTTCTTCCCCTCTTTTAAAATGAAGAAAAGACCCAGTATCCTTTACCAGGCACCGAGATAACAATTCCCTGTTGGTTTACAGACAATTATTTATGGATGTTCATGATAGAATATTGAGAAACCCAAGACTTTTCTTTCTGAGAAATTCAGAACATTAGCAGTCTCTGATTCTTATGTGTTTGTATAATTGTCAGCTTTGATTCAGAGTTCTCTATACAGTCAGACATTAGTTGCCCATCTGCAACTTGCCACTTCTTTGAGAAAAGTGTTAAATCTAAAACATCAGGATTTTTTTTGGTAGAAGCATCGTAACCTTCACCTATTCTTGCATCATAGTTTGCTCAGACTGATTTAAAGCCACAAATTGGTCTTTGTAGTCTGGAAGTGGTCTTCATTCATGAGTGAAACATATATGAACCCCATTTCACACTTTAGCATCTTGATGAGTATAAATTACAGGCATGTGCTGTGTGCCCAGGCATGTCCCTTCTAAAATCTTGTGTGCACAACACCTTCCCATAGCACATTTTTGTAATGTACGCAAGTTACATATACACAGACTGTGCTTTAAGCATTGTTAGCAGCCTATACAACATGTTATTGAGCTTAAGAAGCGCTCTTGAGTGATTTGTAACTTGGTCATAAAAGGAAAAACAAGAAATGCCATGATTTATCCTAGCTCTACTTGGCCTTGATAAATAGGTATTTCTTACTGATTATACCTAATGCATCTACTGCATGAAGCACCATCATTCAGCATGAAAACTTACCCAAATTGCTGATCGTTAATTTTATTTCTTAATACATACATGTGACAATACTGTTACATATGCCATTCTTTGTCAACGCTTGATTTTATAGAAATCATTTTACCATCCTGAAATTAAATATTCAAATAGAATTTTGAGAATCTTTGAGTTTTTTTAAATTGGACTTTGCAGATAGTTTATAAGTAAGGAGGTTACTATCCAAATTCTCCACTGTCATCTAGCAATTTTACTTAATGCTGAAAGACTATTTTCTCACACGCACACACCTTGAGTACTTTGGCCATAATATCTTATGTTACTCAATTTTAGGTGTTGAGGTTATATTTTTAAGGAACTGTGTTGAATCTTCTATAAAATTCTATAAAGATATGATCAGACTAAGTTTCAAATGATTGTGTGTGTGGGTAATTTGGTTTGCTTTCAATGCTGACTTGGTTGGATAATAAAAGGCTGGAGATCACTGTCAGAGTGATATTAGTTAAACTCTGCTGATTGTATTAAACTTGAAAACAAAAACACTGAAAAAATGAACATAGAACTCTGGGTATCTCTTTGTATTGCATTGGGAATGTAAAACGTTTGGTGGTGGTCTTGAGACACAAATTATTTACTTTTTTTAACAATGCATTCAAATGCAAATCCAAGTCTCATTGATTTTTTCATCTGACCAAGGATCGTGAAAACTTAACACTTTTGTATTATTTAAAAATCCACACAATTATAGTCTGAATTGGGATTTTAATCTTGAAAGAATACTCTGCTAGATGCTAGATTGCTTTTTTATATATTAACATTGAATATCCAGGCCTGGTGAACACTGGGAACAGACTTTTTAGTCATAGCCAGCCATTTATTAACAGTCCCATTATGGAAGAAGAGCCTTAGAGCTTCAAAAGTTTTAGCTCTCAGTGTGTTCCTTTGTCTTGGTGATGTGACTAATAACTTCAAGAGGTAACCTACCTCAATTAGATGAGACCGAGTAAAACTGATGGTCATAAAAGTTGATGCAAGTTCATTTAAAATCAGTTGTGTTGTGCTTTCTTCGGCCAGTGATTGATTTGATTAAGAGAGTTTATGTTGTTAGGACAGAATTTGTAATTCTGGCTACAGAAATTATATGTCTACTTTGCATATTCATGTCAGGGATCCGTGCTTATTGCATAAATATAAAAATGTTCCACAGTCTTTTAGTGGTATAGCTGGGCTTTAGAGAGAACACGTTCAAAAGGACAAATAGCTTTTCTGTAAGTGCATGTCAAGTTTTCTTTTACTGCTTACTATGCAATGTAGATCTCTGAATATTTGCAGTTACTTTAAAATAGAAAACCAGAGGCTCAGTTTAATATTTTGGAACCAAAATCTCTGTTTAAAGCTCCCTTCACAGGCAACAAGCCAATTTGCTGCTATTGACTCTTCTTACCTTTTTAGATTTTTCCTTTCTTTTCCTTGAGCTCTTGCCTTGAATTGCCATACAAAGTTTTATGAAACATTTTTTTAAAAGGCTTAGGGAATGTCTTAAACCAGCTGACACTTGCTCTTTTCCCCTGGAATACTCTGTTGTAGGTCACATGCCAGCCTTCATATTGTTAAATCATAAATGATGGACCTGCCAATTTTTCAAATGGGACACTCCCATGTTGCTTAATACAGTAATTTCTTTGCATTATGTTTCTCTTAATAGGTAATCATTTGGGATTTTCTGGTCTGCATTGCTAGAACCATTAGCCACTTTAGGAGCAAGATACTTAAATTTATGTAAAAGTTTAGTTGGTATCTTATTTCTGTACACATAGTGTTCTTTTTTGAAATATAGTTCATTCCTAAAATTGCAAAGTAATTCAAATTTTAAAATGCATTTTGTTTGCTTGCTTTTTTCAAGAACACTGTCCTTTCAATAGTATTTCATAGATTACAGTATTTTTAGGGGAAATTAATTTTTATAGCCACTTAACTGTACTCATTATTTTTGTACATGTATAACTAGGTCATTTTTGGAACACAAATCTTTTGAAAGGTCATTTGGTACCATTTTTGAAAACATTTATTCGCAGATGTTGTGTTGCTAAATATTGCCATAAGAGTTGATACATTTTAACTTGCATTGGGGGAAAATAAAAAAGGCTTGAGTAAATACTAGTCATGTGTAGTCCTGGTAACATGCAGACTGCAGACAGGCCTGCCTAATTCCTACTACCTGCTGCTGTGTGGGGGAAGGGAGACTAGAGAAAACATAGGACCACTTGCTTGTGTTCTCCTAACGGGGAGCACACAAGAGCATGATGGTTTGCTGATGCAGACTGCAGAGTGCAACTGTTATGGCCACAGCTTCCTGCCCAAACTAAGCTATTTTTATACAGCCAGCACAATCAAGTAGTTTAGCTTTCTGGACTGTACAACCTCAGGCTGCAATTGGTGATGGTGAGAGGGGGAACTTGTATCATTACGGGGGTAGTGGTGGAAACCTCCCTGCTTTCCATATGTAGAGTTTCAGTTGTGGTGGGAGTATTGAAGCATGCAACTCACTCTCTTCCTAGCAGTTTGAAGTAGTACAGGCCAGGAAAAGCCTTATCATTTAATTCTGCTGAGGGTATAAATTGGCTCCCTTTGTACTTGGTTTATGCTGCATCAGTCTTGCCTTCGTGTATAAGCTCACCCAGTGACCCCTTTACTTCTCCAGATCTGGTGTTGGACATGCTTTTCGGAACAAAAGGGTATTGCAGATGCAACACTATAATCTTCATGTCTGCTTCCTTTAAATACTTCAAATGCAGCTGGACAAAAAAGGCTTAAAAATAAAATGCAACACAGAGACCTGTACTGTAAGCAGACTGTGCCAATATTACTTCAGTTTGTAGTCATTATTGATCAATACTTGTTTAAAATGAAAACAGCTTTTTGATTAAAAAAAAGTTGAATGTCTGAAATTCTGCAACACTTGTATTGGAAAGATGTAAATAATGTATACAGATTGTAAGTGATGGGATGAAAATATATATAAATTCTAGGCTTTTTCAGTAAGGAACTGAATGCTGTTTATAAGAAGAAAAATAAATAGCTATGTTTGACCATTATTGCCTTTTCTTTCCCTTCTAATCCTAACTTACCGTTGTTACTTGTAGACAAATCTACATCCATTATGTATCTGTACATTGTACACATCTGAGCATTCCACATACGAAATACTTTGTGTGATTACCTCACCTGAATGTGTGAACTATTTGTATTTCAAGCAAATTGAATAGCAATAAAATGAACCGTATGTCCTTCCATTTCCTTAATTCGTAACCCTGAAGTGTTGGTATAGAACTGAAGTTTTCAAAATAGGAGGCAGGGCTACCCAAAATATTACAGTCAATTGTGCCTAGCAAGGCACAAGTCCCTCCCTTGGCACTATTCAACACCGACATGGCTCATTACCCGTCAAATGCTATTGCTTTCATAAAAAACTCAGAATGTGTAGCTGTCAGGAAAGAGCAGTTGAATATTCAAATTTGGTTTTCCTTTTGGTGTGGGGGAATGATCATATCAGAGATACTCCTTTTCACCCAACCCTATTGTCTTAGGGAAAGCAGTGTTTGATTCCCTTGGGAAGGCTTGATCAGTCTTGGGTGCAAATTTTGGAAGGTTAACTATGTGGTGTAGTGGTTAAGGTGTTAGACTACAACCTGGGAGACCAGGGTTCGAATCCCCACACAGCCATGAAGCTCACTGGGTGACCTTGGGCCAGTCACTGCCTCTCAGCCTCAGAGGGAGGCAATGGTAAACCCCTTCTGAATACCGCTTACCATGAAAACCCTATTCATAGGGTCGCCATAAGTCAGAATCGACTTGAAGGCAGTCCATTTCAACTATGGAAAAGCATGTTTTGCCGATAATTACTGATAAAAACATTTTAAAATAGTTATATTAATCCATTGAATTGTACACAAAGACATGCATCTTTTGGCACCTTTGATTACTTAGTTGATTGTGGGCCAAGGTTTCACACACAGTGCCTATACAGCTACATGCACTAAGGGAACAAAGAAGGTGGTAAGTACAGTGTAAAAAAAGCCAAGTTAACAAAGTCCTAAAACAATGGAAATGCAAAGAACATATAAAGGATAGACTGTGGAGCAGGATTATTACATAAACACAACCTAAAGAGAACCTGTATCTGCTTAAGCCACAAATACTATACTAAAAGCAGACCTGACTGAAGCAGAATTATAAATTCATAAAAATTGTGTTGAAAAGCTGTCAAGTAGAGGTGGAGCAGTTAAAAATGGAAAACAGCAGGGGAGAGTCACATGCACACACTGATCCCTTCCACTTACTGCTTTCATCCAGTTGCTTTTCACCTAACTTAAATACTGAGATGGGAAACAAGTTGCACTAGGACAACGGTTCCCAACCTTTATGAGTACAGGACTCCCTTTGGGCAGATTGTAGGTGGAAGGAAGGAGGGGTGTTGGCACACACACACTTAGCCTCAGAAATGGGGGATGAGCCAGTCCTGAGCTGCTTCACTGCTCCTTGGCTCTGGGGCGAAGGCGAGATCTGGGTGCCCTTGCAAACAAAAATAATTTTTAAAAGGAAATGGCAGTGAATCAGGAGCCAAGAAAGGCATGCAGGCTGGCTGCCAGGAAGGAAGGGGGAAAGCAGCCATTCCTTGCAGCCTTGCTTCTTTTTGCTTCACAAAAAGCCCTCTCCTCTTGTTCTGAGTAAGGGCGTCGTCAGCAGTGGCAGTGCGAGGAGACGGGAGTCAGTGAAAGTAGCCCCCTCTTTTTCTTGGTAGCTTTGCCCTTAGCCTCCTTCGGTGTCTGCCATGTGTTTTATAGGGAGACGCTTGCCCTCAGTGCACCTGAAAGATGCTCTACCATTTCAGCAAAAGTCCTTTTCTCTCGTTTGGAGCAAGGGGGAGGTGTCATCTGCAGTGGCAGTGGGGAGCAGACAGCGTCCAAGGAGTGAAACTTTTTTTAAAAAAAGTAATAATTCATTTGTTTACTATTCACGGCCCCCTCCCGGATTACTAAGCGGCACTTCTGGGGGTCACAGCCCCCAGGTTGGGAACCACTGAACTAGGAGAAAAGGTTTGCTGGGGATCACCTCACTTTGAAAAGATGGATTTGCTGCTTTTACATCCACTTGTGCTCTGAAGAGATCAGTATAATGCAATGGTTAAGACACAGACAAAATAAAAATGGACTAAAACTTTAAAACCTGTTGGTATTCATCAGTTAACCAAAGTAACTGATAGCCTTCTGCAATGACCCAGTCTTATAGTGCAAATGTATACATGTCTGCTCAGAAGTAAGTCTGAGGGTTAATTCACATGTGGATATAAATGTAGCCTTGGAGTACCTTTGGACTCCTTTGGAAGGAAGAGTGGGATATAAATGCAACAAATAATAAGTATGCCTCAGTTGTAAGAGATTCTGCAATAAAGGTATGGACTCGGTTCATTGAACAGAAGAAAAAAGGGTTGTTTTTGCCCACAACCTGTTTACAGTATAAAAGTTTTAAAAAAAACTTGGGGAGACAGATACTATCTTACCAATCTTGAGCACTAGCAATTGGCTTGAGGAAATAAGCAACCAGCCCTCAAAATGATGTCTAGGAAGAGGGCATGAATACACTATAGTGGATGCAATGGCAGTTACGGGACCTCTCGGGGAAAGTAACCATGTTATACTTGAGATCTTGATTTTAAAGGAAGCAAAAGCTGAGGGTAATCATATGTATTCCCTGGACTTCAGAAAAGCTGATTTTAATAAATGCAGAACAATGGTAAGTAAGGTTCCGTGGTGAGCAACCCTAATGAGAAAAGGAGTCCCAAGATGGGTCAGAGTTTCTAAAAGGAAATTCTAAAGGCACAGTTGCAACAAGGAAGAAAGGTGGAAGACAGCAGAAGAAGCCAGTGAAGCTTCACAGAAAGCTAAGAGATGACCTGAAAACAAAAAAGGACACAAACAGGAAGTAGAAGGAAGGCTAAGCCACAAAGGAAGAGTACAGATAAGTAGCATGGAATTGCAGGGAGGGCATCAGGAAGGCTAAAGCTGAGGTTAGCAAGGGATGCTAAAAGCAACAACAAAAAGTTTTCTTCAGGTACAACCATAATAAAAGATGTTGTTGTTATGTGCCTTCAACTCGATTATGGCGACCCTATGAATCAGTGATCTCCAACAGCATCTGTCATGAGCCACCCTGTTCAGATCTTGTAAGTTCAGGTCTGTGGCTTCCTTTATGGAATCAATCCATCTCTTGTTTGGCCTTCCTCTTTTTCTACTCCCTTCTGTTTTCCCCAGCATTATTGTTTTTCCTAGTGAATCAGGTCTTCTCATTATGTGTCCAAAGATAGAGAAAATAAATTGTGGTTCAGCTACTCATTGAGAATGGCAAAATGATAAAAGATGATAAAGAAAAGGCAGGAATGTTTCATTCCTTTTTGGTTCAGTCTACTCCCAAAAGAGGGTCTATGACCCTCCTGGCAAACATGAGGTACAAGTTGAAGGGGCAGAATTGCAGCTTGAGATTGACAGACAAACGGTCAAGGAATACCTAACTACTTTGAATAAGTTTAACTCTTCAGGGCCTGATGAACTGCTTCCTAGAGGAATAAATTGTCTGAAGAATTCTTGGAACCACAGTATTATCTTTGCAAATTCATGGAGGGTGGGTGAAGAGCCAGATGACTGGAAGAGGGCTAATGTCCCTATCCTCAAAAAGGAGAAACCTGGCAACTACAGATAAGTCAGCCTGACATCAATCCCAGGGAAAATTCTGGGGCAGATTATAAAGCAGTTGATCTATAAACACTTTGAAAACAATGCAGGGATAATTAAAAGCCAACGTGGATTTCTCAATAACAAATCCTGCCAGACTAACCATATATCATTTTTTGATCAGACAGAACATAATATATCTTGACTTCAGCAAAGCTTTTGACAAAGTGCCCCATGATATTCTGATTAGCAAGCTAGCTAAATGTGGGCTAGATGGAACAACTATCAAGTGGATCCACAGGTAGCTACAGAATTGTACTCAAAGGGTGCTTATCAATGGTTCCTTCTCAAAGTGGGGGAGATAACGAGCCGGGTACTGCAGGGCTCAGTCCTGGGCCCAGTGCTCTTCAAAATTGTTATTAATGACTTAGATGAGGAGGTGCAGAGAATGCTTATCGAATTTGCAGATGATACAAAATTGGGAGGGATAGTTCCTGGAAGACAGAAACAAAATTCAAAGGGGTCTTGATAGGCTGAAAACATTGGGCTTGATTAAGCTGAAAACAACAGAATTAAATTTAACAGGGATAAGTGCACAGTTCTACACTTAGGAAAAAGAAACCAAATGCACAGTTATAAGATGGAGAATACTTGACTCAGCAATACCACATGCGAGAATTATCTTGGGATTGTTGTTGATCACGAGCTGAATATGAGTGACCAGTGTGATATGGCTGCAAAAAAGGCAAATGCTATTTAAGGCTTCATATAGTTTTCAAATCACATGAAGTACTAATTTCCCTCTATTTGGCACTGGTTAGGCCTCATCTTGAGTTCTGCACCCAGTTCTGAACACCACACTTTAAGAAGGATGCAGACAAATTGGAACGGGTTCAGAGGAGAGCACTGTGATGCCCCTGTATTTATAATACTGTAAATATGGTAAGTGTGGGTTTATTAGAGTATATATGGTAAGTAGACTGAGTGAGAGGGGGGAGTGCATGGGCTGGAATGATGGAGAATGTTGTATTATGATTGGCTGAGCGTTTGAGTGTCTGAAGGTATAAATGAGAGGATGACGGTTGAGCAAGAGTTCAGTTGGTGGAAGTTCTGAGGGAGGTTGGAGTTAGTTTTGTGGGTTGGATTGGATTAGACTGGTAGTGAGGCAGGTTATTGACGACTAGTAACATAAAGAGAAACGCATCTGATGAAACCATACGCTTGTTAACTATACCTTTAAGTAATCTTGCTATTCCTGTGTATATAAATAAATATTTATTGGTTTACCAGAATGCCTGATCCTTGACTGGGTTACACAGACCAGAAAGGTGGGCAGGGCATATACCAAGGTTGGGAAACAGTATGAATGGTGGCAGCGGTGAAGAGATAGTGTAACATCATCAGGTATCCCGAGCAACCCGGGGCTGTATTCTTTATACGCACAAAGATACAGGGGGGTTGTGGCCTGCAAGTGCATCCAGACACAAAGTAGCAATAAGCCAGGAGGAGACTAAGGCACAGTCTCAATGCAATATTGAATTACAGGGAGTGACTGGTGCTGCTGCCTAGCAGTGGGATCTTGAGAGATCTTTGCTAGAGCAGGTGAGAACCATTTAAAGACCAGGACCCTGAGGTGGGACCGTGACAAGGCGGTGACCACAGGCAGGATCCTAGCAGGTGGCACCTGAGGTGGGATCCTGACAGGAAGGGACTGGACAAGCACCAAGGATGATCAGGGGCCAGGATCTCATCTTGATTGTCCCAGAGTGTCAGACACAGAATAATGGGCTCAGGTTACAGGAAACCAGATTTTGGTTGAACATCAGGAAAAACTTACTGTTAGAGCAGTATGACAATGGAACCAATTACCTACGGAGGTGGTGGGCTCTCCAATATTGGAGGCATTCAAGAGGCAGCTAGACAGTCACCTGTCAGGTATGCTTTAAGTTGGATTCCTGCATTGAGCAGGGGATTGGACTTGATGGCCTTATAGGCCCCTTCCAACTCTACTGTTCTATGATTCTATGAAACAACTTTGTTGAAACTAAGTCTGGTTCTGTCTGGTGTTTCTTGGAGACTTCCTATGAGTGCTGGAATATGTCCAGACATCATGAAATCAATAGAATTAAGTAAGAAGTTCATTGATTTCAGTGGGTCTACTCTAACTAACAGTGGATATCCCCCTCCCCCGCCTGTGTATGTTTGTATGTCTAGCCTGCCCTTCACTGATGAATGAACCCAGGGTGGGTTACAACATATAAAGAGAAAACAATACAACTGCAGTGAAATTAAAACAGAAAGTTGGGAAAATCACAGTTAAAACCATCATAACTATAAAGTGTCTTAAAATTACTGTCAGTGGTCCCTTCATTTAACATTGGACACAGTTCCATCAAACCCCCACAAGGGCCTGAGCAAGATGTTTTTAGTTGGCACCAAAAAGTAAATGAGATTGGTGCCAACTGTACTTTAGAGGGAAGGGCATCCCATGAGCAGCACACCCCTACAGGGAAGGCTGTGTCTGTGTTAACTGTATTCCCCGGTGACAGGAAAGCAAGACAGAAGAATGTGCATGGATTCTATATTTTATAGCTTGGGCAACCTTAAGCCCACATAAGCCTAAGAAATTTGTTTAAAGCCAGGTTTGCCCTTACAATTGGTCCGACATCTAGTGATATGTGAGAGAATTTTCACGGAATTTCTTTCTACAATAGGTTGCATCTCCTGTGTGAGGTCTTTACTGGATGCCACCACTAATTCTTGGACAGCTTGGTTGCCTAGGCCTTAACTTGGACAATAGGTTTCTATGGCTGTCTTAGTTACGCTTATTTTGTTCCTCTAGCCTTTCTTCCAGTATTTGTTTGATATTTGCTGTGCTGTAAATGAGATCTGTGTGGGAACAGTGTGTTCATTAGCATTTGCTCTTTCCAGTCCAAGCCAATACATAATATCTCAAACGGTATTGCTGAACCCAAGCCTACCTGGGACCTATTCCTAAGAATTTATTAAAGACACAAAATGCTGGCACTTTGACGTTTCTGTGTCCAGGTGCATATATAAACAAACCATGATGTGAAAGGCACAGGGAATATGCATTGTACATTGTTTATATTGCAAGATCAATATGCATAGCATTTTACAAAGATTATACATTATATATTAAGATTACAGGGATTATACATTTTACATTGTTTGTTTATATTGCAAGATCAATATGCACAACATTTTACAAAGAATAAAAGGTGACTGTCTTGAGACGCTGACCATCTAAAATTTGTCAAAGGGAGACTTTACTCCAGGGGTGGAGAGTAGGGTTGCCAGGTCTCTGGTTTTCGCCTGGACACTCTGGATATTTGGGGTGCTCTCAGGGTCTCCAGGTGAGTCACCTTAATCTCTGGACTCTCAACTTTCATTTAAAAAAAATTAAGTTTCTCAGTGGTCTGGTTCATGAGATATACACCAACGTCAGCTCCCCCCCCCGCAACTTCAGTTAAATAAGCTCAAAGCTGGCTACTCTAATCCCACCCTTTCAGTTTGTAACCAATGTGAAGTCAGGGTGGTGATTGACAAGTCAGTAACTACAGCCCTTTGCAAGTCAGAAAACTTGTTTTTTTCCTGCTTTTCTGAAAATCTCATCAATTGAGTAAGTATATAGCTTTCAGTCTTTTTCTCTCTTGTGTGCAGGAGTCAAACAAGTTTTAATTTTCCTGGGCTGTTGAAGAGGGCAGTGTTTTGAAAACCTTCCCAATATGAAGCTTTAATCCAGTACTTATTTATTTATTTTATTTATTTTATTTTATTCAGCTTATATCCCGCCCGACTAGCAAACAGCTCTCTGGGCGGCAAACATAGAAACATATACAATAATAAAATTACAAGATCAATATAACAAATATAAAAGTACATCATCTAAAATACCAATTACAATATTTACATAAATAACTTAGATTAAAATGCCTCAGAGAAGAGAAAGGTTTTAACCTGGCGCCGAAAAGATAATAGTGTCGGCGCCAGGCGTACCTCCTCGGGGAGACTATTCCACAATTTGGGGGCCACCACTGAGAAGGCCCTAGATCTTGTTACTACCCTCCGGGCCTCCCTATGGGTCGGGACCCGGAGGAGGGCCTTCGTAGTAGACCGTAGTGTACGAGCCGGTTCATAACGGGAGAGGCGTTCCTGCAGGTATCGTGGTCCCGCGCCGTATAAGGCTTTATAGGTTAATACCAACACTTTGAATCTGGCCCGGTAGCATATTGGAAGCCAGTGCAGGCGAGCCAGAACAGGTGTTATATGCTCAGACCGCTTAGTTCTTGTTAGCAGTCTGGCTGCCGTATTTTGCACTAGCTGTAGCTTCCGAACCGTCTTCAGAGGTAGCCCTACGTAGAGCGCGTTGCAGTAGTCCAAACGTGAGGTTACCAGAGCATGAACCACTGATGTAAGGTCCTCCTTACTCAGATAGGGACGTAGCTGGGCTACCAACCGAAGTTGGTAGAATGCATTCCGTGCCACCGAGGCTACATGGGCCTCGAGTGATAGGGAAGAGTCTAAAACGACTCCCAAACTACGAACCTGATCCTTTAGGGGGAGTGTAACCCCGTCCAGGACAGGGTATGTATCCACCATCTGACCAGAGAAACCATCCACCAGCAGCATCTCAGTCTTATCAGGATTGAGTCTCAGTTTGTTAGTTCTCATCCAGTCCATTGTCGCGTCCAGACAACGGTTCAGCACATCGACCGCCTCACCTGAAAAAGATGAAAAGGAGAAGTAGAGCTGAGTGTCATCAGCGTACTGATGACAACGCACTCCAAAACTCCGGATGACTGCACCCAACGGCTTCATATAGATATTAAAAAGCATGGGAGACAAGACCGAACCCTGCGGGACCCCATATTGGAGAACCCATGGGGTCAAGCAATGTTCCCCAAGTATTATCTTCTGGAGACGGCCCGCCAAGTAGGAGCGGAACCACTGCCAAGCAGTGCCTCCAACACCCAACTCCGCAAGTCTCTCCAGAAGGATACCATGGTCGATGGTATCAAAAGCCGCTGAGAGATCAAGGAGAATCAACAGAGTTACACTCCCTCTGTCTCTCTCCCGATATAGGTCATCACACAGGGCGACCAAGGCCGTCTCAGTGCCAAAACCAGGTCTGAAACCCGACTGAAATGGATCTAGATAATCGGTTTCATCCAATAGCGCCTGGAGCTGGTCAGCAACCACTCATTCCAAGACCTTGCCCAAGTACTTGCTTTTCTGGGAGTAACGCTGCAATGCTATTCCCACATACCTGAAGTAAACCCCATTGAATTCAATAGGACTTACTTTTGAGTAGACATGGTTAGGTTTGTGCTGTAAATTGATGGACTTCTGAGTGAACATAGCAAAGGATTGTATTTGTGTTGTAAACCTTTTTCTCCCTCTCCAATCCTATTTTTAAAGCAATTAGGTAGGGCTTACGTAGGCATCACTGCTTTTATTATGTAGGAAGCTAATACTGATTTTTTAAAAAAATGTTCTGTAATGACCAACTGGTTTTGACAATAAACTATTATATGGGGTATATGTATTTTTAAGTCTCCAGTGTGTTTGTGTATGGAGGCTTTCCAACAACCCTTTGAGGTAGGCTGCTGCCTATGAAGGTAGACCAATTGTGTATTTTCTCTTTGTCAATTATTATTCACTGGAATTGTCAAAGTGAGTTTATAGCAGTCCACAGGGAGACAGAAAAGAGTATTTATTTATTTTTATTTATTATTTGATTTATATCCCAACCTTTTTCCCAGCAGGAGCCCCGGGCAGCGAACAAAAGCACTAAAAACACTTTAAAACATCATAAAAACAGACTTTAAAATACATTAAAACAAAACATATTTAAAAACATTTTTTAAAAAGCCTCCAAGACATCTAAAAAAAAAAGGTTAAAAACATAGTTAAAAAAAAGGTTTAAAAACATATTAAAGAGCAATTCCAACACAGACTCAGCCTGGGATAAGGTCTCAACTTAAAAGCTTTGTAGAGAATCTTCTTACTCTTACTCATTTTTCAGACCTCTTTCTGAAGTGAAAGGTCAAATCAGTAAAGAAATTTGGAGCAGCCATGTTAAAAGATAGGGCAGGGCATTCTAGGCAGGGAGTTACCAACCCTTCTTGGATATCTTTGCAGATGATTCCTGGTCAAGCTTTACCAACATCACAATCCAAACCATATCTACTGAGAAGTCCTATCGAGTTCTATGCGGCTTAGTCCCTTAGTAAGTGTGTTTAGAATTGCAGCCTTTGGGGGCATCCATCGCTGCTTCTGAGTGCTCCCATCTAACATCTCCACAACACTAGGCTCCTTTCTTCCTACAGTGGCCTTATGGTGACTGGTCCGGCCTGAGGGCACTTAAACCCTTCTTGCCAGAAGCAAGTAGCCTAGATTAAATGTTCTCTACCTACCCAGGCTCCATCTTTTAACTAAGATTTCTTTGTTTCCAATCAAAGAAATGTTTTTGTTTGAACTGTATGCTCCAAGCAACTGTGCTTGATGCTTTATGACATCACTCAGGCCCACCCCATGACATCACTCAGGCCCACCCCATGACATCATTCAGACCTGCTCTATGACATCACTCAGGCACGCCCCATTACATCACTAGGGCCCACCCCCAAAATCTCAGGGTTTGGGATGCTTCTGACCTGGCAACCCTAGCAGAGCCTGTGGCCCCCCTCCAGATGTTGTTGGGACTCCAGTTCCCATCATCCCAGGCCGTTGGCCATGGTCGCTTGGGTCGATGGGAGTTGGGGTGAACAGGATCTGGAGGACGAGAGGTTCACCATCCCGGATTTACACTATGTGTAGCATCTCCCCTTGATTCACAATGCTTGTAAAGCCTAGGTTTTTTTAAAAAAATAGCAGCAAAAAGACCAAACACACGCATGTTTAATGTTATTTTTGAGAAAGCCTTAAAATATCCTTCTCTGGTGCTTGAACAGCGAGATGGAATTTTGGCCTAGAAGTCAGGTACGTTGCCATGGCAACGTTTATTGCCGCAAACCCACGCCGATCGATGCACTCGCAATTCAACAGCGGGCCCTCCGACCGCATCCGTGGCTTGGTAGGTGATTAAGCTTCCCTTTTTTTCCACGGCTCGTCTCAGGTGAGCGCGATCAGCCTTACTCTGTCCAGCATTTTACACAAGGTGCGGCTGTTCGCGTATGCTTTGTGGCCCTTGAGCCCCCGTTTGGGAAGCCGCAGACGGCTGAGGAGGGGAAATGGGTAGAACAACAACAATTCATTATTATTCTTATTATAACCCAAATACTGTAGACAAATGGTGAACTGAAAACGAGACCGGAAGAGAGAGAGAGAGAGAGAGAGAGAGAGAGAGTCAGACTCAGACTCAGACTCGAGCGGTGACGTCACTGCGCGGCGTAGCCAACCCCGAACGACACCGCGCCAAATTCGAACGCCGGCTGACGTCAAAAGGGATTGGTTGCCGCGCGCGCGTGGGGAACTTGACTTTTGAGGAGCTTCGTGCCAAGGCAGAAGCGCTCCCTCTGTCCTAGGTTTGACCTTTCTCTCCCACCGTTTCACCCCCCCCCGGTGTTTCGGACCAGTAGCTGGCAGGCCGTTTCCATGGCAACCCCACCTAAGCGGAGCCGGGCCGAAAATAACATCAAAACGATCGCCATAG
Organism: Rhineura floridana; assembly: GCF_030035675.1. NCBI lineage: Eukaryota > Metazoa > Chordata > Lepidosauria > Squamata > Rhineuridae > Rhineura > Rhineura floridana. The sequence continues at coordinate 114,142,945 of NC_084488.1, forward strand.
AAGGCAATATAGGTAATTCTATTTATTTAGAGTTTTATACCCTGAGCTTAGTGGGAAAGTGGGGGTGGTGGAGGAGGAGAAGCTCCCAAAGTGACTTACGAAGATAAGACTGTCCCTCCCTATGTTCAAGATTACAATAATAAATAAATAAATAATCTAAAATACATGACACGAAAGGGGGACTGGGAGGGAGGAAGAAAAAAGCAAACTCAGAAGCAAACTCAGACAGTAGTTCTTGTAAACAAGTGGCTGGAATGGGGGGGAATTCAAGGAGAGGAGAAACCAAAAACTGCTGGTCCCATCTCTGTCTCTGCTGTATAGGCTGATGGAATGGCTGCTGCTGGATGACAGTTGAGATAGGAGTCTGTTGGAGCTAGTAAGAATGTGTAAGATGGAGCAGATCCTCCATATTGGGACTGGCTGGGTTACAATGGGCTCAATTTGGGGTGTGGGTGATGGAGAAGTGGCTTGAAAGGCATTGTAAAGGGCAGGATGGTTCTTGCCTTGTGGGTATGGAGGATACCCAGATTCACCGTCTGTCTTCACACAACCCCAGTGCAGTTTCTGTATCTTTTTATTGCTGCATGGCAGGCAGAAATATTCACACTCCCTCTGTCACTGTACTAAACAGATGTATGCAGCTTCCTTTCTATTATGCAATAGTAAAACAGAAAAAGCAAATACTTATTTTATTTTAAAGACTTCTATGATGCTTTCAGGCTTCCTTAAAAAAAAAAACAACCCATATAGTATCATTAAAGATTAATATGATGTAATAGAAGAATGTTTGAAATAGAAGAGCTCTTTAAAATTTAGGTGGACAGTTAAACTGAACAGCCTACAAAGTCAAACTAAATACCAATGTCTGTACATAACACATAATGCCAAAAAAGTCATCAGATATATCATCACAAGGTGGTTGCTATCACTTATGCAGCACAGGAACATTAGCAGTCTCTAGGGCAGAGGTGGCTAACCAGTAGCTCTAGATACTGTCAGGTTACATCTGTTGTCATTCATGACTATTGGCCATGTTGGCTAAGGCTGATGGAAGTTGACACTGACTGGAGAACTAAAGGATAGCCACCCTGCTCTAGGGGTTTAACAGATAGTAGGTTTAAGGCCAGGACATTTATATTTGATGTAGATCAATATGGTTGTGGAATATAGGAAGTGGAGGTCCAGGTCCGAGCCTCTCAGACCTATAATATTGGGTGAACTTTTTGAATTGGCAGTTAAATTACAGGTTTAAATTACCCACTATCGGAACTAGAAGCTAAACTTGTATAATTGAATATGTTGCTTTATTGACGATTCTGTTAACATTTTCCAAAGGTTAATATTTTATTGATATAATATTTGCTGATATAGCCACCCTTCCATTGGACCTTGCTTTCTCTCACTCCACTCCACTCACTCCACAACAAAAGAGTACTTGCTGCAGAGACAAGGAGAAGGGAAAACAGACAAGGAGCCAAAGGGTGAAGAGATTTAAAAACCAAAAGTAATTGAAACTGGGTTCACTACAGAAACAGGAGCCAACGTAAAGTAGCAACATAGGCAAAATGAAATAACAGAAAAAGCCAAATGGACAGCAGAGCTGAGAATAGTGGAGAGACGATTTAGTTCAGAAAGAAAGAAACCGGAAAGAAGATAACTACTTTGTTTTTAGATGGGCCCATCCTGTATGTCAATTCCTTCCCTTTGAATTCAGACTCCAGTCAGACTAGCTATGAGTAAACATGGACAGGACTGGGCTTCATGCCTGCAGTAACGCACACCTACTTGAATAAGTTTCATTGAGCTCAATAAAACTTCCTTCTGAGTGACTATGCGTAGGCTCAGCCTTTTAGCTAGAAAATCATAGTTATATTGTCACTCAGATGAAGTGCCACATCAATGACCAAATGTTCTCATTTGTCAAGCAATGTTTCTGTAGTCATTCCCTTTTGGATATCTTCAGGATACATATTTCTGATACTATGTGATGAATACTGTATGTTTAATTTATGCAAACATGCATAGATTTAATTTGCGAGAGAAGCAGTGCAGAAAACATTTGTGAGGTCTGTCATTGTTACCTCCCACTTTCATTCTTTTTTTAAATGAAAAGCAGGCTACAATTTTTTAATTTACAATTTTTCTTATTTCTTTATTTTCAACAAATAAAATGTTTTAATTACATATATTGTCTTATTAAACATTTCCTTCTTTCAAATTGGTCCCTAGCAAATGAGTGCCAGAATTTTACTGTTGGATAAGCATAGCTCTTCCTTCCACAGCTGCTGGGAAGTCGACCTTTGTGAATATTCTCAAACAAGCCAGAGAAGACTGGGAAGTTGTCCCTGAGCCAGTAGCAAGATGGTGCAATGTTCAGAATTGCCAAGATGACAGTGAGGTATGAGAAAATATGATTATAGGTTCAAGGGTGGGGAACAGACTTTTGGGGATGCAGAGAGGAGGGTAGAGTAAAAAGGCACAACTGCTTAATTTCAGTCTAGATCAGTTGTTCTTTTAGACTGATAATGCATAGCAGTCCAAATCTTTATTCTGTTCTCGATTGAAAAGAAACAATTCTGCTTTCATTTGCTCATGACAATCAAAAATAAAAATGCAGAAGTGGAACTGCAAAAATAAATATGAAAATGAAGGTACTTTATGCAAGATGTCTTTATTTGCATAGCTGCTTCCATTAGAATTTTTATTTCTGGTTGTAGACTTGAATTCATCTCTCTAAAAATCCTACAAAAGCCGATGTGTTAGGGGGGAAATAGATATGCATTCAAGAGTGCTTAAAATTCATATGACTTTCCCATCATGCCCAGGTTCAGACCTGTATCCTTTTAGTTCCAAATGTTAATATAGAGCCACTTTAAATAAATTCCTCCGTTTTTAAAATCAGTGCAGCAGGTCTGCCCTCTAGTGGTCAAAGCCATGAATATTGATGCATAGGTGAGTTTCTACTAAGCTATAAAATGAACTATTAACCGTGTACTTTGAGATGCAAAGAAATTTTTGATTGGGGTTAAGATGTTACTATGTGGGTTGTGATGCCTTCTGATTTAGAATAAATAAAGATAGACTTCAGAGTGGGTTTTTCTTGCTCTAGAATGCACACTACCACTACACTGTAAAAAAATATAGTTAACTTTGTGTTATTTTGGAGAAGTGGTTTACAAATATTCAAAATATTAAATATATTACATACATTTTATGTTAACGACATTATGCATATTATCTTTATCCTTATGCACGTTACAAAGCATGCAAGGCATCTGTTCAAGTTCAAGGATTCTTACCAAAATGTTTGATTTCTAACAAATGTACCTCTTTTATACCTGTTCCTGCTTTTTGTGAGTTTAATGTGGGCAAATAATTATTTATGTGTTGTACATAAATAGGATGTAGGAAACAACCTTATGTAGGAGTTGTGTGACTATGTTTGCTTCGGCTTACAGCAGGGGTGGGGAACCTGTAGCCCTCCAGATATTGTTGGACTCCAATTCCCACCAGCTTGGTCAATGGTCAGGAATAGTGGAAGGTGTAGTCCAGTGACATCTGAAGAGCCATAAATTCCCTGCCACCACACTACAGAATGCTCTGGAATACTAACACATGACTTCAGTGAATCTGAGTTTCTTGTACTAGAGAAAGCTACCAATGAACATAAAAGCATTTAGTCGGCCAGTTGCATTCCGGTCTGCTGGGATCGGTTTCAGCCTCTTCCCTCTGAGGAAGTGGACAAAGTGCTCTCTACTGTAAAGCCAACCACTTGTTTGCTTGATCCTTGCCCTTCATGGCTCATGAGCTGCACAGAGAGACTGGGCGAAGGGATCAAGGCAGTGGTAAATGTGTCCTTGGAAGAGGGTGCAATGCCATCAGCCCTCAAGGAGGCAGTGATAAAGCCCATCTTGAAAAAGTCCTCCTTGGATCCCCAAGAGTTGAATAACTTCTGCCCAGTCTCTAATTTACCATTCCTGGGCAAGGTGATTGAGTGAGTGGTGGCTAAACAGTTACAGACACACTTGGATGAAGCAGATTACTTGGATCCTTTCCAATCGGGCTTCAGGACTGGACATGGAACTGAAACAGCCTTGGTCGCTCTGGTGGATGATATGAGGAGGGCGTTGGATAGGGGAGAATACATACTCCTCGTCCTCCTGGATCTCTCAGCGGCTTTCGATACCGTTGACCACGGTATCCTTTTAAACCGCCTGGAGGGATTGGGAATAGGGGGCACTGTTTTACGGTGGTTCTGTTCCTATCTCTCCGGTAGGCATCAACGGGTAGCATTGGGGGATGAGGTTTCAGACCCTTGGCCTCTCAATTGCAGAGTGCCACAGGGTTCTATCCTCTCCCCCATGCTATTCAACATCTATGTGAAACCGCTGGGAGCCATCATCAGGAGTTTTGGGCTGCAGTGTCACCAATATGCGGATGACACTCAGCTCTATCTCTCATTTAAGTCCTCACCAGAGTTGGCTGTGAATACCTTGTCCAAATGCCTGGAGTCCGTAAGTAGATGGATGGGAGAGAACAGGCTGAAGCTAAACCCCGACAAGACCGACGTGTTGCTTGTGGGTGATAAGAGAAGGTTGGGAGATTTAGACTTGGTGCTTAATGGGGTGAGATTACCCCTGAAGGACCAGGTCCGCAGCCTAGGGGTCATTCTTGACTCCCAGCTGTCCATGGAGGCTCAGGTTTTGGCAGTGAGCCGGGCAGCTTGGTACCAATTACACCTGATACAGAGGCTGCGACCCTACCTTCCTGTACATCTGCTCCCACGAGTGATACATGCCCTGGTCTCCTCTCGCTTAGACTACTGTAATGTGCTCTATGTGGGGTTACCCTTGAAAACGGTCCGGAAACTGCAGCTGGTACAGAATGCGGCGACACGCTTGATAAAGCAGAGCCGTCGCCGGGATCATATCACCCCAGTGTTGGTAGATCTACACTGGTTACCAGTTGTTTACCGGGCCCAATTCAAGGTGTTGGTATTGACCTTTAAAACCCTATACGGTTTCGGCCCAGTTTATCTGAAGGAACGTCTCCAGTATCACCAATTATGCCGCCAAACAAGATCAGCCTCACAAGACCTCTCTCGGTCCCACCGGTGAAAACAGCTAGGCTGGTGCGGACCAGAGAGAGGGCATTTTCGATTGTGGCCCCCGCCCTCTGGAACTCGCTCCCTTTGGACCTTCGACATGCCTCCTCCCTGATGGGTTTTCACCGAGCCTTAAAGACCTGGCTATTCAGGCAGGCCTATGGGATTTCTGGGGTGGACTAGTTTTTATGGTGTACTAATTGAAGGATGGTTTTAGATGAATTGATGTTATGGTTTGTGATTGTATATTGATTTATATATTGTATTTTGCATTGCTGTAAGTCGCCTAGAGTGTCCGTTAGCTCGGACAGATAGGCGACTAACAAATAAAATTTTATTATTATTATTATTATTATTATTATTATTATTATTATTATTATTATTATTTGCATGTAATGCCAAACCATGGTTTGAACATGATATCCAATCCTGGTTTGAAGGGCAAGCATAAACTATAGTTTGCCATTGCTTAGATAGAGTAGGAGCCCAAGGCTTGCTCATGTAACATGTTGTGATTTGATGTCTAATGTGAACGAACCCAAAATCATGACGTATCTAGAAGTTTTAACCTTCACTATTTCATGCTCTTCTGCCTCTCATTGCATTTGGCAGGCTATAGAATGCAGCTGAGGAGGTAAAGCTGATTTGAGGTTATGCTATTTTGTCAGAACTTAGCAATCTTGAAATGTTTTACAAGCAGCTTTTAACAAAATAAATTACACTTTTAAAAAAGGATTGAAAAGGTTGCTTTATTTGCATTTTAAACAGGAGCTGACAACCTCCCAAAAGAGTGGTGGCAACTTACTTGAGATGATGTATGAGAAGCCAGAGAGATGGTCCTTCACTTTCCAGGCTTACGCCTGTCTGAGCAGAATCCGAGCTCAGCTCAAATCCTTTAATGGGAAACTCAAAGAAGCTAAGAATCCCGTTGTCTTCTTTGAGAGATCTGTTTACAGTGACAGGTTTGGAGCTTTTCTTGCTAATTCTTCTCGCTGCCCCTTTTTACTTTTGATGTTGCTGCTTATGGCCCTTTTAGTATGCAAGATAAAAACTTGCCTCTTTCAGTTCATTAGAACTGAGTTCTCAGCACTAGAATGGAATAGAGGAAAATGGTTTATCCTTTTTTTGAAGAAAAGCTGGCAGGGAGTGAGAGAAACAAATGTCGTCAGCTACTATGCTGATGGTTGCAATCTCAGTGTTGTTTTCTGCCTTGCTATTCTTTTACTCTGCAGAAGGCAGTACATGTGGATACCTTTGGAGCTGCACTTATACCTCAGGTACCTTCTCTCAGTCCCAACACCTTCGCAAGCGCGATTGGTGGGGACACGAGATAGGGCCTTCTCGGTGGCTGCCCCCAGGTTCTGGAACTCTCTTCCTAAGGAAGCACGAATGGCCCCTTCCTTGCTATCCTTCCGTCGGCAGGCAAAGACTTTTTTATTCTGACAGACTTTTGGACTAGAAGATGTTTAAGATAGGACCTCATAAGGTCTGTTGTATTGTTCTATGGTCTTATTCTTAATGTTTTAAATTGTCTTCGTATTTTAAGTGTATGTTTCATGGTTTTAATGCTACGAATAGTTTAATTCTATTTTAATTGTATATTTTTGTATGTTTTTTACCTATGTAAGTTTTTATTTGTAAGCCGCCCTGAGTTCCAGTTTTGGAAAAAGGGCGGGGTAAAAATAAAGAGTAATAATAATAATAATAATACCTTTCAGCTGCTACCGTGGGAGTTCTAAACAGCTGCTAGGAAGCTGGCTTTGTGTAGCCAGAAAGCAACAAAATGGTTGAGCAGTTGGCTAGATTTGGAGGTGTGATCGATTTTCCAGGAATTAGTTTCAGCATAGACCAAACTCTTTAATTTCAATTTCTGCCACCACAGACCCCCTAGAAAAAAAACAAGCTGAGTGTTCAAGTTTAATCTAGGTGGGGGGGGGGCTTGTGCTTATAAACTCTGTTATAATATTCCTGTGTAAAATGTAATACCAGATTACTCTGTCAATTGCCATAAAAAAAGAAGGTCTTCCCTAAGAGATGGCCACCACATTAATCTTTGGGTATATCCTGATCTCTCCTCCCAACAATTTGGTTAACAAGAAGCCATACGCACATGGTGGCAAGCGTCCAGAACGAAGGTATTTAGAGGAATAGGCACACCTCAGTGGTGGAGCATCTGCTTTATATGCAGAAAGTCCAAGGTTCAATCCCAGCATTTCCAGGTAGTCTGGGACATAGACCCTGTCTGAAACCTGCCCGTCAGTGTCAACAATACTGAGCCAGATGGACCAATGGGTCTGACTCAGCATGAGGCAGCTTCCTTTGTTCCTTCAAAACGCTGACAAGGAAATGGAAACAAGGGTCAGGGAGACCCACATGGCTGCTTTTCACTTTGTAGGCACCCCCTTCCATTGGGAAATATGCCGTACAGGTTTCCTAGAAAATAATCAGACTGTGGCAAGTGTCCAGAGGGAAGTTGCTCTGTATTGGTGGGGCATCCACACGCTCACTCGCTCACCTTTGGTAGTTCACCTATTCTCGTGTTGTAAACACACTGCTTATTAATTCTGAGGATCCACTCTTGTCGTGAAACAACATTCAAGGTGGTTTACAATGCCAGTCCTGTTAGTATTTATCTCCATTCCCCTGCCCTACTTGCATGCATTTTAGAAAGATTTCAGAATGATACTGAGTTCGACTTCGTCTTTTTGTGTAGGTACATTTTTGCATCTAATTTATATGAGTCTGACTGTATGAATGAAACAGAGTGGACGATTTACCAAGACTGGCATAACTGGATGCACCAGCAGTTTGGCTCTAGTCTTGAACTGGATGGCATTATTTATCTCCGAGCTACCCCTGAGGTAAGAAATGAAACTTCATGGGCACGTCAGACGACAAAACATGTCAGCATGGAGAGTTTGGCCCTCAAAAAGCCTGGAAAGGCGCTTTGTGTCTTAAAGCTTAAGGATGTGTCTTCCATCTGCATGTGCCTTCCTGCATCTGTGTGACTGAGGACTGCGTTGTGCTTTTGTACTCGTGAGTGATGGAAAGAAATTTCACTATTTTATTATTTGACACAAGCAAACACGTTAATTAAACTGATCGGTCTTGGAAGGTATCGGTCTTGGAAGGGGGTCTTATTAGATCCGCTCCTGTCACTGGAGGCTCAAGTAGCCTCGGTGGCACGGAATGCGTTCTACCAGCTTCGGCTGGTAGCCCAACTGCGACCCTATCTGGATAGGGAGAACCTCGCCACAGTTATCCATGCTCTGGTAACCTCTAGATTGGACTACTGTAATGCACTCTACGTAGGGTTACCTCTGAAGACGGTTTGGAAACTTCAGCTGGTGCAGAATGCTGCGGCCAGAGTTCTTACTGGGACTAAAAAATCTGATCATATAACACCTGTCCTGGCCCAGCTGCACTGGCTACCAATATGTTTCTGGGCCAGATTCAAAGTGTTGGTTCTTACCTATAAAGCCCTTAACGGCATCGGACCACAATACCTGGCGGAACGCCTCTCCCGCTATGTACCTACCCGGTCGCTGCGCTCGACGTCGAAGGCCCTTCTCCGTGTCCCAACACATAGGGAGGCACGGAGAACGATAACTAGAGCTAGGGCCTTCTCAGTGGTGGCCCCCGAACTATGGAACGCCCTCCCTGACGAGATACGCCTGGCGCCTTCTCTGTTATCCTTTCGGCGCCAGGTAAAGACCTACCTCTTTGCCTAGGCATTTTAAAAAAATTTAAAATCTGAATTTAAATTTGAAAATTTTTAATTATGTTTTATTGTGTATTGTATTTACATCCACTTGTATTTTAACCTGTTTTATTATGCTGTACACCGCCCTGGGAGCTTATTGCTATAGGGCGGTCTAAAAATGTAATAAAATAAATAAATAAATAAATAAGGTCCTATAGCCTCTGAGTAAACAGAGGACACTGCCTTACACTGAGTCAGACCATTGGTCCATCTAGCTCAGTATTGCCTACACTGACTGGCAGTGGGTCTGCAGAAGTCTGTTCCAGCCCTAACTGGAGATTGAACCATGGACTTCCTGCGTGCAAAGCAGATGCTCTGCCACTGAGCTACAGCCCTTTCCAGTCCCTGAAAAAGGGAGATGCCATGTAATGCAGACTGATTGTTCGCATTCAGCTCAAGATGTTTTAGATTAGTCTTTTGTTTCAGACTTCTATGTTAATCAGTGGAGTGTACAAATCCCACAAGCCTTACATTTCTGTACTGGTGCCTTCCATTATGACTACTCCTGGCTGGGTGACATTGTGTTGTAGCACAATCCTGAGCATGCCAAAAAATTGTGTATATATAGCTCATTGAGTTCCCTGGAACTTACGTCCAGGTAAGTGGGTATAGGATTGTGGGTTTAGGGTGAGTGACAATACACAGAGTTCTGTGGCATCTTAAAGACTAATATATTGCAGCATCAGTTTTTATGGGGCTGTGTTAGCAAATGTGATAATTTTGTTTTGTTTTGCCTTGCATGCTCAAGCAAATATCAATGAGGAGAGGAGTCTTTAAGGTGCCACAAGACTCCTTGCTAACATTTTCTGCAACATTTCTTTATTAATATTTAGGTAACTTTTCCACTGCTTCATATTTCAAAGAAGTCTCTAAGCAGTTTGCAACATCATAAGAATGAACTTTGACTGTGTAGATCATGAAAAGCTATGGAGTGCTTTAAAAGAAATAGGGGTGCCACAGCATCTGATTGTCCTGATGCACAACCTATACTCTGGACAAGGACAAGATATGGAGAAACTGTCTGGTTCCCCATCGGAAAGGGTGTGAGACAGGAGTGTATTTTATCACCCTATTTGTTTAATCTATATGCAGAACATATCATACAGAAAGCGGGATTGGACTACGATGAAGGAGGTGTGAAAATGGGAGGGAGAAATATCAAGATATGCAGACGATACCATACTACTAGCAGAAACCAGTAATGATTTAAAATGAATGCTGATTATAGTTAAAGAGGAAAGCACAAAAGCAGGACTACAGCTGAACATCAAGAAGACTAAAGTAATGACAACAGAAGATTTATGTTACTTTAAAGTTGACAATGAGGATATGGAACTTGTGGTTATCAATACCTTAGCACAGTCGTTAACCAAAATGGAGACCATAGTCAAGAAATCAGAAGAAGGCTAGGACTGGGGAGGGCAGCTATGAGAGAACTAGAAAAGGTCCTCAAATGCAAAGATGTATCACTGAACACTAAAGTTAGGATCATTCAGACCATGGTATTCCCGATCTGTATGGATGGATGTGAAAGTTGGACAGTGAAAAAAGCGGATAAGAGAAAAATCCACTCATTTGAAATGTGGTGTTGTAGGAGAGCTTTGCACATACCATGGACTGCTAAAAAGACAAATAATTGGGTGTTAGAACAAATTAAACCAGAACTGTCACCAGAAGCTAAAATGATGAAACTGAGGTTATCATACTTTGGACACATCATGAGAAGACATGATTCAGTAGAAAAGACAATAATGCTGGGAAAAACAGAAGGGAGTAGAAAAAGAGGAAGACCAAACAAGAGATGGATTGATTCCATAAAGGAAGCCACAGACCTGAACTTACAAGATCTGAACGGGGTGGTTTATAACAGATGCTGTTGGAGGTCACTGATTCATAGGGTCGCCATAAGTTGTAATCAACTTGAAGGCACATAACAACAACAAAAATCAACAGACTAACATATTTTTTCCGTTAAGATTATTACTACTGCTTCATTCCAGTTATGTCTGAAAAGTCTTTTTTTACTTTTAGAAATGCTTGAACAGGATTTATGTGCGTGGAAGAGATGAAGAACAAGGCATTCCTATAGAATATCTGGAAAAACTTCATTACAAACATGAGAGCTGGCTCCAGCACAGAACATTGCGGTAAATATTAAATAGACACATTTAATACACTCTTTAAGATAGTGGATAAGTTACTTGCCATTCCTAAAACTAAAGATACCTTATCGAATTTTAGAAGCCTTGTTATGTATATCAGAAACCCTAATCTATATGACTAAAGAATTCTAAGCTTGGACAGCTCTCATCATTAGAAATGCAACATCTAAGGCTGTAATCCTTTGCACTTTCCTGGGAGTATCCCCTATTGGTGGGACTTATGCCTGAGAAACATTCATAAGATTGTGCTTCAAATTTCAAGAGTACTGTATTGTGTAATAAATGGTCTTTACCCACTTCATATCTCCGGCTTCCCAATTCAGATGTCCCATTTTCTTTACAGAACAGATTTTGAATATCTACAAGAGGTTCCTATTCTAACACTGGATGTAAATGAAGATTTCAAAGGCAACAAAGACAGGCATGAAAATATGATTGAAAAGGTAAAATCTGCCAGAAATTATTTAACATTTGCATTCTTGGGTGCCCACAGTTAACAATTATGAACCCTCTGGTGGTTGAATGGAACTTTTATGCAAGGATTCTTCACTTCAGTGTAGAAGGTAACTCTATACTTACAAAGAAGGGCACGTGTACATATGTGGAGTGGTCCCCATCTATCAGAGTAAATGCAGAAGCCCTTGCAAGTACAGGAATTTTCTGACGTCACTGGAATTCCCATGACTTGGCAAATTGCTGGATCAAGCAGCTTTCAGTATATTCCACATCTTTCCTTGTGCTACCGGAAGTGTTTGACCTTTTTTGGGGGCTAGTTCTCTGGGATGTCACTACATTTTCACAGAGTCCTAGAAATGCACAGTCTGAGGCAAGCAAGCAATCTCTACTTCCATGTTTCTGAAAATTCAAAGGAGGTTCACGTGACTCACTGGTCACTGTTGTGCAAAGTCTTTGGCTGCATTCACATAGAGCAGGATATAAGTGTCTGAATGATATATTAAATATCCACTGAATCTCTCTCTACAGGAACTTTTTATTTATTTTAAAATGTGTTACTCCTATGGCAAGTTATTCTGCAGGCTTTCTTCACTAGTGGCCAGAATTAATTTCCTGGTCATCGAATTTTATTTATTTATTTATTATTTAATTTATATCCCGCCCTTCCTCCTAGCAGGAGCCCAGGGCGGCAAACAGAAATGCTAAAAACACTCTAAAACAGCCTTTCCCAACCAGTGTGCCTCCAGATGTTGTTGGACCACAACTCCCATCAGCCTCAGCCAGCATTGCCAACGGTCAGGAAAGATGGGAATTGTAGTCCAGCAACATCTGGAGGCACACTGGTTGGGAAAGGCTGCTCTAAAACATCATAAAAAGTCCTTAAAATAATTAAAAGAAAACAATGTTAACATTTTTAAAAAATCTTTTAAAAAAGGGTTAAAACATATTATTAAAGAAAACATATTAAAAGCAATTCTAACACAGACGCAGACTGGGATAGGTCTCACCTTAAAAGACTTGTTGAAAGACGAAAATCTGCAAAAGGCACCGAAAAGATAGCCTGCCTAATATTTAAGGGCTAATGGCTCCATGCATGTATTGCTGCACTCTAGTTCACCTCAATATGTGTGCATTCTACTTTCTGTACGTAAGAGAAGTTTCCTAGAATCTGGCAACGTTTTTTTTATCTTGTCCACTAAGTGTTCAACTGATATTCTTGTGTTTTTGTCTTTGCAGGTCAAAGAATTTTTGAGCACTTTATAGCCCTTCCAGAGGCAACGCCAGACCTGAGCATTCCTGACATTCATATTGCTTAGTTTGTATCACCAATTCTGCTTTTGCTTAAGGTCTCCAAGGACAGGGTCCAACTTTTGTTACATTGTTGAATCTTATGGTGAACTGGTTTTATAATATTTATCTTGTGTTTGGCTTTCTTAGGTGAGGTGCTTGCTACAAATGGTAAGATCATCTAATATTCCAAAGCAGAGTTCAAGGAGCCCTGTGAAATACATGGCAATCTCTCTTTGCAACATAAATGAAATAATTAGATAGTTCTAGAAAAGTCATTGGTTTTGATTTTGTGAAAATTGGGGGGGGGGAGGGACTTGGGGACCCTTTGCACACACCCAGAAATTGAATGAAATACTCATATACTCCCTGGTACAGTGTGAGTATACCACAGGGAAACCGTTCCTGTCCCACTGGGTGTGTGTGTGGGAAGAGGAATGTAGGGCCTGCATTTTGTCCAAAGCAGCCTGCTTGTGTAAGGGATGATGCATTTTTTAAAGGCCATATGCAGACTAGCAAAAAAAAAAAATCCATTGTGGGTGGGTGGGCATTTGTCTAGAAATTAAATTGTTTTTTAAGGCACCTCCACCCAGATTTCTAAATTGTTGCTTTTGGCTGCTTCTGGAGAAAGAGAGAGAGCAGCTTGAAGGAGGTAGAATCAAAGGTCAGACCAACTGCCAGATCTGAAGCCCTGGCAGGACAGAAGGTTGGTTTGGGGGGGGGGAATATGCAGTTTTCTCTTCTTCCCATACCTTCAGCCTGTCCTCCCCCCCCAACAAGATTTTCCCCTTCCACTGGAGAAACAAATATGCCAGTCCCAGAGCAGCAGTACTTTTCCTTGGTTCTGGAGGGGTGTCAGGGGAACAGGAGAGCCTCTCCCAATCTGCCCTTGGTAGGTCCCCTCTCCACTACTGGAGCACTGACAGCACAGGAACAATGGCAGTGGTCCTCTCCACGCTGCCCTGAAGGGAACTTCCAAGGATGGAGAGGGAAACCCACAAAGTCTTATGGTCCCTGGGACATCCTCTCAGGTACCATAGAACTGCAACTTTAAAAACGGAACGTTCTTTAAGCGTTTGCCTTTGCTGGTCCTCATTATGAAGAAAGGTTTTGAATTAGCCATACATAATGACTTCTCTTTGAACAGAAAACTTAGCTGAACCCTGCAGCCTCTTCTTTACTAAAGCCAAGGGTGCATACAAAAATCCCTAGAGGCAAGAATGGGCCAAGTAGGATTCCTCCCTCTCCCCTCCCCCAAATGTTTTAAACGAAATATTTCTTGTGACTAGGGGGACCATTTAATGATTCCTTGCATTGTTGGATGCTCCTGAATTGTCCCTAAATGTGGTTTGCTGTTGCAGTCTTCTGCTTGCATTTGAATCCAGCAAGCTCGAAACCCCAAAAGAGGCAGACTCCTCCACAGAATTGTTGTGGGTGGTGATACCGTGCCCCAGGAGGGACTTAATGCTGGGAACGATCTATCGTCCCCCTGATCAAAATGCTCAGGGAGACCTGGAGATGAGATATGAAATTGAGGTAGCATCCAAACTAGGAAATGTGGTAGTAATGGGTGACTTCAACTACCCGGACATAGACTGGCTGCATATGTGTTCCAGTCATGACAAAGAAGCAAAGTTTCTAGATATTCTAAATGACTATTCCCTAGATCAGTTGGTCATGGAACCGACCAGAGGGACGGCAACCCTGGACTTAATCCTCAGTGGGGACCGAGACCTGGTGTGAGATGTAAGTGTTGTTGAACCGATTGGGAGCAGTGACCACAGTGCTATTAAATTAAACATACATGTAACTGGCCAATTGCCAAGAAAATCCAACACGGTCACATTTGACTTCAAAAGAGGAAACTTCACAAAAATGAGGGGATTGGTAAAAAGAAAGCTGAAAAACAAAGTCCAGAGGGTCACATCACTCGAAAATGCTTGGAAGTTGTTTAAAAACACTATATTAGAAGCTCAACTGGAGTGCATACCGCAGATCAGAAAAGGTACTGCCAGGGCCAAGAAGATGCCAGCATGGTTAACGAGCAAAGTCAAGGAAGCTCTTAGAGGCAAAAAGTCTTCCTTCAGAAAATGGAAGTCTTGTCCGAATGAAGAAAATAAAAAAGAACATAAACTCTGGCAAAAGAAATGCAAGAAGACAATAAGGGATGCTAAAAAAGATTTTGAGGAGCACATTGCTAAGAACATAAAAACCAACAACAAAAAATTCTATAAATACATTCAAAGCAGGAGACCATCTAGGGAGACAATTGGACCCTTGGATGATAAGGGAGTCAAAGGTGTACTAAAGAATGATAAGGAGATTGCAGAGAAGCTAAATGAATTCTTTGCATCTGTCTTCACAGTGGAAGATATAGGGCAGATTCCTGAACCTGAACTAACATTTGCAGGAAGGGATTCTGAGGAACTGAAACAAATAGTGGTAACGAGAGAGGAAGTTCTAAGCTTAATGGACAATATAAAAACTGACAAATCACCGGGGCCGGATGGCATCCACCCGAGAGTTCTCAAAGAACTCAAATGTGAAATTGCTGATCTGCTAACTAAAATATGTAACTTGTCCCTTGGGTCCTCCTCCATGCCTGAGGACTGGAAAGTGGCAAATGTAATGCCAATCTTCAAAAAGGGATCCAGAGGGGATCCCGGAAATTACAGGCCAGTTAGCTTAACTTCTGTCCCTGGAAAACTGGTAGAAAGTATAATTAAAGCTAGATTAACTAAGCACATAGAAGAACAAGCCTTGCTGAACCAGAGCCAGCATGGCTTCTGCAAGGGAAAGTCCTGTCTCAGTAACCTATTAGAATTCTTTGAGAGTGTCAACAAGCATATAGATAGAGGTGATCCAGTGGACATAGAGTACTTAGACTTTCAAAAAGCGTTTGACAAGGTACCTCACCAAAGGCTTCTGAGGAAGCTTAGCAGTCATGGAATAAGAGGAGAGGTCCTCTTGTGGATAAGGAATTGGTTAAGAAGCAGAAAGCAGAGAGTAGGAATAAACGGACAGTTCTCCCAATGGAGGGCTGTAGAAAGTGGAGTCCGTCAAGGATCGGTATTGGGACCTGTACTTTTCAACTTGTTCATTAATGACCTAGAATTAGGAGTGAGCAGTGAAGTGGCCAAGTTTGCTGACAACACTAAATTGTTCAGGGTTGTTAAAACAAAAAGGGATTGCGAAGAGCTCCAAAAAGACCTCTCCAAACTGAGTGAATGGGCGGAAAAATGGCAAATGCAATTCAATATAAACAAGTGTAAAATTATGCATATTGGAGCAAAAAATCTGAATTTCATATATACGCTCATGGGGTCTGAACTGGCGGTGACCGACCAGGAGAGAGACCTCGGGGTTGTAGTGGACAGCACGATGAAAATGTCGACCCAGTGTGCGGCAGCTGTGAAAAAGGCAAATTCCATGCTAGCGATAATTAGGAAAGGTATTGAAAATAAAACAGCCGATATCATAATGCCGTTGTATAAATCTATGGTGCGGCCGCATTTGGAATACTGTGTACAGTTCTGGTCGCCTCATCTCAAAAAGGATATTCTAGAGTTGGAAAAGGTTCAGAAGAGGGCAACCAGAATGATCAAGGGGATGGAGCGACTCCCTTACGAGGAAAGGTTGCAGCATTTGGGGCTTTTTAGTTTAGAGAAAAGGCGGGTCAGAGGAGACATGATAGAAGTGTATAAAATTATGCATGGCATTGAGAAAGTGGATAGAGAAAAGTTCTTCTCCCTCTCTCATAATACTAGAACTCGTGGACATTCAAAGAAGCTGAATGTTGGAAGATTCAGACAAAAGGAAGTACTTCTTTACTCAGCGCATAGTTAAACTATGGAATTTGCTCCCACAAGATGCAGTAATGGCCACCAGCTTGGATGGCTTTAAAAGAAGATTAGACAAATTCATGGAGGACAGGGCTATCAATGGTTACTAGCCATGATGGCTGTGTTCTGCCACCCTAGTCAGAGGCAGCATGCTTCTGAAAACCAGTTGCCGGAAGCCTCAGGAGGGGAGAGTATTCTTGCACTCGGGTCCTGCTTGCGGGCTTCCCCCAGGCACCTGGTTGGCCACTGTGAGAACAGGATGCTGGACTAGATGGGCCACTGGCCTGATCCAGCAGGCTCTTCTTATGTTCTTATGTCATGAAATCTGCCTTAGGTTGGACTAGTGTGGAGCCTGCTTCAGCTGAACTTGCAATGTGCAAAATGGGTAATGAAGAGACAAAGCAGTGGTTGGGCTGTGATCAGGAGGCTGAGCTTGCCATAGTGTGTGCAACATCCATTCTTCTGCCACCTGATTGCTACCTTCCTTCATCTTTACTGACTTTTATGCATCATTGATATTTCCCCATGAGCCCAGAACTGATCTGAGCTTTCTTTCTATTTTTAAATATATGCATGTTTCCCTTGGGGAGAATGGGTGGGCATGCTTTCATCCCAATCCTGCACCTAACTCATTATGGGATGTCATGTTTTCTTGCTTTTGCATCCCCTTAGAGTGGCAGGAAGGGGACCTCTGGAGTAACCATGGTTTGAATTATTCTTAAACCTGATTTTTTTATAGTTACAAAGGATCAAACAAATTGTGTAGCCCTCTTGAAATAGTTATTTATTTTAATGCACTTATTTGTCTAGATGTAGTTGGCTTCCTTGAGGCCATTTTATCATCCAAAGAGTCTATGGTGTTATGCTGACTGTTGTTATTTGTGTGATCATGTTGGAAACTTTGGGCTGAAATAAATATAGAAGCAACCCAGTTCTGCTTCACTTCAGTCATTTGTCACAATTCTTCACGTTTCCAGACTGGATTAGTGCTGTTTTCCCCTTTATCTCTAAACTACCAAGATCTCTAAACTACCAAGATTGATAAAAGGAAGATGGAAGCAATACACTGAAGAACTCTATAAAAGAGATGCAAGGATGACAGATTCATTCATGGAGGAACCATATGATGAAGAACCAGAAATTTTAGTATGTGAGGTGAAAGCTGCTCTTAAAATTCTTGGAAGAAACAAATCACCAGAAATAGACGGTATACCAATAGAGTTGCTACAAGCTACTGAGACTGAATCTGTCAAGAATTATGGAAAACTAAACAATGGCCCACAGACTGGAAGCGTTCAATATATATCCCACTTGCAAAGAAAGGGGATCCCAGAGAATGAAGTAGTTACTGAACTATTGCCTTAATATCCCATGCAAGTAACGTAATGCTCAAGATTCTACAACAAAGGCTCTTACCGTATATGGAGCGAGAAATGCCAGATGTCCAAGCTGGATTTAGAAAGGGAAGAGGCACCAGAGATCATATCGCAAACATACGTTGGATAATGGAACAGACCAAGGAATTTCAGAAGAAAATCACCCTGTGCTTTATAGATTACAGCAAAGCCTTTGACTGTAGATCATGAAAAACTATGGAATGCTTTAAAAGAAATGGGGATGCCACAGCATCTGATTGTCCTGATGCGCAACCTATACTCTGGAAAAGAGGCTACTGTAAGGACAGAATATGGAGGAACTGATTGGTTCCCCATCGGAAAGGGTGTGAGACAGGGTTGTATTTTATCACCCTATTTGTTTAATCTGTACGCAGAACATATACGG
Source organism: Rhineura floridana (assembly GCF_030035675.1). Lineage (NCBI taxonomy): Eukaryota > Metazoa > Chordata > Lepidosauria > Squamata > Rhineuridae > Rhineura > Rhineura floridana. The sequence goes on from NC_084488.1 coordinate 114,161,341, forward strand.
AAAGCGGGATTGGACCAAGATGAAAGAGGTGTGAAAATTGGAGGGAGAAACATCAATAATTTAAGATATGCAGACAATACCATACTATTAGCAGAAACCAGTAATGATTTGAAAGGAATGCTGATGAAAGTTAAAGAGGAAAGCACAAAAGCAGGACAACAGCTGAACATCAAAAAGACTAAAGTAATGACAACAGAAGATTTATGTAACTTTAAAGCTGACGAGGACATTGAACTTGTCAAGGGTTATCAATACCTTGGCACAGTCATTAACCAAAATGGAGACAATAGTCAGGAAATCAGAAGAAGGCTAGGACTGGGGAGGGCAGCTGTGAGAGAACTAGAAAAGGTCCTCAAATGCAAAGATGTATCACTGGATACTAAAGTTAGGATCATTCAGACCATGGTACTCCCAATCTCTATGTATGGATGTGAAAGTTGGACAGTGAAAAAGGCGGATAAGAGAAAAATCAGCTCATTTGAAATGTGGTGCTGGAGGAGAGCTTGAGCATACCATGGACTGCAAAAAAGACAAATGATTGGGTGTTAGAACAAATTAAACCAGAACTGTCACCAGAAGCTAAAATGAAACTGAGGTTATCATACTTTGGACACATCATGAGAAGACATGATTCAGTAGAAAAGACAATAATGCTGGGAAAAACAGCAGGGAGCAGAAAAAGAGGAAGACCAAACGAGATGGATTGATTCCATAAAGGAAGCCCCCCAAAGTACTGTGAATAGATCCCCTAGGATTCCCTGGGACACAGGAACTGACCTTTACTTGCCTTTCAGAACCCATCTGGTTCCTGAGAGTTCACTGGCCAGATGCTCTCCAGCATATATCTGAAGCCATAATGACTCTTCTTAAACTTTCTTTTTTTAAATAGAAGCTAAGGTTCTGGAGCCCCTAATTTTCTTGCATGCATGCCAGCTTTTTCCAAAATTACTTCCTGCTTTGAGAGCAGGGATGGAGAACCTATGGCCCTCCAAATGCTGCTGGTGAATTCCAGCTCCCATCAGCTGCAGCCACCCTAACCAATGATCATGGATGGTGGGAGTTGTAGTTGACAACATCTGCAATGCACCTTGTTGGGCCTGTCCTAGAGAATATTGCATGTACAAGATTGTTCTGTCTTAGGGTTTATAAATCTAAAGGTATTCTTCATAGTGGATCTCCAAAACAGGATACCAAATGCTGAGATTCACACACGTTCTCTAAAGGTGGGCAGAAATCTCATAGATGGTTCCAAAAAACACTCCTTGGACTTAAACAAGGAATGAAGAAACCTTGAGCCTCCAGATGTTGCTGGACTCCCAACTCCCATCAGCCCCAACCAGCAAGACCAATGATCAGGGATGACAGTGGGCATTGTAGTCCAGCAACATCTGGAAGGTGACATTCCCCAACCCTGGGTTAAATCACAAGGAATCTGAATAATAAAGTCAGCACATGCTCCTGATTGCCAAGGTAGGCACAACTATATATATATATAAAACATCTACTTGAAATGGAAGATTTACCTTCAATTAGCTGCCAAAGGCAAGAATAAAATAAATGATCATCTTTAATTTTGTGAGACAATCCTCTCCCTCCTTTCCTTCCCCCACCCCGGATAAGGAGATGTTGGCCTGACAGATGCACAGTACAAGGTCGTCACATGGTTTCCTTGCTGCTATGATGGTTAATCATTCTGAAACATTGCTAAAATGAAGCTTTGCAATTCCTTAATAGTTTGGACTGAGTGCTTTGGTGAGGTTCTCTTACCCCACCCCACTCCATTCGCTTTTTTATTAAGACTGCTTAAGAGATGGAGCCAAAGCAGATAAAGAGACATGGATTCATTTAATTTTGGAAATATCAGAGCCTAAAAATAAAACTAGCATGAGAAACATTTTATATTTCAGCTTTTAAAAATCTTTTAGAGGTTATCTAGTGGGCACTGGATACTGGGATTTTGTTTTGTTTACAAAAACATGATGGAAAGCACTTTCCCCCCCAAAAATCCCTCACGAGATATTCCAGAGCAGTCATAAGGAGAGGCTGCTAGTTTAAGAATTGGTTAAATCAGGTGTGAGGAGCCTTTGGCCCTCCAGAAGTTGCTGAACTACAACTCCTACCAGCCCCAGCAAGCATGGCCAGGGAGGATGGGAGCAGTAGCTTACTGACATCTGGAAGGCTAAAGATTCCTCACACCTGAGTTAAATTGAAGCAAAGGTCAGGAATATAGATTTATATGACAGGGAATTCAATGGTTGGGTTCCAGAAGTATTGGCATTATTGGACACAAGGGAACAAATGATCAGGTTTGATTATGAAGCAAAACTAGGATGGCAAAATACCAGTTAGGTTTTTAAGCAACTTAAAAAGCTTCAAAAACTAAAATGTGCCCTGAGTGGGCAACAGAGTGGCAGATGAGATCCTACACAAATAAATGCAAAGTGATGCCAACTGGGACAAAATCTATTCTGACTTCATCTAACTACCCAGTTCTTGGAGGTCATAAGGGAGGTGCCACCTTGGTGTGCTATTCAATGTTGGGAATTTGAAAAATGAATTCAGATTAATGATGCCGTTGCATATATAGCAATCTTGCCTAAACTTGGTGGCTGGAGCTGCTGGGAGTGGCAGTCCAAACATGGAAGGCAGCAGGTTGGGGAAGACTAGCCCTATGGCCTGGCGCCTTTGGAATGCTGTGTACTGTGATGCTTGCTCTGTTTTCAAAGGGATGTTCTAGAGCTGGGAAGGGAGAAGAGAAGTTCAGCTAAAACAATGTCAGCAAGAATTACTTTTTAAAAATAGGGCTTTTTAGCTGGGGAGTGGGCAGAGAAAAGTGAAACTTTTGGCAGGTGATGGAAGTCTTCAGAATTATTATTATTGTTTATTATTATTATTATTTGCATTCATTAGTAGCTTGTTTCATGAAGTGACCCAAAGTGACTTACAAAAATAGTACAAGCATTAAAACCAAGCATAAAGACTAAAACAGATTAAGAATAAAACGCATACATACAAATATTTTTAAAAGCAGGTTCAACACATCCCGCCCCACTAAAATAGGCCACAAATACTTAAAACCCTCCAGATTAAACCTGCGTAAAAAGACCAATTTTTGCCTGGCACCTAATGATATATAGTGTGTGGAAAGTGCAGTTCTGTCCACTATCAAGGTCAACCCATGAAACTAGGTGGTATGAAGAGGATGAGCTATAGGCAGTTGACTTCTTGTTTTTGTATGTTTACCTTTAATTTGAATTTTCCTCAGTGCTAAGAGGCACGGAATGGAGAGGCTTTTAACAGAAGAAAAGGCATAAAATATCAAATTTGCTATTAAGCATTTGATTGCCTTAGTGAACCAATAAGTAATCTTTTCTGGCCATGACTTTGAAATTTCATTTCCCCGCTGGCGACTAAAAGTATCACACACACACAAAATGTCCCTGAATGTTCAAGTTTGGACTTGAATTTAAACGTTCTGAATTTTGCAACATGCCTGTTTTGGAGGATTGTAGCTGGTGGAGGGTGGTCTACTGGGACATAGCCCTTCCAATGAGAATGTCAAGCAATTTTTAATTCTCCCCCCCCAAAATTGCAAAGCCACACACACTTTCTTGTTCCATACACATTTTATACTTCTATTTGAACTCAGAGAAGCTCTGTGAACATTTTTTCAATCTACTGTTTGCTGGCCAATCAGCTCTCTGCATCACTCAGCCAATCCTAATCCAAAAGTGTAGCTATGTCAAAGAGGTCCCTTTGCTTGGCCTGCCTGCTTACCAGCCCTCTTAGAAGGCTGTTGCTCTGTCTGTGGTTAAGAGGCTCAGCTAGCACAGCCACTATAACAAATTAGGGAGGAGTCCTGGCTGCTTCAAGAGCAGCCCACTTGGTAGTCTTAGCCTATATCAGAATCATACCTTGGTTGTGAGCATGCTCAGAGATATATATATAGACACATATCAGGAGGAGTGGTGGTGAACTACTCAAAAGCAGGTTTGGTTCCATAGACTGGACTGGGCCTTATTTATTGTAGGTGGTTGGGAAAGGAGAGAAGATTCTTCTTGGTGGCAGACTGCCCCTAAAAATGTTTTGCTGGCTTAAGGGTGTGGGGGGAAATCTGGTTTCTTCATGGGCCAAACTGGGCCTTTTTATCTGATTATCTGATTTTTTAAATCACCCTTCATCAATGAAGATCTCAGGGCAGTTATACATCTGTCCAGTCAAAACAGCAAAATATACAATAAAACATTAAAATATAAACTAAAAATCAAGTTAAAAGTCCTGCTATTAAGCAATCCAAGCCATTAAACAAAACTGCAGCAGGCATCCTAATAGAAAACCAAACAACATCACTCTAGTTTAAAGGCTTAATTAAAATGGTGTGTTTTCATAACATGCCTGAAACTCAATAGGGAGGGAGGCGAATAGCTCTAGGGAGAGAGCGTTCCACAGATGGGATACCACAACTGCATTATTGCCCCATGAGCTACACTTATTGGTGGGATAGTAAGAAGGATCTCTGCAAATCTCAAACCATGGGGTAGCAGATAATAGGAGAAGCGTTCCTTCACGTATATATGACTAGTTAGAATGCCTCTACAGCTCTTTGGGACAACACCACACCAGCTAGCTTTGTTATTTGTTGTGATGAGAATGCAAGCATTGGGTTCATGTGCTCGGCCTTTGCATGTGAGGGGAGGCAGTTTAAAGCTCTTGTTTGCAACCTATAACAAATCACAGTTTGAATATGACATGCTGTAGTTTATACAAATCACAGTTAGCCAACAAACCAAGATACCAAGACAGGTTTAAAAGTGTGGTTTGATATCATGGCTTATTAACCAACTAGTTTGTACCAACCAATTTTCCATAGTTAGGTGAAACAAGAAAGTGTAGCTTGTTACAAATCCTGAATTACTGACTTTAGTCCATTGAGGGAGAAACCCTGGTATCAAAATATGATATGCTTATCAGAAATGTGGCACAGTTCAGAGAACTATTTTTACCCACAGAGTGATCTTGTTTTAGTCAACGAATTAAAATTATGTACCAATGGTATGTTTATGCAATGAGAAATTGTATCTCTAAAGTCTTTAAGGTAGCTCCTCTGATACAGCATACTTAAATACAACCCAGGCCTAGATAATTATTTACTTAAAAGCAACACATTTTGTTTGAGGAAGGAAGGAACTCTTGCTAGGTTCTAATTAAGATCCCATGTAGTTCTTAAAAGGTAGATGATCAAAGACACCATATAACCATCTCGTCTGCCTCTGTGTTTTAGATCTTCCACATTACCTGTTTGTCCCATTCAGAGCCGAAAGAATGAGGCTGGAGTGTGTGTGCAAGTAAATCTCGTTTTATTAGAGTAATGGATACATCAAAGGCATTGCGCTTCATAGGAAACTCTACACTAACTCACTAAAGTCCCTAACTATACTCTAGACATGCTCTGCAGCGTGTGAAGGAAGTTGACTCAACGACTCCCCACTGGGAGCGGCAGGCTTATGTAGGAAATGTTTTTGAACGTAATCTCTGACTCCTTCGTAATTCCTGTCTTTGCCCTGTCCGTTTCTCGCGGTGACGGGAACGAGGAGACAGGGGGCACGCATCCAACAGCTCATCTGAAGACACCTGCTCCCGAGTAACAGGCTCGAGGTCAGGGGGCTGTGCCATGCTTGAATCCTCCTGGGAACTGCTTGGAAAAGGAGGAGCTGGCACTGACTCTGAAGCTTCCTCCCCCAAGTCCTCTGCATCAACTGAGGGCAGTGCGCTCGGCTCCTCAGAAAGGGCGTTACTCGTGGGAACTGGCTGAAGAGCAGGCTGCCCCCCTCTCGCACGATCCTGCTCAGACACAACAATCCCCAACTTGGCTTCTTCTGACTGCGGAGGTGCCTGAAACTCATGCCTCCCCCCTTCCTGTCCCTTCTGAGTTGGCTGCAGCGCAACATCATCCCCCCCCTCCATGCTTTAACCCTTCCCACCCCTGAGGTCTAGGTTTCTCTGGATAAGCCTCATGGAATTCTCTCACCAAAGTCGGAGCGTGCACATTCTCCTCCGTTTCCCAGGAACGTTCAGTTGGATCGTACCTCTTCCAATGAATCAGGTACTGAAGACGCCCTCGGCGTTTTCGCGAGTCCAAAATCTGTTCTACTTCGTATTCCTCCTCCCCCTCCACCAACAACGGTGGCGCGGGCTCCACTCGTGGACGGTGAGGGTCGGGGGCAGCGTCTTTGGTCAACAATGCCCTGTGGAAGACTGGGTGCATCTTGAAGGTGGGTGGCAATTTTAGTCTGTAAGCCACGGGGTTAATCTGAGCCTCCACCTCAAAGGGCCCTACACGCCGATCCTGCAGTTTATGACGCCGGCCAGGCATAGCTAGGAAATGTGTAGAGATCCAGACCTGGTCTCCCACTCGTATGAGGTCCCCCTCCGATGCTGGTCAGTTGCGTGTTTGTAATCCGCTTTGGCCTGTTCTAGTTGCTCTTGGAGTAGCTGTTGCATAGCGTGAAGTTCCTGCAAGTAATCCTCAGCGGCTGGGACGGAGAGACTGTCCTTTGGGGCAGGGAAGGCTCGGGGGTGGTAGCCAAAATTGGCGAAGAAAGGAGTCTGTTGCATGTGCGAATGCACAGCATTATTATAGGCAAATTCTGCTAAATGCAGGTAGGACATCCAGTTGTCCTGATATCCCACAAAACAACGTAAATATTGTTGCAACACTGCGTTGACCCTCTCGGGCTGTCCATCCGTTTGGGGATGATGGGCGGACGACAGTCTCAACTCACTTTGCAGCAACTTCCACAACGCTTGCCAAAAACGCGAGGTGAATTGTGTGCCCCAATCGGAAACCAGGCTGTCGGGCAGACCGTGCAGCCGATACACATTTTGCACGTACAACTTGGCAGTGTCTTGAGCACTTGGAAGCCCTGCGCACGGAATGAAGTGAGCCATTTTTGAGAAGGCATCAACGACCACCAAAACTGGTTTTCCCCTGCGAAGGTGGAAGGTCTGTTATAAAATCCATAGTAATCATTCGCCAAGGTCCTCCTGGGGTAGGGAGGGGTTCCAGTAGCCCCGGTGGCTTCCCGGTGGCATGTTTAGCCCTCATGCAAGTGGGGCAAGAGCGAATGTAATGCTCTATGTCCTTCTTCACCTTGGTCCACCAGAACTCCCGAGTGACAGCTTGAATGGTTTTAAAAACCCCAAAGTGGCCTGCTGTGGGGGCGTCATGTCACTGCCGTAGTACTCTCCCTCGCAGTTCTCCGGGGGGCACATAAACAGCTTCCTGATGGTGCAGTATACCATCCTTCCATATAAGGTCCTTCTGTTCTGCCTGGGGTGACGTGCCCTCTTCGACCTGCTGCTCCTGCACAAAAGGATCCTGTTGTTGTGCTTCACGCACTTCAGCTTCCCAAGAATCTTGGCAGGCCCCTACTACTCCCTGCTCGGGAGGGATTATGTACTGTAACGGTCTTGGGGTGGGATCCCTCAGAAATTCTGGCTTCCTCGAGAGGGCATCAGTCCGCTTATTCTGTGCTTGGGAGATATAATGAATTTTAAAATGGAACCATGCGAAGAACTGAGCCCAGTGCACTTGCCTCTCGTTGAGTTTACGGGTGGTATGAAGACTCTAGATTACGATGGTCCGTGCGCACCTCAATTTCATGCTGTGCCCCTTCCAGATGGTGTCTCCAGGCTTCAAAGGCATCCCTAATGGCTAATAGCTCCTTTTCCCAGACAGTGTAGTTTTGTTCAGAGTCAGTTAGCTTTCTGGAAAAGTAAGCACAAGGCATCAGTTCTCCCCCTTTCTGGGCCAGTTGCAAAAGAACCGCTCCGATTGCGACGTCCGACGCATCCGTCTCTACCACAAAAGGGAGCGCCGGGTCGGCATGCTGTAGTATGGGTTCGGTAGCAAACCTTCGCTTCAGGCTCTTGAAAGCCTCTTGTGCAGCTTCTGTCCAGTGGAAAGGTCCTGAGCCCTTCAGGCAATCCGTGAGCGGTGCGGTCTGATGGGAGTAGTTGGCTATGAAACGATGGTAGTAATTCGCAAAGCCCAACAAGCGCTGCAAATCCTTCTTGGTCTTGGGGGGTTGCCATGTGAGTACACAACGAACTTTCTCTGGGTCCATTTCTACTCCTGCTGGCGAGATCCGATACCCCAGAAAGTCCAACGTGGTTAGGTCAAACCCACACTTTTCCAGCTTCGCATAAAGATGGTGTTCCCGTAACTTCTGCAGCACTGCACGCACATGTGAGTCATGTTCCTCGGGAGTATCTGAGTAAATCAAAATATCATCCAGATAAACTATCATGAAGCGGTCCACAAAGTCCCGGAAGATGTTATTCATGAAACTTTGGAAGACTCCAGGTGCTCCCGACAACCCATATGTCATTACTAAATACTCAAACTGACCATAACGGGTCTTAAACGCCATCTTCCATTCATGGCCTGCCTTAATCCTCACCAAGTTGTAAGTTCCTCTCAAGTCCAGTTTCGTGAAAGTTTGGCGGAACGCAACCTCTCCAACATTTCCCTAACGAGCGGCAGTGGGTAACTATTGGGGATAGTGAGCTGGTTTAGGGCTCGATAATCATTACAGGGATGGAGCTCCCCCCCTTTTTTCTTGACAAACAGCAGGGGTGCACCTGCGGGGGACTGCGAAGGGCGAATGAAGCCTTTCTTCAAATTGGCGTCCAGAAACTCCCTTAACGCTGCCAACTCTGGTTCAGATAGAGAGTAGATCCGCCCGGCGGGGATGCGTGCTCCAGCCACCAAATCAATGGCACAATCATAGGGCCGGTGAGGAGGGAGTTGCTCCGCTTCCTTTTTATCGAAGACGTCCCGAAAACTCCCATACTTGGCGGGCAAGGTTATCTCCCTTGGGGGAGACGCTCCTGCCAACACCTGTGGCTCCTCGTCAGGCTGGCAATGTTGATTGGCAGTACTTGGAGGTAAAAACCACCACAGCTTCATCCCAAAAGATTGTGGGGTTGTGTCTAACCAGCCAAGGCATATCTAACACCACCGGGAAACGCGCCAAGGACGCCACATAGAACGACAGGTCTTCCCGATGCCCAGAGACCTTCACTTCCACGGACTCAGTCACCCGAGTCACACACCCCCCAGACTTCAGAGGCCGGCCATCTGTAGTTTCCACTGCCAACGGCTGGCTCAGTTCTCTTGTGGGAATAGCGTGCTATAGTGCCAACTCCCGGTCTATGAAACAAGAGGATGCTCCGCTGTCGATCATAGCCTTGGCTAAGAAGCTCTCGCCTGAGGATAGGGTGATGCGAATGGGCAACAGAAGGGCCCCTTGGGAGGGAAGGGGTCGTAACAGAGGCTCAGTGTCTGCAGCACCCCCCAACTCTCTAGCCTCTACGAGAGCTGGGATGTGAAGTTTTCCGGCGGCTGGGATCTTCCGGCTTTGGCTGCACAATTTCTGGCGAGGTGTCCAGACTTTCTGCAATAGAGACACAGTCTTTCCCTCCGGCGTCTTTCCCTCTCCTCCTCTGTCAATCTCGGTCTAGCCCCCCCCAATCTGCATGGGCTCCTCTCCCGAGACTGAAGGGATGCCAGGATTGGGCACGGGGTGCACACGGGGCAGCGGAGCAGCAACCTGACTCCGCGAAGGCTCCATTCTTCGCTCCAACTTCCTTCCTTCTAAGCGGCTGTCTATCTGCAAACTCAGTTGAATCAAACCCCTCAGTGTGTGTGGAGCACGCCAGTTCATCCAACACTTCTGGACTCAGTCCATTTCTGTAGAAGTACATCAAGGCTGGATCATTGTACTCCGTCTCCTGAGACAACACACGAAAAGCATTCGTGTATTGCCCTACAGACCCCTTTCCCTGTCTCAGGGTCCCTAACTGGCGGGCAACCGTCTCCTTCCTCTGGGGGTCTTGGAACATGTCCCCCATCGCATTCTTGAAGGCATCAAACTGGCACAATATCTGGTCGTTGCGAATCAAATACGGGGTGGCCCATTTTGCCGCTTCTCCTTCCAATAAACTGATGATGAACGCCACCTTCGCATCATCAGTTGGGAACTCAGCTCTGCGCACTTGAATGTACAATTCACATTGGGCTAGAAACGTGGCAAACTGTTCACTCTGCCCCTGTATCGCACGGGTAGCCCCACTGGAGACTTCACAGGGGCAGCCGCCCCGGGAGGCGCTGCCTGGACTTGGGCGACCAAGGCATGGAGATTCTAGTTATCCACTTGCAAGGCTTGCGTTGCGGCTCTGAGGTTTTGATTCTCGGCTTGTAGGGCTTGCGTAGTCCCTCGGAGGTTCTGGATCTCGGCATACAAGGCTTCCATGGTGATAGGTACTCCCCCTCTGGCTCCATTCTGGTCCATGTCATCCGCCATGGGAACAGGTTCGAGTAGGGATGGTGGTTGAGTCAAACTGTCCTGTTCAGAGCCGAAAGAATGAGGCTGGAGTGTGTGTGCAAGTAAATCTCGTTTTATTAGAGTAATGGATACATCAAAGACATTGCACTTCATAGGAAACTCTACACTAACTCACTAAAGTCCCTAACTATACTCTAGACATGCGTTGCAGTGTGTGAAGGAAGTTGACTCAACGACTCCCCACTGGGAGCGGCAGGCTTATGTAGGAAATGTTTTTGAACATAATCTCTGACTCCTTCGTAATTCCTGTCTTTGCCCTGTCCGTTTCTCACGGCGATGGGAATGAGGAGACAGGGGGCGCGCATCCAACAGCTCATCTGAAGACACCTGCTCCCGAGTAACAGGCTCGAGGTCAGGGGGCTGTGCCACGCTTGAATCCTCCTGGGAACTGCTTGGAAAAGGAGGAGCTGGCACTGACTCTGAAGCTTCCTCCCCCAAGTCCTCTGCATCAACTGAGGGCAGTGCGCTCGGCTCCTCAGAAAGGGCGTTACTCGTGGGAACTGGCTGAAGAGCAGGCTGCCCCCCTCTCGCACGATCCTGCTCAGACACAACAATCCCCAACTCGGCTTCTTCTGACTGCGGAGGTGCCTGAAACTCATGCCTCCCCCCTTCCTGTCCCTTCTGAGTTGGCTGCAGCGCAACACTGTTCAATTGTTTCCTTGCTGATGCAAGGTATTTGTCTGATATCGTGCTGCTCTCTGATGCAAGTTCAAAGCTAATCTCTGATTAATGAATGGTTTGATGTTTCTGCTGGTCATGCCTCTTCAACTGGCTCTTCTGGAGGTAGCTGTTGTCATAATAGAGACACCTGAAGGGCCGTTTGGCTCAGTGCAGCATCTGGTGTCTGGTCACCGATGCCTTTGCAGTGAGCATTTTGCCACAGTCGGGGCAGTGGAAGGGTTTGTTGTCAGCTGCCTGATGTTTATAAACCTCTGAATCCAGGGAGATTTGCCCACAAGGGCCATTCAGAGCAGCGCATTGCTCACGGGGGGCATTGCACATTGCATTCAAGCTCACTCCACCTTCGAGACCTGAAGGAGTTTCTCCCCCAAGTGGCTCTTCTGACAGGGAAGGTGGTTCAGGCCCAGGCTGGAGCTTCTCTTGCTCAGAATTTGGAGACTGGTTTTCTCTCTTGTGGAGCCTCTGATGCCTGTGGACATTTGATCGGTGAATGACGCCTTTCCCTCAATCGGTGCATTTAAAGGGTGTTTCACCCATATCACCTGTCTGGCTGGGAAGGGGACTGAGACTAAGCTTCCTGAAGAGTTTCTCCCAGTCAGCTGTGAAGATTTTCTGATGTCTGATAAGTACGAGTAGCACTGTGACTAATGATGCAGTTGGGCCAAAGCTGAAAGGAAGCCCAGAGGCTGATGCGCACAGATGCAAAAGGAGAGTCCGGAGTTGTACGACGCACACAATAGGAACATGGAATGTGAGAAGCATGAACCAGGGAAAGTTAGAAATTGTCAAGCAAGAAATAGAATGTATCAACATTACAATACTTGACATGAGTGAATTAAAATGGACAAGAATAGGACATTTTCAATCAGACAACTACAAAATATTTTATGCAGGAAATGAGAAATTAAGAAGAAATGGGGTTGCTTTAATAGTGAGAAGTGATGTAGCAAAAGCAATTAGGAGCTACAACGCAAGGTCTGAGCGAGTTATATCAATGAGATTAAACAGGAAACCTATTAACATAACCATCATCCAAGTTTACGCTCCAACGGCACACTCAGAAGAAGAGGAATTGGAGAGATTTTACACAGAAGTACAGGAGGAAATTGATCACACACCAAAACAAGATGTGATGATAATCATGGGAGACTTGAATGCAAAAATAGGGAACAGAGAAGAACTAGGAATTGTGGGGAAATGGGGCTTAGGAGACAGAAGTCAAGCAGGAGACATACTGAATTCTGTGAAGCCAATAATTCTTTTCTTGCAAACACATTTTTGAGCAACCAAATAGACGACTGTACACGTGGACATCACCAAATGGTCAATATAGGAATCAAATTGATTATATAATTGGAAACAAAAGATGGAGAAGTTCCATAGTTTCTGCGAAAACAAGACCAGGAGCAGACTGCGGTACAGATCATGAACTGGTCGTATCAAAAATCACAGTAAAGGTAAAGAAGAACAAAGCAATCATAATGCCAAAATACAATTTAAAAAACATCCTGGAAGAATACAAAGATCAAATAAGGAACAGATCTGAGGCTTTAAACTTAGTTGACAGAGAACCAAAAGAACTATGGAGTGAAGTCAGAGACATGATCAGGGAAGAATGCAAAAAGACAATACCTCTAGTTAAAAAGAGAGAAAGACCTCAATGGATGAATGAAGAAACTCTTAAAATGGTTACAGAGAGAAGGAAAGCAAAAGCAAAAGGAGATAGAAACACGGTCAAAACCCTAAATGCAACAATACAGCGACTAGTACATAGGGACAAAGAACTATTACAATAGTTATTGCATAGAAATAGAAGAGGACAACAAAAAGGGAAGAACAAGAGGCCTATTCCAAAAGATTAGAGAAATGAAAGGGAAATTTAAACCAAGTGTATGGATGTTGAATAATCAACAGGGGAACACACTGACTGACCAAGGTCAAACAAAAGGAAGATGAAGCAATACACCGAAGAACTCTATAAAAGAGATGCCAGGATGACAGATTCATTCATGGAGGAACCATATGATGAAGAACCAGAAATTTTAGAATGTGAGGTGAAAGCTGCTCTTAAAATACTTGGAAGAAACAAATCACCAAGAACAGATGGCATACTAATAGAGTTGCTACAAGCTACTGAGACTGAATCTGTCCAAATTTTGACAAAAAATTGTCAACAAATATATAACCCCCACACAGCTATGAAGCTCACTGGGTGACCTTGGGCCAGTCACTGCCTCTTAGCCTCAGAGGAAGGCAATGGTAAACCTCCTCTGAATACCGCCTACCATGAAAACCCTACTCATAGGGTCGCTGTACGTTGGGATCGAAGGCAGTCCATTTCCATTTTCAACACAATAAAATAGAAGAAATAGAGGAAGCAATGAAAATAAATTAAAAATCACTGTGAATATTTAATGCAATGGATATGCCATTTCCCATCTTCAACCACAAATCCATAGACATGCTGCCAACCACATGAACGAAGTGTGTGGGCCACTGGTTGTGGAGCACACTTTGGGAACCCCTGTCTTGCTGAGAGCCATCATTGGAGACCACCCTGAGATGTTAGCAATGCTGCCCACACTTTTCTCAATTTTCTCTCCTGTCATGTGAAAACATGTGAAAATATATTAACGTTTCAAGTTATGTGTTCACAGGTATAATACACTAGCTGGACTCATGAGAGTCATTTCTTGGCTCCTGCACAGCTATTTCCAAGGGTTTCATAAGAAATCATGAAAATAGTAATTAGTTATTTTTTTCTGTGTATATATATTTCTGGTTGCTAGCAGGGAAATGACAGTCATTTCAAAGTCATTGCCGGAAGAGATTACTTACTTGGGTTTAAATCAGATTATAAAAATCCATCCTTGAAAATCTCATTTTTATTCAGGTTCATTCAGTGAATATAATTGACCTTGAAATGATGCTCCGTTCACTGAGCCCCTCTGCCAAGAAAACGCTGTTCTGTGCAGAACTCCCTAAAATATTGGCTAAGGCTGTAGTGATACAGCTTGTACTTGAGAAAGAAGTGAGACATGTAAGGCGCATGGCTGTGATTCTGCTCAGCTGAGCCACACGAGGTCACTGTATGCCCACAGGAGCCATCAGTGCCTTTGTCATGAATGGCTTTGGACAAAGTGACAAGGGAGGCCACTGCTTCTCTGTGCCCTAAAGTAAAGGCATTTACTGATTAATAGTCTTCTGAATGAGCAACTATTATTTTATGAACTAAAACGTAAGCCCCAGCAGCTTAAGCAAAAGGGTTCTGTAAAGGCTGGGAACTATTTTTGTCACCAGAAGGTTTTCTCTTTAGTTCCCAGCTGTTTCGGCTCTGTGGTGAGATATTAATGCACAGATAATACTAATCCTGGCTTGGCTGCATGAGAAAAGCTCTCCAGGGCAGAATCTCTTGCACTTGCAAGAAGACAGCTGGAGGGTCTAATATTGGCAGGCTAGCAACAATAACAACAACAACAAATCCTAGCAATTAGGAGTTTTATTAATGGAAGTCAGTGTAGCTGATGGTCAAATACAGAATGTGTAAAGATGAACTTGTTTGCTTCTGAAATACTTATATCCTGCTTTGTATATTCTGCGGCTAATGCTAAC